>NC_081439.1:72506008-73106008 GCF_949786415.1 Peromyscus eremicus | reverse complement strand
AGTATCTAAGGTAGTCTTAAGACATGTAGTAATTTGTAAGAAGTGAAGATGTTAGTTGTAAATGTAAGTTTAAATAAGAAATATAAGAAGTATAAAAGAAGTAATAAGAAATATATTTGCTAAAGTAGTTCTATAGTTTCATTACAGAGTATAAATAAGTAGACGTTAATATGTTATATGTGAGTTTGTAAAATAGTGTAAATGTTGAGTGTGAGTTTAGGGTTAAGCACATGTTATATGTGAGTATGTGAAAAGGTGTAAATGTTGATTGTGAATCTAAGCTTAATGTATGTGGTGAAAGAAACTGAGACACACAGAAGTTAGTGTCCTAGAAGACTGCAAAGCAGGCAGTCTGAGCGGTTTTCAAATGCTCCAAAAGCCGCTAAGAATGGTGGACACCAGAACCAGCACAACAAGGCATCCACAGCTGAGATCCATGGAAAATCAGCGCAACAGAGAAAAACCTGAGCTAACAGCAAAAACGGTGTCTCTGTCTGTGAGAACAAAAGTTGCAGAGATGCTTGTTTGAACTTTTTGAGCTTAAAATGAGATAAAACTACATTCTTTATTAACTGGGGCCCTCGGCCTCAGGGCCCGCAAATATATGGGGCAGTGGAGAATCAGGAGCAAGGCAGGAGGTTCTGTTTGTGTTTTCCCACAGGACCGGCTAGACCCTATCTGGGTACCTGAACGATTGGTGTGACGGGTCCCTCAGACGGAGAGACGTGATGACACCCTGGAAGCTGATATGCCTGATCTTGATAGCCCTGATTATGACAAGCATGCCAGCGGGTGCAGCTAAGGATCGACTCAGGAGCAGAACCTGGTCGGTGGAGTTTGATAACCTGACTCAGATCCTGCGCAATGAGATCATTGCAGTCAACTCCACCCGTGTGCACCTGGCCTCCGCTGTGGAAAGGAGTGGGCGGGATTAGGTGCCCCGGCAGGCCTACTGGTACTTGTCTCCCTGATGTGCCTGTGGTGCATTGTTCATTTAAGGGTTTCTCAGCAGCGTAATGCAGCCATGATTATCCAAGCCTTTACAGCCATAGAGGCTGGACAGTCTCCCCAGGCCTGGCTGGCCGAATTAAAAACTTGATCACGCAGGATGCGAGGCTAGTGCACTGCACTTGGGTCTAGCTGTATTGCAAAACCCAAGAAGAGCAAGTCTAATTGCATGTGGGTTGATGCCCTAATTCCCACCTCTGCAGAAAAGAGTATTGGACGGGTCAAGTGTTCTCTGGGTGGATGACACCTGGACTAACACCATTACAATGTTCAAGTTGTATTTTGGCAGAGATTAGACCTCTGCTCTTGTCTGCTGCTTAAAACAATAACGGGGGAACTGTAGAGAGCCGTGCACGGCCACACCGCAAGGATGGCACCGGCATCCGGCTTCTGCCTTCCCGATGGCAGGTGCTCCTTATTTGGCTAAGGCTAGGATCTGGCTTGCTTCTGCGCACCTGGACCTAATCTGGCTTGCTTGCGTATGTCTGACCCTATCGGCATTGTCCACGTGGCACCACGGGGTTGATTGCCCAGTGGCTATAAAGGGCGTGGGCTGGCTTTCCAGAGAGAGAGAGTGAGAGTGAGAGTGAGAGAGAGTGAGAGTGAGAGTGAGAGTGAGAGTGAGAGTGAGAGTGAGAGTGAGAGTGAGAGTGAGGGAGAGAGTGAGGGAGAGTGAGAGTGAGAAGATGGCTTTCCCCGGGGTCAGAAAATTGTTCAAGGTTCCTGAATAAACTGCTTGGAGAAGAACCTGGCGTTGCGTCTTCCTTGCTGGTCGAGGCGGACGCGACAGACAAACCCTTGTCTAAACTAAGTAAAGGACAGAGAAATAATATCCAAATTAACAAAATCAGAAATGAAAGGGGGCACATAACAGCAGACATTGAGAAAACCCGAGAATCAACAGGTCATACTTCAAAAACCTATATGCCACAAACTTGGAATATCTGAAACAATTTTCTTGATAGAGATCACTTACCAAAGTTAAATTAAGGTCATATGAATAATGGAAATAGACTTACAACCCCCAAGGAAATATAAGCAGCCATCAAATGCCTCCAAATCCAAAAAAAAAAAAAAGCCCAGGGACAGATGGTTTAATACAGAATTATACCAGACTTTCAAAAAAGAGCTAATACCAATACTCCTCAAGTTATTCCACAAAAAAGAAACAAAGGAACATTGCCAAATTTATTTTATGAGGCCCCAGTCACTCTGATACCCAAACTACACAAAAGTTCATCAGAGAAAGAGAATTACAAACCAATTTTCCTCATGAACATTGATGCAAAAATGCACAATAAAATACTGGAAACCAAATCCAGGAACACATCAAAGAGATTATCCACCATGACCAAGTAGGCTTCATCCCAAAGATGCAGGAATGGTTCAACATGAAAATCTGTCAATGTAATCTACCATATAAATAATCTGAAAGAAAAGAATCATATAAGCATCTCATTACATGCTGAAACAGCTTTTGACAAAATCCAACACCCTTCCATAAAAGTTTTGGAGAAATCACAGATACAAAAGATATACTTAAACGTAATAAAGTTCATTTACAGCAAGGCTATATCCAACATCACATTAAATGGAGAGAAACCCAAAGCAACTCCACTAATAACAGGAACAAGACAAGATTTCCCAGTTTCCATTTGTATTTAATATAGTACTTTAAATGATAGCTAAGAGATCAAGGGGATACAAATTGGAAAGGAAGACATCAAAGCATGTTTACTTGTGAATGATATGATAGTATATAGAAGCTACACGAAAAAAAAAAATATCAGGGAACTCCTACAGCTGAAAAATACCATCAGCAAGGTGGCTGAATACAAGATTAATGAAAAAAAATCATTAACCTTTGTATATGCAAATGACAAACAGGTTAAGAAGGAAATCTGGAAAAAAAACACCCTTAGCAATAGCCACAAACAATATAAAATGTCTTGAGATAACACTAACCAAGAAACTGAAAGATTTGTAAGACAAAAACTTCAAGTCTTTGAAGAAAGAAATTGAATAAGATATCAGAAGATGGAAACATCTCCCATGCTCATGGATTGGTAGGATTAAGATAGTAAAAATGGTCATCTCACCACAAACAATCTACAGATTCAATGCAATTCCCATCAAAATTCAAACACAGTTCTTTACATACCTTGAAAGAACAATACTCTGTTTCATATGGAAAAATGAAAACCTGGATAACTGAAACAGTTCCATACAAAGAACACCCAGAGGTATCAGAGCATCTCTGATTTCAAACTGTACTACAGAGCTGTAGTAATAAAAAACTGCATGGTATCCACATAAAACACACAAGTTGATCAATGGAATTGAGTCAAATCCAAGACCTAAATCCACACACCTATAGACACCTGATTTTTTAAAAAGAAGCCAGAATTTTACAATGGATAAAATAAAGGATCTTCAACAAATTGTCCTGGACTAACTGGATATCTGGATGTAGTAGAATTCAAAACATCCATATCTATCACTCTGTACAAAACTCAAGACCTCAACATGAAACCAGATACACTGAAATTAATAGAAGAGAAAGTGAGGACAAGTCTTGAATGCATTGGCACACAAGAGACAACTTCCTGAAAAGAACACCAATACTGCAGGCACTAAGATCAACAATTAATAAATGTGACCTCATGAAACTGAAAAGCTTCTGTAAGGCAAAGGACAGCATCAATAGGATAAAATATCAATGTACAAAATGACAAAAGATTTTCACCAACCCCACATCTGACAGAGGGCTAATATACAAAATATATGAAGAAATCAAGAAACTAGATATCAACATACCAAATGATCCAATTTAAAAATGTTATATAGATCTAAACAGAGTTTTCAAAAGAGGAAAATCAAACGGCCAAGAAACACTTAAAGAAATGTTTAATATCTTCAGCCATAAGGGAAATGCAAATAAAAATGACTCTGAGATTCCATCTTACACTTGTCATTGCCAGAATGGCTAAGATAAAAAACAAAAGTGACAGCTTATGATGGACAGGATGTGGAGCAAGGGGGAACACTCTTCCATCACTTTTGTGAGTGTATACTTGTACAACCACTTTGGAAATAAATATGGTATTTTCTCAGAAAATTGGGAAACACCCTTCCTTGAGACCCAGCTATACCACTCCTTAGCATATACCCAAAGACACTTAACCATATCACAAGGACTCTTACTCAACAATATTACTAGTAGCTTTATTCATAATATGAAGAAACTGGAAACAACCTAGATGTCCCTCAACCAAAGAATGGATAAATAAAATGTGGTACCTTAACAGAATGGAATATTATTCAGCTGTTTAAAACAATAACATAGTGAAATTTTCAGGCAAATGTATGGAGCTAGAAAAGATCATCCTGATTGAGGAAACCCAAACCCCCAAATAAAAACATGGTATGTACTCACTTATAAGTGCCTATTAGCTATAAAGTAAAGGATAAGCATGCTACCATCTACAGACCAAGAGAACCTAAGTAACAAGGAAAGCTCAAGGGTGGTGGTGGTACATTAATCTCTCTGGAAAGGGGAAATAAAATAGATATCAAGGGTGGGTGGGATGGAAAAAGGAGAGATTAGGTCAGGATGAGGTGGAGGGAGAGAATGCTGGGAGAGAAAACTGGAATTTGTGGGTGTCTCAGGGACAAACTAGAAACCTAGTAAAATTGAAACTCCTAAGAATCTATGAGGGTGACCCTAGCTAAGATTCCTAGCAATGGAGAATAAGGAGCCTGAACTGGCTATCACCGGTAACCAGGCAAGACTTAGAGTAGAGAAATTGGGACCCCCAACCCAACCACAAAATCTTCAATTTACAATTTGTTCTGTCTACAAGATATGCCAGGATAAAGGTGGTGCAGAAATTCTGGGATTTGCCAACCAATAAATGGTCCAGCTTGAGACGCATGTGACAAGAGAGACCCCACTCCTGACACTGTATGGAAGACCCATAAGCTAGATAGACCAGAGACATAGGAGAGAAACAAACCTGACTGGCAATAAAATAAAATAAAATAAAATAAAATAAAATAAAATAAAATAAAACAAAACAAAACAAAACAAAACAAAATAAAATAAAATAAAATAAAATAAAATAAAATAAAATAAAATAATAAAATAAAATAAAATAAAATAAAAAATAAAATAAAAAATAAAATAAAAATAAAATAAAATAAAATAAAATAAAAAATAAAATAAAATAAAATAAAATAAAAAATAAAATAAAATAAAATAAAATAAAAAAATAAAATAAAATAAAATAAAATAAAATAAAATTAAAATAAAATAAAATAAAATAAAATAAAATAAAATAAAATAAAAAAATAAAATAAAATAAAATAAAATAAAAAATAAAATAAAATAATAAAATAAAATAAAAATAAAATAAAATAAAATAATGATTCCTAACGATATTCAGCTGTACTCATATATTGGTGCCTAGCCCAGTTGTCATAAGAGAGGTTTCATCCAGCAATTGAAGGAAGCAGATGCAGAGACCCATGGCAAAACATTAGACAGAGCTTGGGGAATCCTGCAGAAGAGGAGGAAGTAGGAATGTAGGAGCCAGAAGGGTCAAGGACATAAAAAAAATAATAATCCACAGAATCAACCATCCTGGGTTCAAAGGAGTTCACAGTGACTGAAGCAACAACCAGGGAGCCTGCAATGGACTGATTTAGGCCCTCTTGCATCTATATTACAGTTGTGTAGCTTGGTCTTCTTGTGGAACTCCTAACAGTGGAAACAGGGGCTGTCTCTGACTCTTTTGCTGGCTTTTCACAACATTTTTATCATACTAGGTTGCCTTGTCAAGTCTTAATATGAGGGGAGATGCCTAGATTGATATCCATGAGAGACCAGGCTTCTTCTGGAGAGAAATGGAGGAGGAGTGGATCAGGGACAGAGAGAAAGCTAGGGAGACTGGAAGGAGAGCATGGAGGAGAAACTTCAGTCAGAATATAAAAGAAATAATAATAATAATAATAATAATAATAATAATAATAATAGTAATAAATAACAATTTAAAAATTAGAATATTTTTTTAATTTAACAAGACTTCTAAAAGTTCCCCCTTCATTAATGAAATATTTGCCTTAAAGTTCCAATATATAGCTACAAGTGATCTATTATGACTAAAAATACATGTCAATGCTAATTAAATTTCAATTAATTTGTCAATTTCATATCAATATTTAAAAATTAAAGTCTCAAACTTATTGGTATGATTTTCTCTTATTTCTACTTAAATAATAGGCATGACAGTATTTTAAAAAATACAAAGTTTTGAAAACTGTTGCTTGTCTTTCACAAGGAGGTGAAATCATACATGGAACAGAGCTAATCAATGTAATTTTTGTGCCCAATTTGATGAAGAGGACAGCTTCTAGAACACGAATATATCTTTAAAAATTGTATAATCCATCTTTAAATGTATTTAATCTTGATGATTCATAATACAAAGATGAAAAATCTTAATCTTAACTGAATAAGTTTCATATAAACAGTAATTGTTTATCTTATTTGAAAACACTCTAAGCACTAGTAAATACATTTCAAACAAATTATCAAAACAGAAATATAGTTGACTTTCTGTGTACTTCTGTGTGAATTGATGCTGCCAAAATACTATTTTAAATATATTTGCTTTAGTAAACTCTGTTGTCTCTTGTAATATTATTGACTTCATTTAATTAGCTTAACAAGCTGTTTCCCTAAGAGGAGGTATGAGACTGGCACAGATTAACTCAGAACAAGTTCAAAATAATGTGCTTTGCAAATTGGTGTGGTTTGAATTAATTACATTTAAAACAACATCCTCTGAGGAATTCTGAAACTCATTAATAACATTTAACATTGATGAAGTGAACATTCCTCCTAGGGAAATACATTATCTTCATACAGCTTCCAAATACCCAGTGGAAAGCACAGTAATTTTTGTGTATGAAAATTGTGGTTTAGTAGTAAAGTTGATCATTTCATCATGTTGAAGAAAGAAACTTCAACCAAAGTTATGGTTTAAATTATGACCAAATATTGCACCAAAATGCATAGCAGTGCAATATACTTGAAGCTAGAAAATACACATCAGGGTAATAAAGACAGCAAACCAGAAAGGATGCATTCAGAGAAGTCTACTTCAATATCTCTCCTAGAAAACTATTTATGAATGAACTGTTACCATCTTTAGTTCTTGAGAATGAGTGAGGGAAAATTACAGCATGTTGAAATATTTTTGCACAATAAAATTAATATTACTGTCAGAATATAATTCATTCTTTTTGACTCAGATTAAATGTATTTTTATGATGTTAAATTCTTTTTTCCTATACTCTAAATAGTTATAGTTACTTAAACTTTAAAATGCTTTGTGAGGACAATCTACTAACTCATATTTATATTTAATTTGCTTATATAGAACATGGCTTTCAAGCAACAGAGTAGAAAATCTAATCCTTTTAAAGCTCTGATATCAAGTTCAGAGATCTGATTAAATGTGTTTTAGAATGTTTCCTATGATCCTCTAACCTTCGTGAATAATGAAGAGAGATACAGATCTTATAGACATTTTAATGCTATCCACAAACAGAATTAAATGTTCATTTTATGTCAATCTGTTTTGTTTAATATAGTTGTTTTCTCTGATAGCAAATCTCATATGATATGGGTCTTGTACAGATCATTGGATTAATGTTCAAAGCTGAATTTTCATGAAAATGAATGAGATATAATTTTACATTTTTCTTTCTCTTATTCTTTCTGAAGCATTTCAATTGCACCACTGAATGTATCCGTATTGTATTTTAGAGGAATATCAGATTATAACTGATACAGTAATTTCACCAAAAGTCCAATTCTGAAGTATTCATTTGATTTTCCCAAGACAATATCTAAGAAATATGGAGCTTACCTACTATACCAACACACTAGAGCTTGATTTTATATGATACAAATGCATAGTACAGAATTTTGAAATACTCAAACCAGATTTTAGTCTCTTAAGATTTATGTGATTTGAAATTAAATGCTGTGTATAATATGTATAATGATGAATTTGATTTATATATAAATAAAGTAGCCAACATATTTAGAGTATCCACTGAACATCAATATCAAGAGTGATGCTATTTTGAACTAAGATTTCTTCAATATCTATTGGGATTTCTAGAGAACAAACTGAGTCACCAAGAAAACATGTTTATGTTAAACCAGGCCTTGTAATCAACATATGGAGCTACAAACATATTTTAGGTTAAATTGTAACATTGTACAATACTTGTAGAGTTTTCTTCATATGTGACATAAACCCTAAATGAAATAGTTTACTTATTGTTAAAAAGATGAAGTTTCATCTATCTTATTAAGACATGAAATTCCTCCTAAAGACCATTGTTGTTATGGACTCCAGCCTCAGATTCATTGTTCCATTCCTTCTCCCATATTTCATGTTCAGGACATAAACTAAGAGGCTTTCTACATAAAACATTTCCCACAATTACATGCTGCCTTACACAGATCCAACGGCAATGAGACAGTCTAACTAAAAGTTGGAAAGTTACCCTAGAATGCACAATGTATTGTTCAAGATATGTTTGTGTCTGTAAATTTTTGCTACAGGATTAGAAAGGTGACTAATATCAGCACATTGTTTTTCCATGTATTTTGTTTGTGTTTATTTCTCTCTCTCTCTCTCTCTCTCTCTCTCTCTCTCTCTCTCTCTCTCTCTCTCTCTGTGTGTGTGTGTGTGTGTGTGTGTGTGTGTGTGCGTGTGTGTGTGTGTGTGTGTGTGTGTGTGTGTGTATACAAAGGTATTCAGTGTGGTGATATACTGTGAACACCAATAAAGCTTACCTGGGGATCAGAGGACAGAGCCATCCACTAAATTAGACATAGAGATCAGATAATGGTGGCACACACCTTTAATCCTATCACTCAGGAGGCAGAGATCCATGTGGATCTCTATGAATTCAAGGTCACACTGGGCTACATGAGAAAAACAGAACCAGGCAGTGGTGACACATGCCTTTAATCCCAAGAAGTAATATATCAGGACACAGAAATGTACAGAAGGCATGAGGAAACAGGAACTCTCTTTAGGGCTGAGGATTTCATAGAGGTAAGAACTAGTGGCTGCCTGTTCTGCTTCTCTGATCTTTAAGCTTTCACCCACATATCTGGCTCTGAGTTTTTTGTTATAAGACTTTTTAAGATTCATGTTACAATTCAGGTATTCTCTAAGGCCAGAAGAGAGTGTTATAGTTCCTGAAGTTAATGTTACAAGTGGTTGTGAGTCACCTGCCGTAAGTGTTGTGAACTGAACTCAACCTTCAGAGAAAGAGTTTGAGATTACAGGACTATTTGTCCAGCTCCATCAAATTCTTAATAGCTTTAATCTAAGATAACACATAGAATAAAATGATGAAAGAAAAATAATTCTAGAACAACTAAATAGTTAATCTTTGCACTAAAATATTTTTCACACTTAAAACGTTACACATACAATTATATATGTCTCCCATTACTAATAACCATTAATGAGAAGTTTCTTCTACTCAGGGAACACTTTAAACTTACTAACAAAAATAGTCTCAAATAATATAAAATATTTTTGAGTAATTGTAACCAAACAAGGAAAGACTTGTACAATTAAAACTTTAAGTCTTTGAAAAAAGAAATTGAAGAAGAAATCAGAATATGGAAAGACCTCCCATGCTCACAGATCAGTAGTACTAACATGGTAAAAATGGCCATCCTATCAAAAATAATCTATAGATTTAATGCAATCTTCATCAAAATTCAAACACAATTCTTTACAGACCTTGAAAAAACAATACTCAACTTCATATAGAAAAACAAAAACCCAGGATAGCTAAAACAATCATGTACAATAAAAGAATTGCTGGAGGTATCAACATCCCTGATCTTCAGCTTTACTACAAAGCTTTAGTAATAAAAAGCATGGTATTGGCATAAAAACAGATACATGAGTTGGCACAGGAGACAACTCTTTGAACAAAACATCAGTAGCACAGGCATTAAGATCAACAATTAGTAAATGGTACCTCATAAAGCCAAAAAGATTTGTAAGGCAAATCATACTGTAAATTGAACAAAGAGACAGCCTAATGGAATGGGAAAAAGAGTTTTACCAACTACACATCTGATAGAGGTCTAATATCAAAAATAATTAAAGAACTCAAGAAACTAGATATTAAAACAAAAAAAAATGATCCGATTAAAAAAATGGTATGGAACTAAACAGAGAATTTTCAATAGAAGAAACCAAAATGGCTGAAAAACAAATGTTTAAAATCCTTTAACCATCAGAGAAATGCAAATCAAAACTACTTTGAGATTCTATATTGCACCTATCAGAATAGCTAATATCAATAAAATAAGTGAAAGCTCATGCTGGCTAGAATATGGAGCAAGGGGAACATTCCTCCATTGCTAGTGGGAGTGCAAACTTTTACAGCTACTATGGAAATCAATATTCCAGTTCTCTCAGAAAATGGGGAATCAATCTACCTCAAAACCCAGCTGTACCACTCTAGGGCATATATCTAAGAGATACTCAATCCTACCACAAGGACACTTGTTAAAATATGTTCACTGCAGCCTTATTCATAATAGCCAGAAAATGGAAACAATCTAGATGTCCCATGAATAAAGAAAATGTGATACATTTATACAATGGAGTATTACTCATTAGTTAAAGAAGAATACCACCGCCTGGCAGTTAAAGAAGAATAATGCCATCATGAAAATTGCAAGCAAGTGGATGGAACTAGAAAAAAAATCATCTGGAATGACGTAACTCAAGCTTATAAAGATAAATTTGGTATGTATTCATTTATAAGTAGATATTAGCTGTTAAGTAAAGTATAATCATAATACCACAAAAATCCACAGACCCAGAGAGGTTAGGTAAAGAAGAGGGCTATAGGAGAGAAGGATGACTCTCCCTAGGAAGAGGAAATAGAGATTCTGAGGGTGTGCTGGGTACAGGTGTGGATGGGAGCAGGGGCATCAGGTAGGTGGGTTATAGGAAGAGAATGTAGGGAGGGTTAGATGAAATAGGGGACATTTGGAGGCAGCCTGGTAACCTACTGCACTGGAAACTTCCTGGAATCTATAATGGTGATGCTAGTGAGGACTTCTAGTAATGGAGGCCATGAAGTGTGAACTGGCCATCTTTTGTAGCCAGGCAAGGCTTCCGACAACGGGATTGGGTTACATTTGGTTGAATTTTTAGCCAAAGAGGTACAATGGAGATCTCTAAATATGCCAGGTTGATGCTAGGACAGAAAGTTCCTCCATGAGACAGTGGAGTCCCACTGAATAAGTCAGCTTCCACTCAGCTCATTGAACTAGATAAAGAAAGTTGGTATGGTCTTGGATTCTTCACATTCTACATTCTAGTCTCTTGGCACAAGTAAGTAGGTATTCTGAAAGCTATGGAAAGAGAAATCTAGACACCAGCCTTGCCACAAAACACCCAATCTACCATCTGTCCTTCCTTCAAGATATACTGTGGCAATGGTGGCTCAGAACATGTAGGGTGGTCAATCAATGTTTGGTTTAATTTGAGGCCCACCTCACAAGAGGGAGCCCATTCCCTCCACTGTCTGGATGGCCAGGAAATGGAGACTGGATGCTCCAGAAACTTATGGTAGAATCAAATAGGACTGACTAACAACAAAACAGAACAAAAGTAAAAAAAAAAAACTTTTTAAGTAATCTGGTAATTTACACCTAGGTAATTATGCACATTTTGCAATTTTACACTTGTTTGTAAACAATAGTCACTTAGAAAATCCTATGTGCTTTAATTTTGTTGATTAACTGTTTATTTTTGTTTTCTTTACTACTGAGTGGTCCACTATGCCACAGTGCTTGTAGATGTCAGCGGACAACCTTCAAGAATTTCTTCTCTCCTTCTATCCTGGGTGTCAATGTTCTAGATATCTAACTCACTCTCAGGCTTATTCAGTGAGTGTGCTTATCCACTGAGCTATCACTTCAGCCACCATGCTCCCTCATTCATTTTGAAAGTACTATTTGAATGGTGTCTTACATTTGTATTTCAAGAATTCATTAAGCTAATGTAGGCTGACTGTGAGTTCAAGGATAACCTGAGCTATGTAGTGAGATTTTGAGATTTTGACACATAATAAAATAACAAAGTAAGCAAATAAATAATTGAAGATTACATATGTTTAATAAAAGTAGTAATTCTTCTATGGTATAAGGTAAAGGCGTCTGAATGACCTCAAGTCAAAACAAATTCATGAATATTGTGTTTTGTCATTGTCACGGACTGTAAAATGTTCAAATATCTGAATTTATTGGAAATTAAAATTTAATGACAAGCTTTTATTTTGCCCTCTCATTTTATACTTCTAGTGTGGCTAAAGAATACATACAACCTTGATGATGAGAACATAATAATTTTGGTATAAAATATTAGAATGGTAGCAATTGTGGTTTGCTTTTAACAAAAAAGCACTACTTGTATTTAGCTTTTAAAATGGGAAAGAACACTATGATCCCTTTGTATCTTCAAAAAATTTATGTTATTGTTTGCCAAAGTATTTATTGAAGTCCAAGTCAAAACAAGACCATTGGTTTGTTGGCTTGCCTTTCAACATATTTTTCACCTTAATAGAAAACTTATCTGGCAAAGTAATTAAGATAATTTGTACAAATTTATAGTCTGGAAAATATTAATGAAACATCCAGTGAGAGATAAAATGGAAAGAAAATTCATAAGTTCTTTCAGAACTGCAACTATTTTTTTATACTTTATAATAACTCTTTTCATTATTGCTTTAGTATATAAAAGCAAAACAGTAAAAAAAAATACTAGTGTGCAAGGCCAATGTTTGCTTCTTTTTTCACTATCTTAATTCTTTTATTCACTTACTCAAAATGTAAGAAAAAATTTCTCCACCTCAGTTTGTAAGTGTTCAGGAAGGGTGATAGTTGTGGTGATATTTTATTTGTGCTTTAATAAATAAAGTTTTCCTAGAGATCAGAGGAAATAGCAAGTGATTTTAAGTAAACAAACAAGTTAGGTAGTGGTAGCACACTCCCTTAATCCTATGACTTAGCAGACAGGATCTCTGTGTGTTCAAGGCCACACTAGGGAATAAAGCCACGTGTGGTGACACATGCCTTTAATCCCAGTACCAACCATAGAGTCCTGGAGGTCTGTACAGACAGACAGAAAGTGACAGAGCTGTATAGGAAGAGGAAGTGAGATAGCTGAGCTGAGAGAGTCAATGAGAGAGCAGAACAGCAAGGCAATAAAGGTGTGGGTAGACAGGAAGTAACTCACATTTGGAAGCTGCCAGAGTTGGTGAGGTAATGTTAGCTATGGCTTTCCCTATTTCCCTGATCTTTCTCTAAGGATTTCACCCCTATATTTGGCTCCATGTTTTTTATTTAATAAGACCATTTAGAAATTTGACTACAGATAGTGATATCTAGTACTCTTTGAGATATATATTTATAGAATACATTCATGCATTAAAATAAAATTTATAAATATGAAAAATGAAATGGCCAATGTAATCTAATTGATTTTCATTCACACACCTGTTCCTCAATGTTTCATATTGCTATGTATTGGCAATAATATTTGAGTTTATTTTCAGTAAGCAGGAGTTGCTAATTTCAGGATCATTGAAATGTTTCCTTTAAAGGTTTTATTCCTTGTCAAGGTTAAAGACAATCATAATATAAATTGTTTCTACAAGTATAATTAATTAGTATGTTTTAAAAAGCAGATTTTAAGCTGGGTACTGGTGGTGCATGGCTTTAATCCCAGCACTCAGGAGGCAGAGACAGGCGCATTTCTGTGAGTTCAAGGCCAGCTTGGGCTACTAAGTGAGTTCCAGGAAAGGCGCCAAAGCTACACAGAGAAACTCTGTCTCAAAAACAAACAAACAAACAAACAAAAAACAAAAAAACAAAAGCAGATTTTAAAATAATCCCCATGGAGCCAGGTTTATGATATTAAGTTTATCACTACAAAGTCAAGCATCTTCTACTATGTTCATAGGATAAGTTACAAAAATATTTTTCAATGTTAAACTACCATAGATTCCTGTGATATGTATCATAGTAGTTTTTAATTTATCATAGCATTTAATTTGCAATTTTCTATGAATTTATTATTTGTTCTATATTCATGTAGTGTAATGTCTCTATTTCTTTCATTCCTTTTTCACTCATATAATTTCCTGTCTTGTTTCACATTAATGCTGATGCTGTAAATGAGTTATAAAATTGTCTTCCTCTAACATGTTCTTAAAATAATTTCAGGTAACATTTTAATCTTTTCTTAAATATTTGCTGAAAACCACTTGTGACAATATCTGAGGAGTTTTCTCTGTGCGAAAATTAATAGAAAAATATAGCTGTTAGGAATATGCGTTGTCTTGAAAGACTTATGACAGTTCTTTCTTTCAAGAACTGCATTTATATGTTTTACCTTGTCTAAAATGTTGGAAAAAGCATTGCTCAAAATTACTGTGATGTTTCAATTATGCATACTTTATAATTACTTTGAATCAATTTCACTAGCTTATTAAGGTGGAATCTTAGAATATTCTTTTTTACTTCCCTTCTTTATGAGCATTATAAGATGCAAAGCTTTAATTTTCCTGTGCCTGGATTTACTTAGCTGTAATCTATACATTTTAATGTTTTGTCTGCTTATTATAAATCAGTTTGATTTTTTTTTTACTTTTAAGTGTTTTCTTTGTCTTTTGAAGTACACAGTTTAATTGCTTTATGTTGCAATTTTTTACTAAATGTGTTATTAGCATTTATCATTTCACTGAAGTAAATGGATTCTATGTGTCTTCATTATTTTTAATGTATTGTAAGTAGTTTTTTGATTGTGTATCATATTGAACAATAGAAATAGACAAAAAGTCTTCCCATGCATTTTAGAGACATTTGATTCAATATATTAGTATATTAGATCAGGATGGTTAGTTGTATTGCACGGATTCTTGATTTCTCATCCACATTCAAATCATTTAAATGTTAAAAATACCTTGCAATATATGGGACTAAATGTTTCACACTTTAATTCTATCGTATGTCCTTAATTATTTTGAAGCACTTAGATACATTTAATCAATGTGTCTCCCTTAGAAAATAACTTTCTCATCACTACTAAGTATTTTTAATTTTCTTATGTATAACTGCATCTTAAAATCTATTTTTATTATCAAAATAGCTTGACATTTACTGCTTATCTGATACACTTATTTTATTCATAGATTTTGAAATTCTTCTTTTGATTAATATACATCAGTTTCAGATAACAAATTGCATCTTCCTTTCTGTTTTATTTGAAGTAATTAATTCAACCTTCCATATGATTTCAATAATTCACTAAATTAGTCATTTTTATATAATGTTCTATGTGTCTACTTTTTAAATATCACTTAAATTTTATCTGATATTTTGGATTATTTGAAATTTTTGCATTTTCATTTCATTTATTTGCTTTTTGGCTAATTGTCTTTGACTATTTAATGATTGGTGTGGAAAATATAATATGTACTTTATCGTCTGCTAAAAATTAATGTATTATTAATGACAAATAATCTGTCATTTTATCAAATGTATTTCAGTTCTACTCTGGTATATAGTATATTACAATGTGCAGAAATATTCTGTTGAATTCTTTTACACATAATGCTACAACCAAGCAGCAGTGTGTGTTGTGTGATATGAATGTAAGGTTGGTGGATAGAGAATTGCCATACTAGGATACCAGACATATGGATAGTCTTACAAAACCAAATTAAAATGATTATCACTACAAACAGGGCACCATGATCAATATCAGTGCTAGACACTGTCTCCAAATTGACTTAAAATGATTCCTGTTAAGAGTAGACTTAGCAGGGTGAAGACAAAGCCAAAGACAAAGCTTGTTTGAAAGGAGAGCTTAAAGCAGCTATTGTAAAAATTGATGGAGAAGAACACCATTGGCTCTATTATTTTGTAAAAGGAGAAACAATAAGACAGATTACTTATGAACTACATATAAGCTAGCAATATAAACTGTATTGTTGGTAGTTATGGTACTCTTAATTGTAATTCCTTCAAATTCTCATACTTTGAAAACATACTCTTACAGTAAGTACTGTTTCTCATTGTATTAGACTACATCTCAGTTCTCAGAAATATGAGTTAATATTTTAGGGGAAATATATACTATTATTTTAGTAAAAGCACACCAAGAAACTAATAGTGATGTGGTTGTGTTATTTCTGATATTTGTGGAGGCTAAATTACACGGAAATATTTTGATAAATATGCTGTTTGTGTTTTGTCTTCTAATCTTCTTCACCTCATGTTTGACAAAGTATTTATGAAAGTAGATTTAGTTTTGTGATCAAATTGAAATATTCATTTAGAAACATTAATAAATCAATGTGTATGGTATAATGGTTTAGTAGTCTTTCTGAGTTGAGTAATAGATTATAATAACATAAATTATCTTTTATTTCTTTGCCAGTTATCAAGGAAGTATATGTCAAAAAAACACTAATAAAATTTTGAAATTTTAACTCTGTAAGTTAACAAATTGCAGGGTAAATTTACAGTCTTCATGCAAAATGTATTTTATACAAGTGATAGATTATTTTCAATTTTATTTATTCTCATCAAAACTATCTAAAATAGCCGGGCGGTGGTGGCGCATGCCTCTAATCCCAGCACTCCGGAGGCAGAGCCAGGCGGATCTCTGTGAGTTCGAGGCCAGCCTGGGCTACCAAGTGAGTTCCAGGAAAGGCGCAAAGCTACACAGAGAAACCCTGTCTCGAAAAACCAAAAAAAAAAAAAAAAAACTATCTAAAATAAAATTGTACCTGAATAAGTCTGTAAGTACAAATTTAGCCAAAGATTTATGTTTGTACCTAAAATGTTTTATCCAAGAAAGAATATAGTTTTTCCATCTATTGAGTCTTCTAATTCTAAATTTCATATAAAAATCATGATATTACTAAAATATGTATACTTTAATTAAATATTTTTGATGTTATATCTCATTTCATATATTACTAGAGGAAACACACTTAGTAAAACTATTTAAATTGGTTTTATCTGATCAAAGAGTCAATAAGCTATTATATATACATATGTATATATCCTCTTGGAAAATATGCTTTATACTCCAATGATTACATATTAAAAGATATTATGATTTGTATTTTGTACATAAATCATACTGATTTATGCCCTTAGTAATGATAAAAATATTGTTTTTAGCATAGGACTACTATTTTTCAAGCAACTTTCACCAATTATTTACATTATAGCTGCTAAAATATAATTGAAATGGATTTATTAACTCCTGTGTGCATTTTGATAATCAAATACTTTAGAATATTTTATTAGATTTCATTAATTGTCTCCAAAGAATATGAATATACTTAAAGTAAAATGAAAGCATTTAACACTGAGACACCTGTACCACATATTCACACTATTTCAAATAATGAATAAATGTCATATATATACATAAATATGTATATATACACATAAATACATCTGTGTCCACTATTAATATATATTTCATAGTTAGTACATGTGATTAGCATGTGGTTTTTAGAGTCTCTTTTATTTTTTAGTTAATAGCTGCACATGCTATGACATATATTTGACTTAAGTTTACCTAATTCATGTATTTTCTTTTTCCAAAAAGATATTATAAGTACGACTCACCACGGTTTTACTAAAACTATATACAACAAACAACGAAATGGGCTCAGTAGGCTCTCTTCCTACTTGTGCATACTTATACAATGTACATACGTTTGAAAGCAAAGTAAAGAAAAAAGTCAATCAATTTGAAAGTTGGAGGGCATGGAAAGAATTGGTGGGAGATAACATGGGGGTGCTTGAAGGAACAAAGGGAAGGGAGAAAGTGACACAATTATATTTTAATGAAAATGTACAAAAATAGTTTTAAATATAAAACAACATAACTTTAATAGGAGTTGGTTGTAAGTAGTTGTAAAGATGTTTTATGCAAAAGGATGAATATAATTGAAAATAGGTATGTATGAATGTCTAATGCCTGAAGAAATTAAAAAGTTAAAGCTCCATGACCAAAAAGATTTTACCAGATATAATAGGTAAAAATTTTGGTCCTACATACATCTGAATTACTATGTGTGATAATGCTTATAATTTGTAATATGAAAAAGTTAGCAATAGTACCAAATGAATAAAGTTAGCCTGCTTCTAACATCAAAAAATTAATTAGCTGAAATGACACTTAGATGAATGTAGAAAACTGACAAATATTATTGTATACTTCTCCTAGGTAACATGTAAATTTTACTTCTGGCAATCTCAACCAGCTTACTTCGGTGCATCATATTTAACAATCACCATATTTAATGTATTGTAATGATATGTCATGATAAAAAACTGCACCAGACTGTGCCTAAACTCATGTTATAATTTGCCTTTGCCTATAGAAAATGTTGTAGCTGCTTCCTCCTCTTTCTCCTTCTCCTCCTCTTCCTCCTCCTCCTCCTCCTTGTTCCTTCTTCCTTCTTCTTTATCTTCCTCTTCCTCTTCTTCATTATTCAGATAGTGGGGAAACACTTAGAAGTTTAATTCTAAATTCTGTTCTGAGAGTACATTATACAAATTTGAGAGGTCGTGTTGAGTTGTTAAATGAATATATTAGCTATTTGAATTGCATTAATATAGAGCAATCATTTCAGTGATAATAGCACAAACACAATTATAGAATTCAGTTGCTAAGTATTAAGAGTACACCATAGTAATGATCTCTGATAACGTACGATTTTGTGAAGTTATCACTAGGTTAAGGTTTAAAGGATGGAAATGAAAAAGACTACAAAGTCTGGGTTTGTTTTTATTTTCATTTTAGGGTTTTTCTTTTGTTTTGTTTCATGGTACCAAATTTCTAATAGAGTATATAGTATTTCTTTTAGCTTTAAAATAATTAAGAATTAAAATCAAATCCTGGTCAATATTAAGATGTTTTGGTGAGAGGAAGAATGAAAAAATAGAACTTATCTCATAATAAGACAGAAAAAAACACAACTGTGACATTACTTTGATAGGTTGACATGTATAAAGTAGTTCAGAAAACTTAACTATAAAGATTTCAAATAAGATATTTATTTGTATGCTTAGGTATCATAAAGCTATCATATAAAATTATTTACAAATACGTATATATATATTTATGTAATTTAAATTTTATATGTATCTTTATATACAGTTTATCCTCTAATAAACCTAGAAGAGGGAAAATAAAATGATGATCTCATTTGTATATTTTAAGCATTACAGAATATTTAGCATAAAATGCATTTTTACATTAATGTTGAAGGCATTATTATGTTCTTAAAGTTATTTTCTAATGCTTTGGGATTTGAAGTCAATATTCACACTGGCTGATGAATCAAAGAAGAGAAATAATTATTAATGGAATATTAGATAATTTAGTGATTATCTTCAAAAGAAAATCTGCCTATTATGGTGTATCACCTAATAGACTGAGAAAAACAAATATTTATAAATATATAAGCAGTCATTGAAATAAAGAAAAAGTTAATTATGACAGAAGTGAGTAAATCCAATAATCTCATATTATATGCATACATATATAAGTTTGCATCTTATGATAATGAAACTTGAACGAGATTTTAATAATTAAAAGTTCGATGAAAGGCTTTCTAGATTGATTTTAGGGAATCAGTTGCTCTCCCTTCACGAATGTGCAAATATGCACATGTGTTTGTGCATGTGTGTATGTGTGTGTGTCTGTGTGTGTATATGTGTATGTTTATGTGATATTCATAAGGTAGAGTAAATATAAGAAAGTTCTAAAAGCATAACTAGTATTTGGGTGAAGAATTTTCATATCCCACCTCATGAAATCCGAGTAAATACCTTAATTAACTTGGCACTTGGGTATAATCAAGCCAAACTAATGGGGAGTAATGAAGGCATTTTATATTTATGGGTCTTGATGAATTGAATGTAAATTGTCACAGTGAACAGTTTCTAATTTACAAAAACTTGTAGTAGTTTCTACCCAAGATAACTTGGAGGCAAAATAGTTTATCACAATTTACTAATTTCATTGAAACTTTCAGTCCTACCTAAGAAAAAACAAGATCTCCATTTGCAGTATAACAGGACAGTTAATAGCTTTGGAAATTTAGTTCCCAGGGCTCACAAGAATGCTTTTAGTACTTCAAAGTGAGACTTTTTTTCTCAGAGAAAAGAGAAACCTATTTACCTTAACTTTCTGTATATCATGAAAAAAATAGATGTTATTCCTATTCTATAAAGTTGTTTTAGATGGAATGTCATTTGTAGTTTAGAGAAAGATTTCTGCATTTTAAATCTTACAATTACATCTAGAAACAAATTTTTTAAGTTTTAAATGACACACTTGAATTGCACCTAACAACAGCATTAGAAATGTCCTTACTTTGCTTTCAAACTGATTTTGCCTTTAAAGTATGGAGAGGTTGATTTTAACAAATATAGTCTGCATAAAAGAAGACAAATTTCCATTGTCATGACAGTTTCTATTATTATTATTTTAGGTACAAATATATATATAAAGTCATCAGAGAAAAACTACAGCAGTTTGCCAGGTTTGGTGATTCTTGGTACCATACCCAGGGAAAGGACACAATACATACAGATCACACACACACACACACACACACACACACACACACACACACACACACATTTCTAGCCAGTTCTCTACAGTTCACATACATTGTGTAAGAAACACATGCTTAGTAGTTATTGCTCTCAGTTCTCATAAAAGCAAGACATACTGTAATAAAAGACCATTTATAATTTACAGTAAGAAGTTCATTGGTGAGATGACTTGCCAACTTTATTTCTCAGACATTCATACAGTTTGTGCTCATTATCAACTTATTTGAATTAGACTTTTAGGAATGACTTTTGCTTTTGCCTTTTGTTGTTTTGTTTGGGACTAGGATAATATCTAGGAAAACACACATGTAAGTTCTCTCCATCTGTCCTCCATACATAGCCAGTGAGAATTCCTTAAACAAGATCACAAAACTGATGTATATTTCAAGGCTGTCTTGTACCTATATGAATACAGTCAAGCTGAATTGAAATCTTAATTTTATTCTTTTACATATATCAAATACCAATTTGATGAAGAACCAAGATATTGATGTTTCATCAGGTTATCTTACTATAACAACAAATGTCAACTTCCTATTTATCTGACAGATAACTGCCTCTAGTACAAATTTATCACTTAATAATATTTTTCATTTATTTTGTTAAAATTCATAAATTAAAATTTAATTTAATACAATTCTAATTTAAGGGACATTTAATATTTAATTGAAGGGTTTGGTGTATCCTAGTCAATGCCATAAAGCAAAGATGTATAACTACTAATATGATACTTACTATAATACATGTACCAAAATTATAAACTTCTATTCAAATTCCTCTGAGAAATAATAACCATGAGAGCAAATGGAAAATTTACTTTTAAGACTCATTTTGTGATTCACTCACTATATATGCCTGGGAATAAAGTATAATGATGAATTTTGGTTTTATAAAGCCTGCATAAGAACTTCAATCAATTTTGATTGATTCAGTTAATTTATATAAATTTTCAAAGTTTCTCAAAGATATTTTTGTTTTGTTTTGTTTTTTGTTTTTTTTTTTGTCTTGTTTTGTTTTGTTTTTCGAGACAGGGTTTCTCTGTGTAGCTTTACGCCTTTCCTGGGACTCGCTTGGTAGCCTAGGCTGGCCTCGAACTCACAGAGATCCACCTGGCTCTGCCTCCCGAGTCCTGGGATTAAAGGCGTGCGTCACCACCACCCGGCCCGATAGTTTTATCATTTATTATTCAATTAAAATGCAAATCTTAGGAAAAACCATCAAAGGAATGTGATGTATGCATTTATTACTTGTCCTCTATCTTTATTTACTTCCCAATCTGCCTTCTCCAAAAATAAAAGGTGTATATCTATAGTTGACTCATTATATTCCAATGCTTCTAGCAGAATTTATTCATAAAAAGTGATCTGACTTTAAAAAAGAGACTTAGATTCTGACAAGGAATAATTTATTATGGCTATGAATAAGCTTCCCACAAACTGGGCTCTTTGACAGTTGGAAAAAGAAAAAGTTTTGCTGAAGTATTGTGTAGTAGGGACAGTTAGAAAATGATGCTGAAACAAAATGAAAATCTAAATCGGATTATATTTTAAAACTTTTCCCTTTCTTACAATGAAGCTTTCATGATGATAAAGATCATTGCTTTAATTACACATAGAACAAAGAAATTTAGTTTTGTAAGGGTTCATCAAAGGAGCAATTTGATCAACAGAAAGGCATTTAATTGCTCAAAATAACATTGATTTACAGAAAACTATAAGATGTGAATCAACAAATTAACACAACAAGTGATTCTTGTTAGATGTCTGTGCTTGATTGTGGATTAACATTTATAATTGTACTTCAATAAGAATAGATTTATATATTACAAAAATTGATCAATTAACAGCTAAATTTTCTAGTAATGTGTGCATAGGAGATTATATACTTCTATATTAAAATCATGTTATTGAACATAATAAAATGTAAAAATGATCATTTAAACACAAGAGCACATGAATGGGAGTTCACTGATGCTTGATATTTTGTTCAGAATTTGAATTACCAGTATAATTAAAATGATATAGAACATGTGAAAACATATAATATATTGCAAAGTGTTTCTCAATGAAAAAAGTTAAAATGTCATCAATTGACCTCAATGGTGGATATTTCTAACATTTTTTATGTTTCTCATATCATATATCAGTATTTGATTCTAGACTTTGTTTTCTTCTTAACTGGTAACTTTCATAGGAATTTCATTATCTGATATATTCATTATTAAATTATTTTATATTTATTTATTTATTTATTCATTTACTTGTCTATGGGTTTATGGGTGTGTGTGTGTGCATTCATAGACACATGGGAGGAGGTCAGAGGACAACTAACAAGAATCAGTTTTTTCATTTACTCAGTAAGTTCCCAAAATCAAGCTCAGATTATCTGTCTTGGTAGCTGGAAGATTTATCTACCATGCCATTTCACTTACCCTGTTGTATACCTGGAATGTTTTTAAAAATAGTCAGTTATATATTTTTTGTTTTACAATAAAGAAAAGTTTCCGTTTGCTGCATTTTAATAAATATATTAGATAATGTGACTTTGGGTTCACATGCTGACTGTTGCTTCATCTAATACAATTTTAATAGCCTTATTAATACTTGAAATTTTCTCATAATGAGTCATGCAAGACAATGAAAATTGAGAGTATTTTGTAGATAAGAGAATATTTGCATGACAAACTTGAAATTGCACTACAATTTTATTTTGGCTCACATTTCAGAAAGTACAAAAATTAAAGTACATTAATTATGGAATGGTGATCATGATATCATAATGTTGGTGACACCATAATTAAGGGTCATTTTGAACACTACTAATAGTATGATATAGACAGCTAAAAGAATAAAGAACAGAACTACAAAAAGGGACTAAGTACCTTCCTTGTAAGAATTTTATATACAATAATACGCATTTTAAATTTGACTGATTTAAAAGGAAAATACCAGATTGTTTAGCAAAGGCTTTTGATTTTAGTGACTTTTTCATATATACTGAATCTATTTATGCTTTACATAATTAGAATGTCCATATTATAAAATTTTCTGTTAAAATGACATTTTAAAGAAAGATTTCAGAAATATTGTGAACATTGCAGTGCCTATATATTTATGATCAAATAGAATATTTTTGCAAGTAGTTGTATAATTTTTATTATCTCTAGGTAGAATTTATAAAACTACTGACAAAAAGAATTACAAATATTTTATGAAGCAACATCTAAACATTCTTTCTATTGATTTACTAGACCAGTTGCATGTATCACTAGTATCTCCCATCTTTTATTTCCCACTCTAAAAGGCTTATCCAAGGTTTCCAATGTTTGTGAATCAATTGAAAACTGAACCAGTAATTTTCGCAGTACTTGACATTTCACTATAAGCTATTGTCATTTACTGTCTGTGGCAATATAAATTGAACATCAGTAATCTCTAGAAGATAGAAAATTGACAGTATGTCCTTTTTTTCCTTTTTTGTGTAACGTATGGTAATAATTATTTCCCAGTTAAAATAAGTGTACTTGGTATTGGGAATAAAAAGCATCTCCCACAAGCTTATAATATGTATGCTTATTTCCCATCTGGTGACACTGTTTTTCCAGGCTCTGAAAAATGGGGTGTGGAAATTATTGCATGGAATTAGGTCACTGGGTAGCATTCTTTTGAAACTTACATTGAGTTTTACCTTTTTCTTTACCTTTTTCTACTTCTTATTGGTTAAAAATAAAATAAGCTTTTTTGGTACATGTTCCTGGTTCCATATTGTGCTCAAACACACAGAGCCAAGAAACTATGGGGTGAAAATTATGATTCAGTGAGCCATAAGAAATTCTTTCTTCTTTATATTGTTAAGCAATTTGGTGACAACCATTACAAAACTAAGTAAAACACTTGGATAAATGTATGGCAATGGTAAAGTAGTTGTACAGCTTGAAATGCTATGATAAAATATTCAGTTTCATCCTACATATACATAAATGCATATAATGACTAACATGTAAATAAATTTAATTTCTATTCTTAACTCACCAATGGATTAATACTGTGTGGTGGTATAATTTGGACTAAAGTAATACCTGTAATCTCTAGGGGAATATAGGAAATTGTCACCATCTCCTTTTTTTCTTTGTGTAATATATGAAAATAATTATTTCCAAGTTAAAATGAGGATAACAACAAAAATCGTAGTAATGTCATTTAAAATATTTTTAAAGAATATTAATAAATATATGATGATAAAATTTTTCCAAGATTTTACATTTATATGTGCTTATAGAAAATAACATTATTTGGACTTTAAGGTTTAAAGTCTTTTTATGGTTTTCTTAATTTAATGGCATTGGACTCAGATGTTAATAGTTAGACCATAATGTGAACAACATTTTTCTTTCAGTTTATATTTTGTGTTTCATGAGTTTTGTCTCTGAAACTAAACCCAAGACAAATTTCTTTAAAAGGTTTTATTTTTGCTCATAGTGTCAGAGATTTTCAGGCCATTGACCTTCTGCTTCCCTTCTTTTGGGGACAAGGTGATATAGAACAACAAAACAGAAAGCAGGTCTCTGCAGAGTGGCCAAGGAGCAGAAATGAGCATGACGATGGTAAACAAGCATTTTGTCTACTAGGACCCTCAGCGCATATGTTAAGGGCAGGTCTCCCTACCCTATGTATGCATCTCTAGCAATGCCCTTGCAGATAAAATTGGAAGTGTAGTTTACAAATTTTCTAGGTGTATCTCAGTCTTATCATATTGGAAACCAGGATTTAAACATAACAAGTGTATGACAAATGAATATCATAAGTGACTTTCTACCACCTAGTTTCATCATTTACAAAAGAATTTTAATAGAGCAGTTCTTAAAATTTATTTAGATTTTTTTATTTAGTCCAGTTACTTCTATATTTCTGGCATTTTGGGTGAATTAAAAGGCACTTAATTATGTAAGAATTAGCCATCACATTGTAGCTGGAGAATTTTTCTCCAGCTCCCACCACCAAGTCCCGCCAGTCCCGGAGCCCACTTATAAAACAAACACACAGACTCTTACATTATTTAAACTGCTTGGCCATTAGCTCAGGCCTATCATTGTCTAGCTCTCACTCTTATATTCAGCCCATTTCTATTAATCTTTACTTTGCCACGTAGCTCGTGGCTTACTGGTACTTTACATCTTCCTTGTCTTGGCAGTGGCTCCAGCCGGTCTCCCTTTCCTCCCTCCTTCCTCAATTCTCCTGTCTCCTTGTCCTGCCTATACTTCCTGCCTGGTCACTGGCCAATCAGTGCTTTATTTATAGAGAGTGATATCCACAGCATCACATAATATCTTAAATATTAAGTATCTCCTTATCTGAGATATCCTTCCAAAATAAAAGAAGCAGGTTCACAATGCCTGAAGGCTAGTGATAATACTCTGTTCTTTATATATGAGATTTAGAAGAAAAAGATAACTGAGAAAGGCTACCTTTAAACCAAATATAATGTGTGAACAGAAATTTAGATGCTTAAAACATTGGGATATAATCATTCTTCTTCACTTAATTAATGTTCAAAGTACATGAAGCATATCCATGGCTTTTAACACTCAAAAGTCACTGAAAGAAATGAAACCTTTTCTCATATTCACTTTTAAATTCCTTTTTTTAATAGTTGGTGAACTCTGTTGACTTGAAAAGTATCTTAGTACTACATTTATAACTGTGAATCATCTTGATATTATGCAAGTGACTTCTATGTAATTATTTGCCTGTAGGAAGAATTTGGAGAATTTACATGTGTTCAGAAAACCATTAAACTGTTTTAAAATAAAGCTCTAAAAGTTATTAAAAAATCTAAATTTTGCATGTTATGATCAAGGATTACAGAGCTCTACTATCATTAGCATAATCAGAGTAGTGGGTTTAGAACCTTTGAGAAGAGAAACATAGTCTTCTTAATTACCTAGAAAAATGAGATAATTTCACTAGTTCCTGGAAACCTGAATGAAATATGGAAGTGAATGGTTTTGAACTCCAGGTTTTTGAAAGATAAAAATTTGTGCTGAGGAACTGTGATGTCTTCTGATGAATAATCCCTTTCAGGACCATTAATAACAGAATTGGTTGAAGCACTTCATTTTTCTTCTCTGTACTATGAAGTCTCTAGAAAGATGGTTCTCAGGAGACCAAAATGATATTTTCTTTATTGCATTTTAAAAGAAGATCATGTATTCTTTTTAGTACAGTTACATTGAACTTTATAGATCTCTGACACTAGAAAGACTTGAAATTTTCCAGTGATATACCAGTCAACAGAAAATAAATGACTGTGTTTTCTACTGTGAACAGGGTTTCACTTGTTATAGTTAAGTTGTCTACTTTCACAGAAAACAGTGTCTCATTTTTTTCATATGAGAGAATGTCATGCATTTCATATATTTGATATCAAATCCTTTTCTCCTTCTAGATCATACTTAATGATTATATTGAAAATATATTTTAGTCCAATAAATCTTTTCCTTTTACTATGAGTTCTTAAGGAAAAGATGAAAATATTATTTCATTGTAATTATGTCATAATCCATGAATATTTTAAGGCATTATTAGTATAATTACTCTATATATGGTATAATCTTATGAAAAATTTTATTAATTGGTGGGAATCATTTGAATTAAGATTTGCCTTTTCTTGGGCAGTTGTAGACAACTCACAGGAACTTCCCTATAGAATAATGATCAAATATGTATTAGTTGATAAAAAACTTGTTGTTGGGTTCAAAATGAATATTAAAATAATTGCATAGATGTTAAAGCTCACATTATTATATTTTTTTATTAAATTCAGATACTTAATCAGAACTCTGTAGTGTGAGAATATACTATATAAGAATTATATTAAAAACATTCAAAATAGGCTGGGCATAGTGGCACATGCCTAAATCCTAGCACTCGAGAGGCAAAGGCAGGTTGACCTATGAGTTTGAGGCCACTCTGGTCTACAGAGAGAGTTCCAGTACAGCCAAGACTACCGAAAGAAACTATGTCTTGGAAAACAACAAAACAAAGCAAACAACAACAAAAAGTTCAAAATTCACAATAGTTATAAACTGATATCTCCATGAGGTAGAAATAAATACTTGAATAATTTTTAAATTAGGAAGTGTATAAGTTATATAATGATTTTATTATGAAACAAAATCTAGCATACACAAATGAATAAGTTTTCTCACAAGCAGGGTGAAGAGCCATCCACATAGATCATTCACCAAGCCACGTGGTCCTTTCATTACAGATGCATAGTAGATTTTTTTGTGATATTGAAATAAAATTACAATGGTAATTATAAATATGCTAGAGAATTTTATCTTGTGCTGTTAATGAGTAAATTTCATATAATAATTAATTAAATAGACTTCTATTTCGGAAAAACTATAGAATTAAAAATATAATTATTCAACTAATTAGATTATATAATAAAGTATTAGTCAACTAAAAACTGAAAAGAATGAAAATATGATTATATGGCCAAATATAGCAAAAAGAATATATATTTTAAAACACCAATTTAAATTGTATGATTCCAGATATCAAAATCTTAAGGATTTTTTATTTTGTTTTTTTTTTGGGGGGGTGAAGTAAGGGGACAGAGTTTCTCTGTGTAGTTCTGGCTACACTCTGTAGACCATGCTGGCCTTGAACTCACAGAGATCTACCTGCCTGAGTGCTGGGATTAAAGGCTTGTTCTACCACCGCTGGATACCTCAGGCCTTTCTTCACTTGTAACTGTTTTTGAGAAACTAACAAAATACTTTAAAACATTTACATCATCAAAAGTTTCACACTGGAAAAGTAAAAAATATTTCAGAAATGATTCCTTCAAGTTCTATTGTCATTTTTATAAATTATTTCTTTATGGTATGAGAGTTAGCTCAGTGATTAAAAGCATCTGCGGCTTTTCCAGAAGACTGAGGTTTGGTTCTCAATAGCTCAAAGTCTTCTGTAATTCCAGTTCAACAACATCCAATGCCATTTTCTGGCACCCATAAGCACTAGACACACATTTGGTTTAGAGACATATATGCAGGCAAAGCACTCATATACATAAAATAAAAATAAATGAAACTTTTTAAAAATTATTTTGTTTTATTGAGTTTGATTTTTAATGTACCTCCTGAGTTGTTACTCCTTAGACTCTTTTAATATTAGTGTATCAATTGTTTTAATCAATGAAGTTTGAGCCCCATGAACTTCACTGCTAATGAAATGAAAATAAATAAAATATGGAAAGAGATGCTAGTTTAGTAGTTTCAGAAAATGGTTTGGGTATTCTTACCAACATTACCTCATTAATATTAAATATTTTGTGACTTCATATGAACCAAAATATTCTCACATGTCTATTTAACAAAGATTCCTAGAACAGTTTGCTATTAAGATAAACAAGTCTTATTTCTCCCACAATCTAACTGACATACTTGGGGTGAGTGTGAAAATTATCATAATCTTTATTCTTATAAATTATCAAATAAAGTATACACAGTCAATATAAATTTTAGTAGTTTTAATCATTTTTTGTATGGTGTAAAATTTTGATCAAAATTTTAATGAAAAAATTACCTATTCTGCAGCTATTTTATATAAAAATAAGTAACTAGCATTTAATATCAAATTTCTCATAAAGAAATGTACATTTTCTTACCTAAAATTCTGCTCATAGAGCACTGGTGTCCTACAAAATAGCTACTAATCTTTACAATTTTATAACTATATGTAGTTGTTAAGAACTTCAGAAGTCTTGGGAATAAAATACTAATTTTCTTTAAAATGCTAGAATTTAATTCTGATTATATTTTCAAAACACTTAAAGCAAAATCATTTTTCTCCTGGCTTCCACAAATCCAAAGAGCTCTCACTAGATAATGTTTCAATTTGTATAGCATAAAGAAATCTCAGATTTATGTAATGTAATTAACAAATTTGATCATCAACTTTAAACTGTAATCTGGCCTATTTCTAGAAACTCAAATTTCCTTTATCTCTATAATATTTTTTTCAGACCATGGAGGATTTTCTAAAATGCTAAAATATTCTTATTTTTATTTTGATATTTTATTACATTCAATTGAAATCATTTTGTTTGTCATCATATATGATTCATTGTAGTATATGCCATGATCATAAAAATGATACTAAATTACTAGTGTATTGTAGATGTTAAACCTGTTTTCAGAAAATGAAGGTAAGTTAAATCTCTTCTAAATTTGAATAACAAATGGACCACTGTATCTGAAGTTTATTAAGATGAAAGTAAGTGTACTAGAATTTTAGGCTATCTACTGTTCAAGTCTACTGTTTCAAAATAATTTCAAATTGATGTATTCCTTTTCTTTCAATTAGCTTCTTTGGGACAATGACAGGACACTAGTGGAATTCAGGTTTATCTGATACATGGACTACTCACACCGAATGCAAGGTTGAACTATAGGCCTTGTGTACATCCTACTTCACAAACAAGTCTGTCAGATACTGTAAGCCTAAAGGCTGAAGATGTTGCCCCAACATTGCAGAGAAACCTCAGGTGAGTGTCCAGGCAGCTAGCTGTTTCTGTCAATTCACATTTTTTTAGAAGTCGCTTGTTTGCACTTCCTGTTTTATTAGGTAATATTATTTCCTTCTTGGGTCTCTGAGGGAGTTGAAAATTAGATAGTTATAGTTAGTTAAAGATTAGATAGCTATAGTTTTCCTTGTTAAGAATTTCAGAAAAGAAACTCACTAAAGAGGTGTAAAGTGTATAAATTTGAAAGACATTATAAGATAGTTCTCTGTTAGTAATGTAAGTTAGGACAAAAAGTGAATCAGGTACATTACTTACCAAAATAGAATAGATAATGGAATATTTTCTCTTGAGTTTGTCAAATGCAAATGGTCTAGACATTATTGAGGTATTGATTGCTTGTGTATATTGTATATAGTTATTGTACTTATTGTATATAGTTTTTCTTATATTAGTTATAACTTTTTTTATTAGAATAAAAGGAGGAAATGTGGTGATATTTTAATTGTGCTAAAATGTGATTTTATTTGTATGTTAATAAATAAAGTTTGCCTGGAGATCAAAGGTCACAATAAGCCAGGAACAGAAGTCAGGTGGTGGTAGCACATGCCCTTAATCTGATCACATGGCAGGCAGAGTCTTTGTGTGGTCAAGGACACAGCCAAGCATAGTGACACAAGCCTTTAATCCCAGTACCAGCCATAGAGACCTGGAGGTCTGTATAAACAGGCAGTGATGAGAAAGTCATGTGGCTGGGCTTAGAGCCAATAAGAAAGCAGAACAGGAAGGCAATAAAAGCACAGTTTAGACAGGAAGAAGCTCTCTCTGGGAAAGCTACAGTGTGGTGGTAAGTTAAGGCTAGTTGTGGCTATTTGCTCTTTCTCTGATCTCTTCAGCTATTACATCTGTATTTGGCTCTGTGTTTCTTATTTAATAAGACTGTTTAGAAATTCATCTACAAAGCACTGTATCAATAGGAAATTTTAATTTTTCAGTGAAACCTGGAAAAAAGGGATATAAAAAATCATCTCAAAAGATCACAGGTTTAGCCGGGCGGTGGTGGCGCACGCCTTTAATCCCAGCACTCGGGAGGCAGAGCCAGGCGGATCTTTGTGAGTTCAAGGCCAGCCTGGTCTACCAAGTGAGTCCCAGGAAAAGCGCAAAACTACACAGAGAAACCCTGTCTCAAAAAAACAAAACAAAAAAAAAAAAAAAAAAAAGATCACAGGTTCATCATATTAATATTCTATTTGTTTCGTTATGTGTTTCTTTAATGAATTTCCTTGTAGTAGCTCTTAGTTCCCCTAGTGTCTACTTTGCCCTTGTAATATGTTAACATGAATGTTGAGGTGGCTCTGCAGTATCATTACTAAAACATTACTGTAACGTAACAGAAAAATCTCATTAATCCTTATAACACTAATGAAAGATAGGTATTATATTCTCCACATTAATAAAATTAATGAACTCAAATTTCTTTTCATTTCTAGTCCCTCAGGCACTCTGAGAGGCCATGATCTTTCAGGATTTTGTCTCTGAAAAAGATAATTGACTTTATTTTTATGACAATACAAGACTTTAATGAAATTGAAAAAAGCTCATAGCTAAGCAAGATCATGTAAATGGGTCATTCACTTAATATTAGTATTCTTTACATACTGTAGTGTTTACTTATTTCTAGCAAACCAGAAAAGCATTATTGTTAATGATGACCTCCGTTATTCATTAAAGCCCCTTGTAATTCCAACTTTCTATTTTAATTCCCAAACATAATAGACTGGCAACCTTACATTTAATCATTTACACTTCAAAAATCATCTCTTCAATTAGTAGCCCATAGAACATATTTTAGGAAGTTCTTAAATTTTAGGTCTTTGAGTAAGATAAATAAATTAAAAATTAAGGCTATATAACCTTGTGAGAAAGCATGTGATACATTGTGGGATACTTATATCTAATTATTCACTATTTTAAATTCTTAATTTTCTGTCCATTCACTCAGCCCAGTGCTGCACTGGGAAGGAGTCTGAACTACAGTTGCTCTTTATTATCAAAGTGTAAAGGCTACAATATATTATCAAAGTCCATGAACACAATAAATAACAGGGAAATAAAAACATGAGAAGCTCTGGGAGTGGTAATGGCACTAAATAATACATGCAGAGTCAGTGGCCTGTGATTAGCATTTCTCTGAAAGGTATCACAGCCCTGTTCAGCTATTAGAACAACATTTGCAACTGTGGAATAAATCTAAATTAGCCCTGGAAACCCTGACTAATGTATCTATCGTGAATAAGCCATGCAGAAACAAGCAATTGTGTTTTGCTTGTTACATCAGCACAAATTGCACACTAATCATTGTCTATTCTATAAACATCAAACCTACTGTGCTCTTTTCTTCTGATTTCTTTAAAATACGTTCATCCTATAAAACCACAGAAAGGGACGTTTTCCACCATGTGAAATATAATAATTCAAGAGAAAGTACATTAAAAGTTCTACCTTTATAACAGCCAGCAATCTAAGTTTAACATAGTTCCTTTAATTGGCAGGCAGATCTGATTATGTCTTGCAGTGATTCTCTGTGTGACCTGTATCTCTGCAACACTTGTCATTCACCAATTAATAATGAAACAAATACTACTTGGATGTAAATCAGACCTCATTTCCTAAAATTCCTGACTGATACTTGTATTATACAAATGAATTACAATATACATTATTAGATGGGTTTTTATAGAAAAACACAGCTGAATGTTCTTTCTTTGACCCTGAAAACTTTTGTAAAAAAAAATCTCTTTGTTTCTCAGGAATTTTGACATAATAGTTTAAATTCTTATAAATGGCATGAAACACTTTTTCGAGTTATATGGAAATGAATTTAATTGCAACTTCACAAATGATTCCTGTCCATTCTTAAAGTTTACTAAGTGTGCATGTGAATTAATTTGCAGCATGTGTATGTAATTTTAATTTTGTTAAGGGAAAACTCTTTAGTTTGCTGTATATTCCATAACATATTATTCTCAAGCAATTGAATTCCTATAACTAAAGAAGGAGGCCACTACTCCCAACAGACATATATATTAACTTCATTTTGCTTTGGGTTAGTAGCTAGGAGAGTTTCAGAGATAGTTGTGAAAACTTCTTTTAATTTCTAGCTCTTCACCTGGAAATCATGGTCTTCTAATTCATATATGCATTTTCATTCTTTGATTTGATTTTAAATATGTCTGATATTAGTGACTGAAAGGCCATAAATTGGTTCCAAAAATAAAATATTATTTACATATTTTTGATAAACAGTTTATTTGTATCTTTAGAAAAAAAAAGAGAATGAAGGGCTGGAGAGATGGCTCAGCGGTTAAAGGCTAGACTCACAACCAAAAACATAAGAGTTCGGTTCCCAGCACCCACGGCTGTCTCTACAGCCACATTTTTTGTCTTACATCGCACCAGCGACACCTGGACAGCCTATGTAGAAACAATAATCTTAAGGGGGGAAAAAAGGAAGGTAGAAAGTTACAAAAAAAAAAAGAGAGAATAAATAGTCCTCTTAAGGAACAATTCTATTATATTGCATACCTTCTCCTGAACATATTCTCAATAGGTAAATATATTTTGTATGTTTCTTTTTAAAATGCTACATTTTAAAATTTAAAGTCTACAAATTATTTAAAGTAAACCAAATATAAAGAAAACTTTGCTGTGGGATGGTCTGTATGTCAAATGTGTTGTTGATTGGTCAACAAATAAATCACTGATTGGTCAGTGGCCAGGCAGGAAGTATAGGCGGGACTAACAGAGAGGAGAATTGAGAGAACAGGAAGCTGGGTGGAGGAGGCACTGCCAGCCGCCATCAGGACAAGGAAGATGTAAAGTACCGGTAAGCCACAAGCCATGTGGCAAAGTAAAGATTAATAGAAATGGGCTAAATATAAGAGTAAGAGCTAGACAATGACAGGCCTGAGCTAATGGCCAAGCAGTTTAAATAATATAAGAGTTTGTGTGTTTATTTTATAAGTGGGCTCTGGGACTGGCGGGACTTGGTGGCGGGAGCTGGAGAAAAATTCTCCAGCTACAAAACTTTTCAGGTCATATTAAATAATACAAGTTTCATTTGTGTAACTGCTCAGCATTTTAAAATATAAGTATTCTAAAAGTATGTGATACCATGTATAATTGAATGAGAAAATATGCATCCTGTAATTGCAAATATACACCATGGGAAGTTGTGCTCATAAGACTTTTAAATTGAGACACTAATTTTATTTCACTTTTATATACTGTTAGTTTTTAAAATAGTATAATCATTTATGCATGTAATTTGTCAAAAGTATTTCTATGATTTACAGAAAAATACTTTCACCTTGAACTCTCTAAAATCAAGTATCAAAAACTTCTTTTTGAAGCTTTATGTATATAAAAAGAAACATAACACCTTGTTTCTTTCAATAAATAATGATTTCTATGATATTGTAAGTAGATATATTGGTAAACAGCACATAAGCATTTATAGAAGGTTCTTTTTAATACAAGCAAAAATAGATTTATTTTTATTCTGTCTAAATATACAGATTCATTGATCAACCATAATCAATTAAAAATTTTACTATGTGAAAACAGAATTTTCCAAAAAACAAAACAAATCAAAAAGGTTTTTCTCTCTTTCTTCTATAATGTAAATGCTTCATATTTCAAAAAAATACATGGTTTGTTTCTTAATTTAATGCTTATGCTTTTATGAAATTGAAAAATAAACATAGATGAAAATAATGGCGCCACCACCGCCCGGCTGACTCCTTAATATAAATCAGAGCTATTAAGAAAGTAAGTGGAGCACAGATTATAACAAACTCATGTACATTCAGCTTCATGAAAGAATTACAGGTTTCTTCCCTTCTGCTTTGGTGCCCATGACCTAGAGTCCTCTCAAAGTTGCTAATGATCACAGAACTGGGACTATATTATCAAATATTGAAGGTGATAAAAAAAACAGGAAGGAAATGCTAAAGTCAATCTGCAAGGACATAAGCCTCTTGTAATGAATTAGAATGACTTTTATTTCAAGGACAAATTACTCTCTTCAAAGTTTAGATGCAGACCTATTGTATTCTGACACCTAAGAAGTAGGAAGTGGCAGGCAATTTGCAGCCCAAATACTGAGAATTTTATATACATACATATATATATATATATATTTGTATCCCAACTAGTTCTTAAGTCACTCTGTAACAAGCTATTTTTTCTTAAAAAAATAAATCAGAACAGGAAATTTGGTAGTAACCCAAGGAATGTAGTCTTTACTCTCATGAAAGTTTTATTGTTATTGAAACATTTTTCTTTTAAGTAACTATCAATCAAAACATAATACATTATCTTCAAGAAATGATGCTATTATAATCATAAAAAATTTTTGCAAGCCAAAGTTGATAAAGAATTTATTAATATTTTAATAAGCATTTATGTGCCATGTTAGCCAAGAACCAATAATCACTTATGTTAAAAAAGTGTTATAAAGCCAGGTGGTGGTGCATGCCTTTAATCCCAGCACTCGGGAGGCAGAGGCAGGTGGACCTCTGTGAGTTCGAGACCAGCCTGGGCTACAGAGTGGGATCCAGGAAAGGCTCCAAAGCTACAAAGAGAAACCCTGTCTCAAAAAAAAAGTTATAATTTCATGAAGTACCATTTTTATAATACCTTGAATTATTTTTATCTTTTCCTTGACATCATGCCTATGTCTTTAAATGCTAAAACAGGCAGTTTCTTATCAAGTTGCAAATGAAGACATAATGCAGGAAGGAAGTTGGCAGTTATAAAAAGATAATTCAAAATGGATTATAAGGATATGCTAATATTAATCAAAATACCACACCGACACTAAGTTTAAGTTCATTTTTTGTGGATTGATTGAAGACATGTAATAGTTTATGAATATTCTTGGTTTCTATTTAAGAACTCATCTTTTTTTGTTCTGGGTAAAGAAAAGCATTACAAAGAAATGTTCTGCCATCAAATTTACTAGCTGGGTAAGTAGAGGATCAATTATAAATCACAATCTTTATGGCAGAAAATCAAGGTCCTATGCAGAGGCAAGAGTATAAGCCCTGCCTTAGAATTTAGGCAATACCCTGTACATTTTAAATAATGATAGTTTCTCAAAATCTTATATTGCTGTTAACGTGGCTTTAGTGATTTTTTTTATATTTTAGAGAAATGGCATAGCACAAAATCTCAAAACACTATTGAAAGATCAATATAACCATGCACATTTTAAAAAAGGAAGAATCAGTTTTTTTTTTCCAGAAAATGAAGGTTATTACAAAGTTTTAGCAGGGGATGGTGCAGTTATCAACATCCAGAAGACCTTTCAATTCCTGTGCACAGAAAACAGAAAAGATTCCTGTAAGGCATCAAAGGGATCTACAATCTGGCCCATCAAATACTTAAGCGTCACAAAAGTTGGAGTTGTGTTGTAAGTGTTATCTGTATCCTCTGGAACTGGACACCACACAGGATCCCTTGTTCTACAAGTTTTGATTGGTTGTGGAAGAAGGGGCAGATGATTGTCAGAGCTAGGGACATAGAAATATTGCTGTGAGATTGTGTCTTCTAGAAAAAATATCAGAGAAGCTAAATCCGATAATTCTTATCAACATGACAGCCTAAACAAGATCTGAACAATGAAGGTATAAGTAGACATGCTAATATGGAAAGAAGAAAGCTCACTAAGTGGCCTCAATACTAGCCAAAGAACTACAAATAACTAAGGAATGCTCAGACCTGGAGAAGCAGTCTTTCCTAGGGAAGAGCATTGCAAATGTTGGCCAAGTTGTCTGCTCTGAAACCATATACATGAAAGTAACATGATATAGATTTAGAATATTATATTTATATATTTAGGAGTATATATAGATATAGATTTATGAGTGTATATATCTGTGTGTATAAAAACAATGAAATAAAAATAGTCCATGAATTTGAGAGAGAGGGAGTAAGGGAAAGTATATATCAGAGGGTTTGGAAGGAGAAATGAAAAGGAGGAAATTACATAATTAGAGTATAATTTCAAAAACTATAATAGCTGTTATAAAAATGCTTCATAAATTACACATTTGTTTTAAAAATTTAGTGTTTAGAAAACAAAGTAATTTTGCCAGCTCAAAGCACCTGGGCATTCATTTCTCCTTGTCAACTGACAACATTCTCAAAGGCCTCAGACAAGCCAGTGCATTGATTCTGTTAACTACATATCATAGAATCATTCACATGATGTCAATGTAGCAGTCACATAGAAAATAAGAGTTTTAGATAGAAGCATGGTGGTTTCTAACAGTGCATGACATGGTCAGAGTTTCTAAAAATGGTGCCTAACAGAATTAAACATGAGGTTTTTGAAGTGAAGCTTAATTGTAACACAAACTGCTAAACGGTCTTATTAATAAAAAACCCAGAGCCAGATATTGGGGTGAAAGCTGAAAGATCAGAGAAGCAGAGCAAGCCACAGTCAACCTCACCTCACCAGCTTTTCAGCTGATCTTCTTTCCTCAGACTGAAAGCCTCTGGGTCCTCACCTGAATGATCTCAGCTGAACTGCTTTAGCCACTAGCTTACCTCTATGAAATCCTCAGTCTAAAGAGAGCGAGTTCTGTTTCCTCACACTTTATATACCTTTCTGTGTCTTGCCATGTTACTTCCTGGGATTAAAGGCATGTGTGTTTCCCAGTACTGGGATTAAAGGTGTATGCCACCACTGCCTGTCTATTTCCAGTGTGGCCTTGAATTCACAGAGATCAAGACAGATCTCTGCCACCCGAGTGGTAGGATTAAGGGTATGTGCCACCACTGCCTGACCTCTATGTCTAATCTAGTGGCTGGCTCTGTCCACAGATCCACAAATAAATTTATTAGGATACACAATATATCACCACACTTAACTTTTAGTGAAGACTCAGGAAATCAGACATACCAGGTTAAGGAAAATTCAGCAAGATAAGCCAACATCAACATGCAGTTTCTGCCCTGGTGTGAGGTTATGTTAATTTCAACAAGTAAAGTCCTTGGGAATACAAGTTCTGCCATAGTGTGCTCTGAACCTTTGATATAGGGACTGTTGGTTTAATGTAACTATTGAATTTCACTTTTTTGGTAATCTCTCATCATTTTTCCTATTTTTTCCTTCTAGATATAATCTTTTATGTTTTACATGTTCCATCATTATACCATAGAAGAATGCAACCTTTATTTATTTATTTATTATCAGGACCTTCACAGTTAAACGTTTGTCTTAAGTCTCAGAAACTCTTTGGACAAAGACAGGGAACAGCATTCAGATTGTTAAGATATTAACACCTCATGAGGTTAGTATGAAATGTCTGTTTATTATTAGGGACCATGGATAGCATGCTATGTTTGTGTAAGTGTTTAACACAATGATCCATGTGTTAAAATTTCGTGGCACTATCCAGAGGTGGCGGAAGCTTTGAGAAGTATGTCTAGTGGAATATACTTAGGTCACTAGTTCATGCCCAAAAGGGAATTATCTTTGGGATTCCAACCAAGCATGTGGTTCCTACTCAAATGATACTTCCTGATTGTCAATTGGGGCTTTCAATGCAATCAACCAAAATATTTTTTTCTGTAAAGCTGATTATCTTAGATATTTGTTATCATAACCTGCAGCTGACTAACACAGGTACTATGCTATTTAACATTTAACTTCTCATAATTTACAATAAATGAATGGGATTTTACCAATGTTTATTTGCATTTGAAGACACCTTCCAAATGTCCTAGATTAGCAAATAATTATTTTTTTCTGTTCTAAATGGTTAGTCAAATCCCTTCCAGCCTTCCTAGCACAACATATTAAAAAACTGATTTGTTGTTTGAAAAAACAGCAAAGCATATAATAGATCAACATTGCCCTTGCAGGATACCATAAAAATCTCAGTGCCAGAAATTAGTCACTTCTTTTGGAGTTGTTAGACAGTATAATTTCATATACCCACAAACATTACAGAATATTTTTATTGATTTTTGTTATCCTCCACATTTTGATGGTAAGACCCAATTGCATCACATACTTGAGCTACACCATATGGGGAAATTGGCTGGTACTGACCTGGAAACTTTATCTCAACTGTCTTGATTTCATAGTGTAGGAATGTGCTATTCATACTACCAGAAATGAAAATCAATCATCAACCAGACACTTCTGCGAAACCTGTGAGTTACAATAACAACTGGACTGACAAGACATGCCCCACTGGTAGAGACATCATAGAAATAATCTACCACTTTCTACTTAGACTTATACAAACCCATACCTAGCATCATTGTTGGAGCAAGAACCTGTGACTAGACAAGTCATAGGATTGAGGGGGAGAACCTACTACTATTATTCTGCTAAATGGACACAGTATTAAACTGACTCCTAAGATTTTATCATCATATCCATAGATCAGCATGTTTCTCAATTCTCATCTGAGGATCTTCTATTTGCAGTAGATGGTGATTAACACAGAGACCCATAACTGTCCAAGATGCAGAGAATAAGAGATTCAATTACTTCTCAGCCTAAAATAGAGAATAAATTCCATATGAGCAAGACATTGGTAGATGACTACAAGGAAATTTGTGTTCTGGATACCATAAGGTAACTGCATGTATGAACTCACAATGGTTGTGACAGTATGCACAAAATCTTTGCAATCCTAAGACAGAAAGAACATCATTATAAAGGAGTGAGTTGGTCATGAAATCCCATCTTGAGCTATGGAGCTATTATCATTTGTCAGTTACTGATAGAAGAAAAGATGAATTTCTCTGAGTGTAATTCTTGGTAGGCTAACCACATTCCAGTAGAATAACATACACCCAGGTATATTTGGGAAACACAAATTCTTCTTGTGTGGGTAGAGAAGGAGGGTTGGTCTGGGAACAGTTAGGAGAGTGAGGGCTGAATATGATGAAATCATGTTGTATGAAACACTCAAAGAACTAGCAAAAAGGTTTTTTTAAGAAGAAAGTCTTAGGGGAGAAAAAGAAACAGAGCACTTGAAAAGGAATTAAAATTAAAAAAAATAAGAAGTAAAATTAAAGAATTTACTTGAAAAAACCTTAAAATGGATGTCAAAATAGTATGATAATTTGGATGGGGAGAGACAAAGGAAGAAAATAAATGCAAGTACTGTATTTAAAAGGAGAGAAAGGGGTTTTGAATGACTTTCAAGGAACCCGATGATGATGTCAGTGATGTATCAGAAAAGGAAGCTGAATCACTGGTGCAAAAAATGCCTGGTCAGGGAAGTCTCTACAAAAGCAGACAAATATTAATCAGGGCATGTGATTCTTCTTTTATAGACCCTTTGAGCACTGGAAGAAAGACAATAAAAACAGAGGAGAAAGTTGTAGTGAGCCCTATAGTTCTCTAAGTAATGTCCAGTGTTCACAGAGTAAAGACTGTAAATCACTAGTCAAATTCCAGTCTTCATTCAAAATGTCTTTTTATATGAAAATTAAGAGAAATTTAGCATCACTCTTAATAGCTTCGGAAATGAAACACAGCTCATAGCCCTCTAGAACATTTTAAGGGAAAATAATGAAAAATAATGAGTGGATAAAACATTTGTAAACCAATGTAATAATATGAAATTTTAGAGATAGACCAACTATACTTCTGTATATTTCTAGAATGAGATTTTAAAAAGAAGCCTGTGGTCATAGAGCAAGCAAAAGAGAAGAGTTATCCAAACCAATAAACATCATCATTTTGGTCAACAAGTAGTGCATCACTGGGAAAATTCTAGTGGTATGACATTGAGCAGCAGTGAGAATGGACTGTATGTGTTGTGATATTACTCTGAGGGGAAGTATTTTACAGAACATTCATATTAACAAGATGTTTGCAGGAACTGAAGAGTATGCTAGACCAAGTCAATACTAAGTTTCCAATTTTCCAAAACAATGTTAGAATTTTATTTTGCCATTTTCAGTCATTTTACTCTTCACAATATTTAATTAGTTATCATTAAAATGATGCAGAAGGTCTGGCCCTATGTTTTCATTCCTATGCATTTATTTAACTTTCTGACTTAATTATCAATGACTAATTCCTCAGAAAAACTTATATCTGAGTGGTAAAATATGACTGCTGAGAGTAGTACTTGAATACATTCCATTCATGTGATGACAAATTCTGGAAATAACATCAATATTAGTATCAGCTAGATCTGGGATTGGTTTTGTCACTAATTTTTCATCTGAGGAAAGATGATTTTCACACTCAGAATTCTGTATCATTTTTCCTTCAGCTCTAGAGTGACGTTTTAATTCTTACACCTTAGAAGGACTATTTGGAAAATGGCTACTAAAGAGGATTACTCAAGGCAAAACATTGTAAATAAAATGTCATTTACTACATAAAAAAAGAAATGTTATTATCAATTCACTATTATTTTTCTTCTATGTCACTTTAAAAATGTCTATTTTTGAAACTTATGTTTCTATATTTTCCCAACAGCCATATAATAACAATGTTTCTCCTATCTTTATAATTGGAAGATAATCAACTATTTAATCTCAAAAAAATGAAGTAGAATGTTCAATATTTACCAGAATTACATTCTAACTATAATGATAGAAACAAATCTGGAGAGATATGCCTAGTGTTGTTACAATTGTCTCTTGTTATAATCCCTCAAGTCGCCACATGTAACAGTTTAAATGTATGTTAGCCAAAGTAACTGAAAGGGAATATAATGATGGCAAAAAAGAAAAAGTGATTATTATAAATGTATAGCACTGTGAGTATAACATAGTGAACAAAAGAAGAATACTATTCAAATGCACTGAGAATATTAAAAATTAGTGAAATAGGTATATCTTTAATTGATTTTCCTTTTATAAATAAAACACACACACACATATGCATGCACACACACACATACATAATTTGTTGCCATCATGCCATTCTGCATCTGGATCCCATATATAAATTGAACTAATTATAAGTCATAGATTAATATTCTTTTTAATAAATAATTCTATAATTGATATATCTATCTCTAGATATAAAATAATGATTATTCTCGAGCAACTTGCAAGACAGAAGGTAATATTAGTTCAATCATAATGTAAAATAAAAAGATATTACACAAACTAGATTGTATTTGAGTAGAATATGGGAATTATTTTTACCATATAATGATTGAGATGATGAAGAAACCACTTCCTATTATAACAGAAAGATAAATACAAGTTTAAATTCAATTATAAAAGAGCAAACTCTCAATTGCTTCTTTGAGTTAGTCAATTTATCTGTACACATTTTTCATCTGTAATTACAATGTATGAAGCATTTGACATGTGTTATTTTATAAATTATTATAAATAGGAAGTGGCTACTATTATGGTTCTCATTTTGCAGATGAGAAAATAATGTTCCAAATGTACACTAATTTATTCAGAGACACTCAGTTTGAACAACATTTCATTGCTATAATGACTCATAGCAGAAAGCAGTGTTGGGGAAAGAAAATGGAGTGCTTCAGAAAATGTTTGAATTAAGTAAATAACTTAGGAAATATGAGTAGTTTTATTATTTGCCTTGTATACAGAATACCTACAAAATCTTGTAATATCTGATATAAGAAAGACATAACCAGTACTTAAAATGACCAGTCACTTTTATATAACTAGCTATTCTTTTTCTTTGAATTCTTTTAATAATGCTCTGTATTTTTGTCATTTTAAAAGTGTGCATGAGTGTTATACCTGCATGCATGCATGTGCAGCACCTGTGTGTTTGATGCCCATGGAAGACATAAGAGGGAGTTGGAACTCCTGGAACTGGAGTTACCAATTGTTGTGAATTTCCAAGAGGGTGCCTGAGCCAAACATCAGTCCTTTGCTAGAGCAGTAAGTGATCTTAACAACTGAGCCAGCATTCCAGTCCTAAGCTAGTTCTTCTTAATGTTCCAGAGCAGTGTACTTCCTTTGAAACTGAGCCTACATTATTAACTTTCCCATCTCTTTTTTCATTAAGCATAAAACCATTCAATAGTATTGTCAAAGAAGGTAAGTTTGTACCATCACTGACATCATATAACAGAGCACATAGCTATAACATTACTAACATCACATAACAGATTTCATAAGTATACCATGATTAACTGATGATAGTTTTAAGAATCTGAATTGATCTGTAGACAGATATCTAACACTGTTTGAATTAATATTTAAGATTTTGCACATTTTTTTACATTTTACATACTAATCCCAGTTCATGAAAATAAATAAAGAAAGAAAAGAAAAACAAAAATTTTTCTTTTCAAATAAAAAAAAAATAGGTACAAACACCTGTCCTTGCACACATACATGTTCAAATTATTTCCTTAATATTCTGGAATTAAAAATATGTAGTATTGTTATAAAGGAAAGGATGGTTTTTCAAAACCATGCTTTAGATACTATAAGGATAAGAAAAGTTTACATCATTCAAATGATAGTTTTACTTCTCCAATTCTCCCTAGACAGGAAACAGTTGATAGTGCTGTGGGATGTTCTGTATGTTAAATGTGTTGCTCTGATTGGTTAATAAATAAAACACTGATTGGCCAGTAGCCAGGCAGGAAGTATAGGCGGGACAAGGAGAGAGGAAAATTGTGGGAAATGGAAGGCTGAGTCAAAGAGACGCTGCCAGCCGCAGCCATGAGAAGATGTAAGGTACTGGTAAGCCACGGGCCACGTGGCAACTTATAGACTAATAGAAGTGGGTTAATTTAAAATAGAAGAACTAGATAACAAGAAGCCTGCCATGGCCATACAGTTTATAAGTAATATAAGCGTCTGAGTGATTGTTTTATAAGTGGGCTGTGGGACTGCTGGGGCTTGGCCGGAGCTGGGGAGAAAAACTCCAGCTATATGATAGCATTATAGGTATTGTGGCACATTAGTTTGTAGTGAGCTTGGGCAATATCTCATATAAAGCAATCCTGGATTAAGTTATCATAATCCTTGAGAAAAGTCCGTTCCCTATTGAATCAGAATCATTGTCAGATAATGACCATGCCTTAATTAGATTCTCTGGTCTTAAAATACTAGACCCTTTTCTCTTTGTTGCTTCTGAATATAACAGTTAATAAAGATTGGAGTATTACTGTACTCTGAAATAACCCTTAACTTCTAGATAGTTGAGCATGTGGTGTTGGTTGTCACTGTTGTCTGATATTCTGCAATTTGCTGTGTATCCCAGGAGAGACTTAAGAGTGAGTATATATAACTTCTCCTGAGACAGAGACTGGTTATTCTTATAAGTAGAACTCAAAAGCATAAACTGAAAAACTAAACAGTGATAAAAATCAAATTTATACACTATTGGTAATGAACCTATAAGTGAAATACAGTGTAATAATATGATTCAGTAATATTTTTACCTGCCTCAAGATTTTCATTTTTTTAAATCAAACCTTGTTCTCTCTTTTGACTAAATTGTAGGAACTGGGAGGCATTTATCCCCAAAAAAATACTTCTGTATCCCTTAGAAAGCAAATTCTATTCTTCTCACAAGCCACTTCTGTTAGAAAAACAAAAAGGACTCTCACAAAGCAAACTCCATCAAGCTAGACATCCTAATCTCGATTTTATTTCAACTCCCAGAGTTGCACCATTATACTTCAAAAAATGTTTTCTAAACTCTCTTCATCAAGATTTTGTTTGGTTCTCTTAATTCTTTATTTAGAATCATATACTTCTTCCTTTCCATTTTCTCAAGCTTTGATGCTTTTTCAACCTCCAAGTACACAAATATTTTGAGCTCAATAATTGACAGGAACACAATTACCAACAATTAATAAACTTCCATTTCAACAGACAGAATTATAATCACATATCTGAGACAAGATGAAGGAGCCACTTCTCTAGTAATCACGTAAGATTGACGAGATGTCCAAGAATTGATATAATAAAACAGGAACTTATAAGCAAAAATAAGTCTGTGTCTGTGAGTCTTTTCTTTTTTTCTTTTCTTTCTTTTTTTTTGTTTTTTGAGTTTTTTGTTTGTTTGTTTGTTTTTTGTTTCTTGAGACAAGGTTTCTCTGTGTAGTTTTGGTGCCTGTCCTGGATCTCACTCTGTAGACCAGGCTGGCTGGCCTCAAACTCACAGAGATCTGCCTAGCTCTGCCTCCTGAGTGCTGGGATTAAAGGCATGCACCACCACCACCTGGCTAAGTCTTTTTATTTAAGTGTGATTTGAGTCATAGGATTTTTTTAATGATTATAGAATAGTATTGTATCAGAAACTTTCCTTTTTATTTGGTCTGCTGTTGTTCCTACATATCTTTATATTTGGTCTGTTGTTATTCCTACACACATTTACAAATGGAAAATAGTGGGCATACATATGTTAAAATTAAAATTGTAATACTTACTTTAAATTGATTATTATTGTTCCTATGATATATAAATGTCATTCCTAATTTTAGTATAGTGGATAGATACTTCTGATGAGGAAATTTCAATTTTTCTATGTTTTATTTAAATTAATATGAAAACTTTGATATTAAGTTATGGACTTATTATTAAATATATTCGGACAGACTTTATATATGTAAACATAAGTATAACTAACTGAAAACCATGTTCTTCATGAATTTCTTCATGAATTTCTATGAAATAGTCTCTAAATTATCATTAATAAATAAGATCATGGTTTGCTAAATATCATTTGAAAGATTCATCATTCATCATAAAATTTGAATATGACCTTGGAAAGAGTTAAAAACAATTTTGAAGGTAAGGAAAACTTATAAATATTGTCTTTATCACTTCAACCTGTTAATTCAGCTAGATGTTCTTAAATAATGGTGATAATTTTGAGAAAACCCAGCTTTAACTGCTTGCAGTAGCCATTTTAGTCATAATAAGCATGTGGGGATATAAATGTTCAACTACTATGGAAAGAATTTAGTAGATGCTCAAAATTTGTTAAAATCACTGAATAAAAGTAGTTGAATTTTGTGTTGAATAAATTGTATTTCAATGATTTTTAAAATAGAAAGATTAAAATAACAACTCAATCATTGAGACCTGAAGAAGTAGGTTGATGATTTAAGATCAATAGAGATAGATAATATTCATATAATAGATACTTGTACTGCTACAAAAACCTTATGAAAGTTTATATTATATATTAACAAGACTTTGATATTTCTACTCTTTATAGTACAAAACATCAAACAATTACTCTTTATGAAATGTTTTCATCAATCTATAAGGTTACTTTTATATAAAATTCTCTTCATTATTTACTAGTGTTTATTTATTATTTTAGTATTATTATTTTAGCTTTCTTACAATATGAATGTCATTTTCTTATACATTGCTTCTTTTTGCTATCCTTTATAAAGCAGGGATCTTTAAAATGTTTAAATTTTATTCATTTACAAAATACTGAGTTTTACTGTGGCATTTTCCTGGCAAGTCTGCTTTGTTGTTTCTCTCCTTACATCTTCCCCATGACCCCTACCCTATGTCTACGTTCATCTCATTTCCAATTTCAAGTCACATGTGAAACCTGCACCTACAATTTCTCAATATTTCCACCACCCTGTCATGCTGTGGGATGGTCTGTATGCCAAGTGTGTTGCTGATTGGTCAGTAAATAAATCACTGATTGGCCATTGGCTAGGCAGGAAGTATAGGCGGGACAAGGAGAAGAATTCTGGGAAGTGGAAGGCTGAGGATGAGGAGACACTGCCAGCCGCCACCATGACAAGCCACATGTGAAGATCCCGGTAAGCCACGAGCCATGTGTCAAGGTATAGATTAATGGAAATGGATTAATTTAAGCTGTAAGAACAGTTAGCAAGAAGCCTGCCATGGCCATACAGTTTGTAAGCAATATAAGTCTCTGTGTTTATTTGGTTGGGTCTGAGCGGCTGTGGGACTGGCAGGTGACAGAGATTTGTCCTGAAGTGGGCCAGGCAGGAAAACTCTAGCTACAAATGGCGCCCAACGTGTTGGCAAGAGTTTCCACCTAAAACCTGAGTAAAAAGATTCTAAAACGGAGCTAAAAACAGCTCCTAGTTGTCTCTTTCAAGCTAGCGGCAGCCTGCGTGTTTGAGCTACTGGCGGGTTCCTGGCATGTGCGCTCGACCTGCAGTATGGCGGGAATGAGGCCTCTGCAAGTGGCACATTAAGCTGTGTGGTGGATTTAGCCTTTGCTAGTACAAAACAAAACAACAAAAAAAGGGGCTGGAAAGATGGCTCAGAGGTTAAGAGCACTGACTGCTCTTCCAAAGGTCCTGGTTCAATTCCCAGCAACCACATGGTGGCTCACAGCCATCTGTAATGAGATCTGGTGCCCTCTTCTGGCCTGCATGGATATGTGCAGACAGAACACTGTATACATAATAAATAAATAAATCTTTAAAAAAAAAAAAAGAAAAAAAAAGAGGTTTTTGGGCTACACGCTGCTTTGATAGATGCATAGACCCACTATTTCTGAGAGTTGATGGCTCCCAGAGCTGGCGGAAAACGTACTACTGCCATGTTGGGAAGCTGAAGTGGGTGGAGCCAGCAGCCATAGCACCAGCGCCGTTTCAGGTTTAGAAGGCTGCAGTTTAAAGCAATAGGCTCAAGCTAATATAAAAAAATAAGCCACATAAAGATGGCTACCACACAGAGAATCTGAATTATGTTCTCTTTGATATTCATAACTGAAGAAAAATATTTGATTACAAAAGCTGTTGAATTATGCCAAAATGTATATTTTAAAGGTACCTTGACTTCAAAATTTGGATGTAAAGATATGTTGCTTTGGAAAGGAGGCTCTGCTTTTGTTTCCACAGAAAGCCAGAGGCTATGGATTTGTTCCAGATTAAGATACATCAGGTTTGACCAGCCAAGACCACCTGAAAGGTCTCCAATGACACCATGGCCCAAATGATCCAACATCCAGAACCGTTTCAAGGCAACTGGCTCAGATGATACACCCTCATGGACTACTCCATAATCCTAAAATTTTCTTTGTATCCCCATAAGACACAGCGCCCCCCTCCAGCATGAAGTAGTAAGAGAAGCTACGCCCAAATTCCTAAATTATATGTAATTTTACTTTGTTAAAGTTAAAACCTTCCTTTTTGAAAAAAAAAAATAGGGGAAGTGCTGTGGGATGGTCTGTATGTCAAGTGTGTTGCTGATTGGTCAGTAAATAAATCACTGATTGGCCATTGGCTAGGCAGGAAGTATAGGCGGGACAAGGAGAAGAATTCTGGGAAGTGGAAGGCTGAGGATGAGGAGACACTGCCAGCCGCCACCATGACAAGCCACATGTGAAGATCCCGGTAAGCCATGAGCCATGTGTCAAGGTATAGATTAATGGAAATGGATTAATTTAAGCTGTAAGAACAGTTAGCAAGAAGCCTGCCATGGCCATACAGTTTGTAAGCAATATAAGTCTCTGTGTTTATTTGGTTGGGTCTGAGCGGCTGTGGGACTGGCAAGTGACAGAGATTTGTCCTGAGGTGGGCCAGGCACGAAAACTCTAGCTACACTGTCATAGTTTTCTATTTTTGTTTTTGTTTTATGAAAGAATTAGCAACCCCTCATGTTATTGAATTGTAGTAGCTGGGTATCTGTATGGATATTCAAAATACATTCATGATTAATCCTTTTCATTTTTATGCTTTTATCAGAAGTATCAGGAGAAGTAATATTTTTATCAAGACTAAACATGGGCATGTTTGTATGATTTATAATTATGAAAGAACTGACTTGTAAATATTAAACTCCTTTCTTAGAGCATCACAATAACTCCTGTATATTAATCTCCACTGTAAATACAGATGACACTTACTGAAGGCTGAATGTATGCCACACACTTCTCTAAACTCATCATAATTCATCACCTCTTATTTAATCTACAAGGCATTCTCATGAAGTAATAACTAGTATTATCTCCATTTTACCGGTAAGAAAAATCAAAGTACAGATAAATATCTTACTATAAAGACACAACTAAGAATTGTATATAAAGGATTAAAACTTCACTGGTCTGATTGTAGATCCATGCTCTTAGTTGCTGTACAATGGTACCTTTTACATTTTATTAAAATTTTAAGCTCACGTGCCACAATAATTCAAAATATTTCATTTTAGTAAAATTTAAATCCTTTTGTTGTACTTTAGTACTCAAAAGTCCCACTGTGAAACGATGGCTCTATTTTATGGCCTGTAGGTTCAAAGATAGTAATTATTGCTTTAATTAAACATTTTTCTTTCTTTAATATATCATCCTTTAAACATTCCTCTAGTAATTTCATCCTAGCTAAATAATTGAATTCTCAGGAGAAACTCAATCCTATATTTCATAAAATCAGTTTCCTCCAGACATTTTAGTCACCTCTCTAAAAATGTTATAACATGAAGAAGAGCATTCTGATGAATTTAATACAATTACACCTAGCCCATACACAGTTCCTAGAATTACCAAGTGAGCTACTCTCTACAAATGTATGCATGTGGCACATATCAAATCTGTTACAGTTTCCAGTGATGTATCTATCTTCTCATCATAGGAGGAGCAGTGATTCAATTCAGTGAACCAGGAAGATATTATTTTGCTTTCTGATGCATAGGTAAAAGGATGAGTATTCGCATGAAAGTGCTGATAACATAGAGAAGCAGACGATTATGTCAGTATGTCATTCACATAACAGATGGTATGTGAAATCAGCTTCATGGATGATGAATTTTCCAGGTTCTGATGTGCAGTACATTCCTTAACATCAAGTAACACCACATATTTGGGAAGAGCTTCCTTACAGTATCATTTTATAATGATCCATAGTTCAAGGAATAGCCTAACTCAGAGCAAAGACAAGCAATAGATATTGCTTTTTGATGCCATGGATGAAGGTGTTATTAAATTTCTACTAAGTTTGCCATCAAGGAAAAGAGCTGTCATACTCTTGGGCATCCTTTCATGTTCCAGGTGTATGAAAGTGTCTTGATAACTTTTGATAACCCTATGCACACTATCAAGAAGCAAAGAATTCAATCTGAAAGTTTAGACTTTCTTTCCACTATGCTGAATGATTTCTAATAAAATGCAGGGAAATCTGATAACAGTTTTCTGCCTGTATTCTGTGTCACTAAATTTGTCAAAGTACAGATGTACTGAATTAAAATTCATTTTCAAACTCATCCCATTCAGTGTACTTCTCTAATTTTTTCTACTAGCAGATTAATAATCAACAATATCAATAGCTGCGATAAATTTGAAAACTATGGTGTGACAAGCACTGCACTTAGTGTTTTAACACACATTATTTCATTAAAGTTGGTAGAATTATATCCACTTTACAGTTGCATCACATTAGCCTAACAACTAATGAAAATAATATTCAAACTCAGACACACTCTTCTATAGCTGTGCCTGCCCAGACCCATTAACATTCTCTGCTAAAGTTATTACCTACAAACTGCATTGTGAGATTTAAGAGTCGTGGCTATCCTTTCCTATGTCAGCAATTGTCAGTGACATGTTGTAATGGCACTCAGAAATTGTCTCTTCCAGGAGTGAGTGTAATTTAGTGGGTATCCCCAAATCACGCTGCTGCCATAGAAAAACTTCTCAGTGCATATAACAGATAGCAATAATTTTCAGATACACTCATCTCTCCAGAAAGTTTGCACAGGTATGTATTCTGGCCACATGCAGACAACATTCAGTGAAAAGTGGCAATCATTTCTAACCATCTTTATCTACTTCTAAATTACAGCTAAGGAAATTGACCTGCAGTACAACCAACAGCACTCAGTGTTGCTGTCTAAGGTCTGAACATTCAGCAGCTTTGAAAAGTTATTGCTAAATGTGCACTTCTTCGAGATAAACACTTAAGATAATTGAAAGCCTGAGAATGGATTTCCATAATTTAAGAATACCTTTCATGCACAGTAATTGAACAGACCAGTGAATCTGGTGCATTTGAGGAAGAGTTGTGTTAGGATAATACAGACTGAATTTCTTAACAATCCAATAAAATGCATAAGCAGGAGCATTCTATTAAGAGAAAGTGCATCTTTTATAACAACCCACTAAATTATAGTCTGTTAATACAGGGAAGCATTTTGAAGAATACTGCCTAATTCATCCCAATATCTGAACCAATCCTAGAAAATAAGTGAGGTCAAGCTGATGGCATAGTCATCTACTCAAGGCCCATTTTTGACAATCTACTACATAGAAATGGCAGCAATGTATTAAATGGCCTTAGTTTAGTAGAAATTTGAGACAATTATTATAAGCATTGTAATAAAGATTTACTTCTCTCCAGATTTATGGTGGTAGTATCTTTAAATGATTCAAGATTAGCATTTACAGGGCTGTTGTCCCTTCATTTATTTATGTATGTCTGTCTCTGTGTGTGTGTGTGTGTGTGTGTGTGTGTGTGTGTGTGTGTGTACATGCCACAATGAGTATGTAAAAGTAAAAAATCAAAGACAATTTTCAATAATTTGTTCTCTCCTTCTACCATATGGTCTCTCAGGAGAGGTCATCAGGCTTGGAAACAAAAGTGCCTTTACCCACTAAACCATTACCTATGGTCATGTTGAATTTTTAGAACCATGTTGGCACAGCCTAAGTGCACACACTACTAAGTTATTTTTTTAGGAATAAGGGAAATTAGACTCCATGGCATGTACCAAAATTAACAAAATATTCAGTTTAGTGAACCTCTATAGACTATTAGTAATAGCCTGGTGATGGTCCATTTTAGTTAAATACTTTGGTGTTTTCCTCAATAGGATAATTCTAATCACACCAAAACTATTTTTAATCAAGCAAAAGACTCATTTTATTGACCTTTTAAATATGTTCTGCATGCTTATCTCCATGAAAGTATAGAACACATACCCTTACATATCAAAGTGACCGAAAGAACAACATATTGCATAACATTGTTGACTATGATAATTGTCAGAGCTAGATTATGACAATATTTCTTTGCCTATCTTAAAGTGTTACATATTTGAAGAAGTGATTGCAAGGTTTCAATGAACACAGAGATTAAGAAAATTAGCAGCCAATATGAAAATTTAATAATACTTTCTCTTTCTATCAAAGTTTTCCTTTGTTGTTTGTATTTATTATGAACTTGATCTCTGGATAGTCATTCAAGTCTTTACCTAGGGGAAAGGATGAAAACACATAGTTATTAATCATCTCTTATATTATCAAATCTAAACTGTGAAACAGGTAGGTCTACTTTCAGTCTGTTTTTTTCTTATTAGCTATAATGCCTTATGTCAAAATTCAGAGGGGATCAATAAGCAAAATATAACTGAGGTAATATGAGCTCTTTTAATGAATAACTAGGTAAGTCATCATACAATGCTGTGCGATGTCTTTCTGTATGCTGTGAATATGTGTTGCTCTGATTGGTTAATAAATAAAGCTGTTTGGCCAATGGTGAGGCATAATAAGGTTAGGCAGTACATTCCAACTGAAGAGAGAGGAAGAGGAAAGGAGAGGCAGAGGAGATGGTATAAGCCACCACCAGGAGAAATAAGATGTGAAACAAGATGTGAAAGTACCAGTAAGCCATGAAACCACATGGAAACTTACAGATAAATAGAAATGAGTTAAGTTATAAGAGCTAGCTAGCGAGAAGCTTGAACCATAGGCCATCTAGTTTGTAAATAATATAAGCCTCTGTGTGTTTACTTGGGACTAAGCAGCTTCAGGACGCTAATGAGAGAGATTTTTCCCAACCATAGGCTAGGTGGGACACAGGAAAACTTCTGACTACAATACTTATATACCGTGTTTTCAAATAACACTTTAAAAAGATAAGAATTCAAAACAGAAACTATTTTAAAGAATTATCATAATAAACATGTCTCCAAAGAATGAACATGAATATTTCTTGTCACTATTAATATTATTTTATTTTAATTTGATTTTTTTATCCTTAAAGAATTATGATGTGCAAACTCTCAAGTTAAAATTTATTATAAGTAATTATATGTACAGTTCATGAATGTCAATCACTGTAAGACTTAACGTGGGCAAATCTAATATATCCTCCCCTAGTCCCAATTGAACCTCAGACACACTCAACAATTTCCATCCCATCATTTCAGCTAAGAAGCAAATCTGACAATTTCTTACAGTGCTCCTGCACCAGATAATGGTCCAATTGATGGTATGTGACAGAGCAGCTTAACTTCCAGGGCCACTGCTGCTTTCTGTAGTCACTGTCACTATTGCTTTCCATAGCTTCCCCTTAGCAAATGATTCACTTGCTGTTGTTTTAATTTTTATAAGTCTTGTTTCTCTGGAAAATTGCTATGAAACTGAATAAAATAGGTGGTTGAAGTATTTTTCCCAATATGTACATCAATTTTTTTTTCTAATACAATAATATGGCTGACACCAGACGTATATTATTTTTCTAGTCAATCTAAGTAAATGGCTAATGTATCATCTTGGCTAAACTCTTTATGTTTCAAGTGGCACAATATATTGAGACATATAAACGTATTTAATTCATTGGATCCATCTTGTTAACAAAATATTTGTTATTCAAATACTTTAATATATGTTGCATTTCAAATTCTTATGTGCAAAATTATTTTTCAGGCACACATTAAAATTATAGGTAAATTTATGTCTTGAATGGCATTTTGACTTTTACTATTATTCCGTTATTTACTCTTACATTCTTTCATAAGAAGGGCTTTAACATGCGAAATATGGAGAAAACACAATGTATTCTGAGAAGGTTAAGATATATTTATGAGAAGTATGTCTCATAGTTCAATATTAATGAATTTGCTCATTTTGGAATTTCTCTTTCTGTTTACTTTCATTTAAACACACTTGTCCTTGGAATTCTACCAGTTCATAAAAATGTTTCTTTATTAAATGCTTTTGAAGTGCTGCCTCTTCAAAACACAATTCCAGTTAAACATCAATTTATATAGGAGGGGTTTTGTTAGGTAGGGGTGAATCAAATATTTCTTATCCTCACACAAATGCAAGTGATTTAATTGAATCTGTGACATCTCAGCTATGAAACTGATAATTATAAGTTCTAATTCAGAAGAATGAAGCCCTCTTCTATCATATATATATATATATATATATATATATATATATATATATATTTTAAATTACCTCTCCATTGTTCATATATATATATATATATATATATATATATATGTATAATAAGCAACACTTGTTGGATTCCACTACAGCACATCTCTAAAACTAAACCAATATTTTGATACTTTTTCTCAAAGAACGCAGTAAAAATGGATTTACCCTCATCTTTAAGTATTGTACCTTCTCAGGTGATTTGTAAATTTCGATATTGAAGAGAAAATAATACAAATTAAGACAAATCACTTCAATTTCAGAGATTAAAGTTAATTTTCTAAAAATTAAACATAAGTATCCTGTCTATATAAAATAGGATCAACATTTTTATAATATACTCCTTTGTACACAAATAGTTTGATGATCTATAATAAATAACAATACAACCACTTAAGTCATTTTGAAGATTTATTATGTTTATATTGCAATTTTAATTTTTTTGTCTCAAAGTGTATTTTAGCTGAACATCAATTATAGAATAGTTGCAAACCATGTAGAAATTATAATCAGCAAATAACTGCTGTGTAATGGCAAATCTTCAATGTTAACTTGACTGAATGTATAATCATGTAGGTAACAGATCTCTTGTTGTGTCTGTGAGAATATTTCTAAAAAGACAAAACTGTGAAAATGGGCTACACCATTCTATGAGTAAGTTTTCCAGACTGAATAAGGACAAAGTGAGTGAAGCACCAACATTCACTTCTCCCTGTTTTCCGACTGAGACACATTATAAGCAGCTGTGCTGTACTCCTGCTACCACGGAAGGAGCTAGACTTACAGATATACTTTCTTTGCTGTGATGTATTATAGGTATAAGCTATAAGCCAAAATAAGCCTTTCCTCTCTTACGCTTATTTTGCAGGGTATTTTGTCAAACAATAAGCAAAATCCCTAATCCAGGTTATAAAGATAAATTTTCTGTACTAGAAACATGTCTTATGAAGAAAACACATTGATGACTGGTACTCACAACTAAAAAAAATAAGCACAATTACAATAACCAGAGCTAGCATCAAAAAAGTGTGTGTGTGTGTGTGTGTGTGTGTGTGTGTGTTCCCCTGAGGAGAGGTGAACAAACATCTATTTACCTCAGACAATGTAGTGATGAAAGACCAAAATAAGTTATTTCACCAAAGTCTAATTTGTTAATCCAATGTGTGAGTAGCGATTACGTCCTATAACATTGATGAGTCTCAGGCAATTGTTTCACCCCAAACCACATTCTAACAGGGGTGATGATTCATGAAAGCTTAATCTCTGGAGCTCTCATCCAAAATCACAGACAGCTCCACTGAATAGATACTTTTACCCTCATGACTGGCAAAATGACTTTGGAAACAGTCCTTGGAAACTGTGTAATATTCTGAAATTCTTGCTTGTAGACTTCATGAGCTTCCTGAGATTCCTAAGTTAACTGAGTCTATGAGCCTCCCATTTTATCTTTGCCTGAAAGTTTTTATTCCTGGAAAACAGCCACACAATAAAAGGCAAGAGGAAAATTACAATCCTGTCTTATGTCCTTTGCATGAGATTTGTAAAACATGTTGTAAATGATAACCATAGTAACAATTCATGGTGTTTTTAATTTTAAGACTTCTTAATATACTTAATTTTATTTCTTTCATCTTCTTAAAAAAACTTTATATCTTTTACCAAGACCAAAGTCACTACAAGTGTATATGAATAAAGAAAAGATATTTTCCTATTAGGAACAAAATCTAAACTTAAGTATCATATGAATTTTGCTATGAATAAAATGGCCATGGATAATATTTAAAATGTTTATTAAGTATTCTGATTAAAACAATATGCGTTTCATTTAATGAACTGAAATAACTTGGATTTTCATAGGAACAGACAAGACATAAAATAGCTGGGATCTAGTTTTGTGACCTTGGCCTCATTAATCCTTAGAAATCAGGCAAATTTGTAGAGGTAGGAGGGTCTAAAGCCCAATAGCATCCTCAAGTCACAGCAAATTCAAGACCATCCAGGGCTACAAGAAGTCTTCTATTGGAAAATGAAAAAATAAAAACAAAACCTAACTAAAATTCAATGTATTAAGTGATATCTACTAGCTAAAAGATTAAGGAAATATTATTTTAGAAAAATATATATATTTAAAATTTTCTTTTTCAAAGTGTTTGAAAGAATCTACTGAAAAAGCTATTTCATGAGCGCCTTCTTCAGCTTTCCTCAGCATCACATTTATTTCAAGTTTGGTATTCCACCTGACATATTGCTGATGATAATATAAATGAAAAGTAAAGGAGGCTGTTTTGTTGAGATGTATAATTTAGTGGTTGAGCTCTTACTCATATGAATAAGGAAAAGAAAATAAATAAAAGAAAGTCTACAGTTCAAGTTAAGAAAATTAACCTTAGCAGGGCAGTGGTGGTACCTTCGATCTCAGCACTAGAGAGGCAGAGACAGGCAGATCTCTGAGTTCGAGGCCAGAATGGTCTTCAGAGTGGGTTCCAGGATTCAGAGCTATACAGAGAAACCTTGTCTTAAAAAAAAGAAACAAACAAACAAACAAACAAAAAGATCAAGGGCATTAGTCTTCTCCTGAGAATTTCAGACTCACTACTTCATGTTATACTTTCAGTTTCTTGTTTTAGAATTGTTGTTTCTGTATGCATATGGTCTTTAAGGGTTTTTTTTTTGTCAATTTTAAGTGCTATGTATTATACTATGTAAAATGTACTTTCAGTGTAAAAGAGCTTCATAATCACTACCTTATTTGATTCACTTAATAGTATGTTATATTGTTAAATATTTGATTAATGCAATCAGCAAGTTCAGTGTTTCGTTCTTGGGTCATGTTTTTTTCTGTTTTTTGTTTTTTCCGTTAGTAGTTTTAATAAACAGGGCAACAGAATATTTGAGAGAAGAAAAGACGCTTCTTTGAAAATATAACAGATTTGTTTTAAACTATCAAATGTCTGTATATTTAGCAATAATCCAGCACATTCTGTTAGTGAACCACAGAAGTCTGTAAAGAGTAAGTAATTTGGCATACCATGTGTGAAGACATGTTGTCTCAATAGGATAGCATCATTGCTAAATAATCATTACAATTTGCCAGGATGCTATTGTCCCTCTGTAAGTGGACAAATTTTACTGCAATTAAGAGAAGTTAAACTATCTCTTTTAAAGAGCATCCATTCAAAAGTCACTTTAAAAGAGAAAATAAAACATTTTGGAGTACACTTAATTGTGACTACCAAAAATATTAACCCAACTACAAAATTAAAATGTTATTTCATTCAAATGTTTATTTTATTTTAGAATTTAAACTGACAAAGGATGAATCTTTTAAAAACAGTAAATAAGGGATTGGAGGTGAAATAAAACAAATTGCCAACTTTTCACAGTCTATACAAATTAATTAGAATTTACTTTGTTTTGGAAACAGAGTCTTGTTATGGTGGGTGCCAGAGCAGCTTATCCACACCGCTGCCAAGATAGGCTTAATAAAAACCAGGTAAAAAGTAGGCCTGAGTTTTTGTTCACTGTCAAGCAGCACCCAGATCCAGTAAAAGCCACAAGCTAACCCCCACCCAGGGATGAACCAGCATCTAAGGAGAAATAACTGATATTCCAAACATTCCAACCATTAGATAAGATTAGATAGGATATCCAGATGCCCCTGAGCCTAGCACACACCTATCACTCTTTCACCAAGATACCCCTAGAAAATCATCAGCCCATCAGGGTCCTGAACCCTGGAAATCCCCTCACCCCAACCTCTGCTATGATAAAACTTTACCCCAATCAGGCTTGGGGCTGTCTGCTCTCATCACTGCTTTTGACAGATGGAGAAACCAAGCTCAAACTTGAAATAAAGGCTCTTTGCTTTTGCATACAGGATTCAGTATCCATTATGGTATTTTGGGGTCCTCATGTTCTGAGCATAGCAGTTATATATCTTAGGATCACCATGGACTTCCTATTTTTTTTTACTCTCTCCCTTCTAGTGTTGGGTTGACAAATGTGTACAACTATGATAGGATAACTATGTTTCTTGTCTAACATGTACATATTATTATTAAGTGATCAATATATAAATGGAATGACTACAGGCATAGCAACCTATGCAATAACATACCTGGAAAAATTTGGAGTAATTATATTTTTCTCAGTACTCTATCATTCTTAATCTATATGAAATTAGCAGTGTATTAGATACAATGTAGGTGATTTGATTTATATTTGTCAAGAAACTTCAGTCTTAGTCTTGTTTTCATACAGGTGTGATCATTCTCTATGAATAGAATTATTTGAAGTAGTGTTACAAATTTAGCAATAGGTAATATTCAATTAGTAGAAGTAGTTTTAATATTCACAATTAGTAAAGAATCATAGATATTTTAGTAAAATTTTAGGCTTGGAAGGTTCTAAGTTATGTTTAGTTAAAGAAGACTAGGATCTAAATTCTAATGGATAACTGCCTACTAAAGTTACATTTTTACTTATTTACTTATTTATTTATTAAATAAATCGGGAGTTGGTTCTCCTAAAATGTCAGGGAAGTTACATCCTTGAAGTGTTATCAGCATGGCTGCTTAAATGAAACCTAAACAAGGAAGACACTAATAGTTATGCTAATATGGAAGAGGAAAATTCCACAGGGCCCCAGCCCCAGACAACTGCAAATAACTGAGGAATACTAAAAATGTGAGAAGTAATCTTTTGCAGAGAAGAACCCCCACTCCCTAATTGATGATCCAATACTGGTCAGCCCTGAAATCCTACATATACAAGTAATCAGGAAACATATTGACTGAGCAGGATGTACTTATGTATTTAAGAATATGTAAAAATTAAAGAAAAAGAAGCCAAAGGCCATGAATTTGTGTGTGTGTGTGTGTGTGTGTGAGAGAGAGAGAGAGAGAGAGAGAGAGAGAGAGAGAGAGAGAGAGAGAGAGAGAAAGAGAGAGAGAGAGAGAGAGAGAGAGAGAGAGAGAGAGAGAGAGAGCGAGCAAGGTAACATGGAGGGTTTGAAGGGAGAAAGGAAAGGGGGAAAATGTTATAAATACATTTTAATTTCAAAAAATAACAAATTAATTTAGTAGTTTACCTTTTGTGTAATGTTCTACACGAATTTCTGTTCAATACTTCAATACTGATTGCATCTACCAAGAATCAAGTATTTGAGAAGAACATGCTGTTAAATGCAGAATTAGTTGTCTTTCAGTCTAGTTAGGAACATACAAAAAGAAAATCTTAAAATGTTGCTTCAGTACCTTGTAATGAATGTTCTGATTATAACAAACACTAATTAAAAAAATCATTGATTCAAGTTTGTCAAACTCTTCCTTTTTTTATAATACACAGTTTAGGTGCACCTAGTCTTCATGCTAACTTCCCTTCATCCTTCTGATAACTCTGACTCATGTTTGTGATGTTGGTTTTGCAATAATTTCCCCTATCCTTTATTATGATTTCTCCTATTTTTGTCTATATGGCCTCACTCTATAGCTCATACCTTAGCAATAAATTGTGATATTCTTTTATTTGGGACTAAGACCCAGTTCAGTAGTAAGCTTTCTTTCCCCTTCTGAAATAGTTTTTGAATGAAATATTTTTTTTCTGTTTTAACTATTACCTAGCCCTAGTTGTCTTCATAATGTTATTTCATAGGGCTATAGAATACAAAGTTGAGGTACTCCAACAGTTCATCCAGAAATGTCTTCTTACAAAAGACTACTCCAAAAGTAGAGACCAAGCATAAGAAATTAGGAGATAGTGAAAACCAGTCTCAGAATTACTGTTTAAAAGTCATGTAAGATGAGAATGTAAATATTTCTATAATTTCTGGTTACTAAGAATACTTAGACGTTAAACTTCATAGGCATGGTAATGAAAGATGCATAAGTAAAGTTTTTGTCTTTAGCCCTATTCTCAAAGAGGAGGAATTACTTCAATTTCTATTAATATATTTTTTCTTGTCATAGTCTATTATTTCTTGTCATCTTCATGGGCTATTTGCTATCTTAGCAAAAAAGATCAAAGTTCAAATGTAAACTAGGACACAACCCTAAAAGAAAAGCTTTCATAATTATCTTCACTTATTTACACACTGTCTCTCTTACTCATGATAAAGACTGTGCTTTGTTAATAATGTAATTTCCACCAATAATTCTCAGGTACAATTAGCAAAAATTTTGTTTAATCCATATTCATCACCATATTTTCAGTTTTAAAATTAAAATGTGATTAACAAGTCCCATTCTAGGTCTTTTTAAAAACATTACCTTCTCAGTTAAGGCTCAACTGTTGTGATTTTTAAGGAGTTTCTGTTTTTAGATGTAAAGAATAAGTGAATAATCTCTATCCACTAGTGACTATATTTAGAGACTCTTATACACATGACATAACTCTAGCTATTAAAAATGGTCTAATACATATTTTAAGTAATTAAGATCTATATCAGTGGTTCTCAACCTTCTTAACACTGTGACCTTTTAATACAGTTCCTCATGTTTTAGTGACCCTCAATAATAAAATTATTTTTGCTGATACTTCATAACTGTAATTTTGTACTGTTATGAATTGTAATGTAAATATCTGTGTTTTCCTATGGTCTTAGGTGACCTCCGTGAAAGGGAGGTCGTGACCCACAGGTTTAGAACCACTGCTCTATATATTATAAATTACATTGCCAAGAAAGTGATTTCAGTAAGTATCATACAATTGAGAAATCCAATTTATTTATTTATTTATTATGAATTTACATCTATAAATATTGATATGGTTTATAAAATGTTATTTAGGCATCTTATATTATTTACCAATAAAATAATGAAGTATAATCTGGTAGACAATGCAGTGGGTACTGAGAATATAAGGAAATATTTGGAACATAAGAAAAAACTTAAGTATTTTTGTGATGATACTTTTATTCACAAGAATGTGCATACAGAAAAACTTACATATTCATATGCTTTACATATGGAAATTAGTAAGGTATTAATTATTTGTCAATAAACCTGCCCAATTACATAATAACATATCTTAACTGTTATGACAGTCGTCCATATATGGTGTAGGGAGGCCACAGAAGAGAAGTACTGGATTCTTCCTAAGAGTAGTGATGTCTTGGTTATGTTTTGTCAACTTGGCGAAGGATAACCAGACTGCAACTCACAGTTCCAGGGAGGCTAGCCAGTAAAGAGGACCCTAGCAAAGACACAGGGATTGCCCAACGATGGAGTAGAAACGGGTGAGGAAGTTTTTTGTAGATATCAGGGAGAATACAGACAGAGGCATCTGGAAGAGTCCAGAGCAGGGAGAGAAGGGAGTACACTGAACATGGCCAGAATACTTGAGTAGAAACGGGTGAGGAAGTTTTTTGTAGATATCAGGGAGAATACAGACAGAGGCATCTGGAAGAGTCCAGAGCAGGGAGAGAAGGGAGTACACTGAACATGGCCAGAATACTTGACTGGGCCATTAGAAGAGAGAGAGGGGCAGAGTGAGAGAGGAGAGAGAATGTGAGCAAAGGAGACCAAAAGAGAGGGGCAAGAGAGGAAACCAAGGAGAGCACATAGTCAAAATAGCAAGGTCATAAGGGAATGCAAAGATGGGGTGAGGGAAACTCATGATTTGGAGAAGTTTAGGATATGAGGTAGGATAAGAAGAGATAAGAATAGCCAGGATGCCATGGTACTTGTGATCCTAAGAAAGCCTGGAGGCTAGTGTATGTTTTAGTATGCCGATAGGTACCAAAGATAGCCATTTGTTCTGAGTTTCTTTTGGACCTGACACTTTTGATCACAGTCTTCATCACAGCAATAGAAAGCAAACTAGAACAAATTGAAAGTATCTCAATGAAGTTGGCTTTCATAGAATATAGAAAGTTAAGAACTGTTTTCAAAGCAGACTTTCAAATACTACAATAGAGTCAAACCAGAAAGCTGTTTGTAACATTGAGTGAAATTTAAAATATCTGGATTGCTTAAAGCATTTTGAATGAGGGATGGTTAAACAATGAATCTAGGACAGGCTATAGGTAAGGCAATATTATGATGAGCAATTTATATTAGTTGATAAGATAATAATAACTATGTGGAAGGGCTACATTAATATTTAAAGATGTCATCAAATATTAAGGGAACCTTTACAATGTAATATGCTATAATTAAAAGTGAACTGGTACAGAGTATAATAAGTTGATGTTTAAATGTCACTTCTCTTTGATAGTTATGTGCTTCTAACCAAAATGTGTACCATTTTTGAGTCTCAGTTTACAAATTGAGATGCTGGATTACTAAGATATGCCCTTATAATGGGATTTTTTATATATAGTATAAAGTTGTTTCTAATAGAATGGGAGTTTGCTCTCTATGCATACAACCAAAACAATACTACATAGCAATGCAAAAATGGTTGTATTCAGTTGTACTCATAATACTGGTCAACTATTCACAAGCATTTTGTATATACTGGTATTTTGGTTAGAAGAAAAACTTGCCACTACTTACAGCTGCTGATATTTTATTCGTAAAAGAAAATATGGCTGTAGATCAATGCATTCTCTTGAGTGTATTACATAAATTCATTATTCTCAGTGAGAAAGGATGGATTAAATTGGTTCTGGCCTATAATGTTCACTGGAGAAAACATGACTGTATTTTTGAAAAAAAATTCAAATGTCAGCCTCTCTCTACTGAAACGAAGTGAAAGGTGAACTGTTTATACATATGGCCTGACAGCCCCAATAGCATATACTTCATTTTTCATTGGATAAACTGACAGTGACATTTAATACTCTTAACAGGGGCTAGATGTTCTGATCTATGAAACTGCTTGGCAGTTCATGCAGTGAAGACAAAAGTTCACTGATATCCTATTGAGAAGCCAAAACAAAATATATTTTTTGAATCACAAATGACATGAAACCAACTTGGGAATGACTGTATTTGCATAGGTTTTGGGCTATTTTTAAAGTAAAACCTTCTGAATATTTTATATCTCTTTACCATTTCATGCCCAATACTTTAACCCTCACTTAATTTAAGGGAATGATTGAATTGTGTATAGATTCAGAGTAGGACCATCTCAACCCCTTTTGGAACTGCTAGTGGGTAAACCCCCAAATAAAAAATTCTGGTAAACATGTATTTGAGTGTTTGACACCTCAGCAGATATTTTATACTTTCTTTTGTACTACATTTTCTGGTCTTGTAAATTGAAATAAAAAGATATTTTAAACAATTTTGGCATAAAATTGTACTAATAATCAAAGGTATGGACATGTAGGAGAGAGGTAAGACCTATAATTTCCTGTTAGATACCATCAAAGCCCTGAAACAAAGCTTTTCAAATATTTGTCTTAAAATGTATTTTGTACTCTAAGTAAAACTCATTGGTTTCTAGGACTAAAAAAGACAAATGTGTGAGTTTATTTATTACTTTTTTATAATTCCATGATTATTAGATATTTATGATGTGTTTAAAAAATTATCTTTCTTTTAGAACACATAATATCTACTCTTAAGGTTTTAATTGAGTGATAAAGTATGACTGTCTATGTGTACGCATACATATGTACAGAAGATTTAAAAAAACTGATATTTCTTTTAAAAATGATACAAATTATCACACCAGTCAAAATAAAATATTGCCTGAACTCTACAGTCATACATCATGATCTCTAGGTAAGAATTCATGTATAATACACATCCATATAGCCACATAACAAGTGGGTTTTTTAAATGAATTCTTACAAAAGGTCAGTTCCACATGATTCAGAAAGAAAACAGAAATTATTTTCATCAATTTATATAAACAACAGGTAATAGCATAACAGGGATTCTCCAGTGTGTTTAATGAAGATGTGCACATATTCTAGAGATTTTGGTCAGTTTTAAACTATTTCGTAGTAATGCATTAAGGAGGGTAAAGAGATATGTTATGGAATAATCCTTCCGTAAACTGTGAAAATGTGTTGCTCTCATTGTTAATAAAAAACTACTTAGCTGATAGCTAAGTAGGATTTTGGGTGCAAAGAGAAGGCTAGAAAGAAGAAGGGTGGAGTCTGAGAAATGAGTCAGACGCAGAAGAAGCAGAACATGTAGAAGATGAGGTAACAAGCCATGAGCCACATGGCAGAATGTAGATAAGAGATGAGAAATATGGGTTATTTTAAGGTGTAAGAGCTAGTTAGTAATAAGTCTAAGCTATCTGCCAAGCATTTATGAGTTACATTATATCTGTTTAGTTACTTGGGGAGTAGCTGGCAGGACAGAAAAGTCCACCTACAAATGTCATCCAAACCTCTTGCACCTAAATCCATATAAGTAGTGAGAAAGCTTATAAAAGGTTCTACAATCCCCTCCCCCACCCCCGGGAAAAAGAGTGCCAAACATGCTGGGTTCAGTACAGAGACATGTCTCCTAGCTGCTGCCTGTAGGCTTTAGCAGCCAGCATGAGTGCCACCAGAGTAAGCCCTGCAAACACACTATGAACTAAGTTGTATGGTGGATTTAAGTTTTGTTCATGCAGACAGGAATGATTACAGATAAGCAGTACAAACAGATCCAGATGGGGGGAAAAAAACTAAAAAACAAAAAAAACCTATAAACAGGTTACAATATGTTTCAAAATGTACATAGGCTTGGGAGAGAAAAGAGAAATGATATAGACAGTCACAGAAAAAAATAGTTTAAAAATAATAAAATGTTTAAAGAAAGAATAAAGTAATATAAAGGAAAAAACACACAAAGATGGAAAGGGAGTTTGGATCTTGTATATTAGGTGTTGTCTTTGAATTTTCTGATTGTTGATGAATGAATGACAGCTGCTAAGATACATTGGACTATGGCAAATGATGGATTAAACTAATTTATATATTTTAAAAATGTCTTGATTTCAAAATGGAAGTCAAAAGATATGTTACTTTGGGGAAGAGGTAATGCTTTTATTTCCACAGAATATTAGAGGCTGTAGATTCATTCTAGGTTTGTATGGATCTGGTTTGATCAGGGAAGACCCTCTGAAAATCCTGGCTACAGACAAAGGAATAATCCTAGAAAAATTACAAAACACATAATGTATATTTTGCTTGCTCAAACATAAGACAAAAAATCATCTTTGGCTAACTTGTATACTGTTAGGTATTTTAGGTGTTCTTACTCTGCAAGGACATGTCATGAAACAGGACAGAATCCACTAATAAGAGTTTTATTAAGATAAAAGGGACAGAGAGTGCTCAGGCCTGTGGGAGACACCTGTGTAGAGAAGAAGGAGCTGGGAATATGGCGCCGGCTTATAAAGGTTGGGCATGCACAGGTCGATGTAACTACTCCATGCATGTGCGTAGATCACATGGCTACGCTGTAAACATGAAAAGTCACGGATCCTGGTCACGTGAGATGCCTTGACCCAGAAATGGCTATCTTGACCTGGAACTGGCTAGGTGGAAGTGTCCAGGTCCACCGGGCATGCACAAACACGCCCAACCATGGAGGCATGTTGTGAACCCTTCATATACAACATACAGTCTATACTTGTATTAATATAGACATGTATGATACCTTTAAAAGATTATGTATTCTCAGAGTAAGGAGACCAAAAACCAATAAAACTAGATGGTCCAGGTGATCTAACATCTCAAAGTGCTTCTGTTATAGTCTCCTCAAAAGTCTGCATCCAGAACAGCTTTGAGGCTTCTTGTTGAAATGATCTAGAGTAACAGATTACACCAGCCAAGAATTAATGATTATCCTTACTTTCTTAAAGTTCCCATAAATATTCCAGCACTCCCCAAACTATAGGACGTAGTCTGAAGAATAACATCCACATTCCCAAGAAATGGGAGATGGGTGGGTTTTGGTTATACAATTGATTATGAATGTTTGTCATTGTTTAGGGGGGTTGGTTATAAGTTGTTGTTGGTCATTGTTAAAAACAAATTTGAACAAAAGAGTTAAATTCAAAGATCTCTTTCTAAAGGACATAAGAGGGGTATGATATAGGAATGATAGGGAAAAGGGTAGATTACTGAATATACTTTAATCCAAAAACAAACAATTAACCTCAAAATATTTTACATTGGTATGTAGCACAGAAGTTCCATTTGTTACCCAACACTTATGCTTTTCTGGATTTTCAAATATACTGCTTAACAGTAGCATATAACTGATACGTGCATTTGTATGAATAATGTTTATATCTATAAACAGTGATACCATTTATAAAATGTTATTTTAGGTACCTTCTTTAGTGCCATTTTGTGAGCTCATTTTCACCTTGCAGGTAAAACTCTGCAAAGTTAAGGACCCTTTTGGAGGTTGCTTACATATTAACCACAGCCTGGAATTTAAATATTTAAATATTTTGCCTAGCCCACTAAACTAGCTAGCACCCCCAAGGAACCACTACTGGGACAGCATTGTAACTTATCCTAGGTCCCCAGATAGTTGTATGCAGATATTTTCAGAAAGGAAGTTGCATTATAAGAAATAAAGACCTGGTGTTTGGGCCCTATTGTCATGTTAAATGAACCTGGTCCAGTACTCTTTTGGTGTGGCAGTGTGTAATACTAAACTGAAAATTTAAACCCCAACAGTTTAGAGAAAAGGAGTCTAAATATCTTTACAACTGAGAAATGTAATAGGTTTTGTTCATAGAGCTTCAAATTGTGTGATGAATGATTTCAAGTTTAGTGAATGCTTCTCACAACTTGGACATTTGAGCAGAGAGGAAAGTTCTCCATATGACAAAAGAATCACCATATATAGTATATAGAGGCAAGAAATACAACACATGTCTCTATATTCTCAACCAGAGGAACACTGAAGCTTCTGGAAAAAACTGTTTTAGTAATCTTGCCAGTCTGTGTTGTTAGGATTAAAGAATTAATTGACTTTAATGTATGGCTTCTTTAGATCGCTAAAACACCTTTGTTTATTTTCAGTAAGGTTGCAGAATGGATTTTAATCAAGAACAAAGCTCATGGTTGAATGGAAGCACAGACAGATTGATCAGGTCATATCTGTCATGTTTTCTGTGAGAATGATTTGAAAGAGTGTGTGAGATCTCTCAAACAGTGCTAGCTTATTTAGTTAACTCTAATGATCTGAACAAAGTACTTTACTTTCCTTTTTATGCACAGAATTAGATCTGAAACACACTTTCCCTGCAATTATCTGTCCAGATGGGGAAAAACTTTGCCACCTGAATTGCTAATCAATGAGAGGATAATAGCTTGGATTCAGGTCAACAACTTCACAGCAAAGGTAGGTTTATCTGAAGTAAGTATGTTTTATTTTGAGAAATAACAAGAGGACAAAATAAAGTGATGATGTGAAATGAAAAACAACATGTAGAAAGGGAGTTGCATACTTCATATCTACCTATTCAAAAGTGAAAATAAAGTCACAATAAAGGTTGTTATACCTATGAATTCAAGCTTAGTGATTTTTTTTTTGCAGCTCATTTGGGTAGACTGTCAGTATGGAAATACTGTCTCTGAATGTGATGAAGTCTTCCTTATGGTCTGTATGGCTTATTATTTCCTTGTAGAAATATAAATAAGTATCTTCTAATCATTACAATTTACCCAAAAGGTTATAGGCAATTAATAAAACCTTGGCAAATAAAAATTTAAAATCAAAGGGCAAGGGTTGTTACCCCACCGGTTAAGAACACTAGGTGCTCTTGCAGAGGACCCAAGTTTTGTTCCCAGCACCAACAGGATAGTCTATAACTCCAGTTCCATGAGATATAAAACCTCTCCTAGCCAGCAGACACATCAGTGATACACAGACATATATTCAACCAAGTGCTCATACACATAAAAATAAACTTTCATAAAAATCAAAAACCTTATTAATCACAACTCTGATATTTTTTACATAGAACTAGAATGATATATGTTCAGCATAATGTGTGAACTTAAAAAAGATTGACTCACCACCACCAAAAATTACAATTTTCTAACTGTTGCATACCTCACCATATAAAATTAAAACAAAAAAAGTAATGACATTCAAATACCAGTCTTATGTATATAAACTATATTATTTATTATATTAATAGAGACTTAATATTGTATAATAATGTTCAGAATTTGAAAGTATATACTACCACTGCAATAATGTGTGTGATGCTAAAGAACATTACACTAAGTGAAATAATGATAAGCAACTACTATATGATCTCATATGGAACCTAAAAAGTATGTTGAATACATTGAAACTACAATATAGGGTATGTTAGGATTTAGGGAAGAAACAAAAACATGTAAGTCAAACGGCAAAAAGATTAATTATGTAGGCTGAAACAGTATAAAGCTTTAATGTCTAGTAGGAGGACCATAGTTAACGGTATTACACTGAAATATGTTAAGAGGCATTCTAAGGAATCTTATCACACACAAAACTATAAGTTTGAAATATTCTCCACAGTTTAATTTGATTCACTGTGGTAATCTTTTCATAGGTTGTATAATTTATATAACTAAAATAAATAAATTTGATTAATTGATTAATTGGACATAGAAACTTAAGATACAGTTTCTTCTGTTTAAGCAATTTGAACACATTTCTGGACAATCCACAAAGCAGTGTATTTATTTCAACTCAGCAAAAGTATACTGAAGGGTCTCTTTGAAGTATGCATTCTTGTTGCTTTCTTTCTCCTCCACTTTTTCCTTTAAAATGTTTTAATGAATTTTGATTGGAGATTTTTAGAGTAACTGGTATGTCACATTTTAAAATGAAATTGAATAGATTAAATGAGCTCACTCACACTTTATTCAACTTAATTAGTCTTGAAAGTAAGAAATAGATCACAAGATAAATTATAAAAGAGCCTGCTGAGGTTTTTACTTGTTTTCTCTTTTTTTTTTTTTTTTGGTTTTTGAAGACAGAATTTCTCTGTGTAGTTTTGGTGCCTGTCTTGGATCTCACTCTGTATACCAGGCTGGCCTCGAACTCACAGTGATTCACCTGGCTCTGCCTCCAGAGTGCTGGGATTAAAGGCATGTGCCACCACTGCCCAGCTTGTTTTCATTTTTTTGATAATTTGTGTTCATTGTAGTTATTAGGATATCAAAAATCCTCATGTAGAATTCCTTAAGACTTATCAAAATTCAAACTTTTCATTGCTTTCTTTCTTAGTTGCAGTTTCAGTACATATGCCAAAAACGAATGGCTTAATAAAGAGGGAATGTGTGCCATTCCTATAGGAAGGCCCCCAGAACAATCAATGAGGTGAGACAGTGTGCAAAACTTCAGTGTCAGTGTATATGCAATGGTATTCTCTGCCTAAAATTCAAAGGTATGTTTTCTGGCTTCCTTCTCTAACATGCATTTTAAGTTCTACTGCTGGCAAGTTCATTATAAATATGTAGGACTTTCATGATCATTAATACATAAAGTAACACTTTACATTGATGTGTATACTCTAAGAGCACGTCCATCTTCCATTGAAGGTTTTGTTCATTGCAAGCACCTACTTCAAATATAAACTTCAATTATATTCTAGTAATTAAAAATTAAAAATTTCTATTATAATATGAAAATTAAAATAACATAGCTCTAATTGTCATAATCTGTAAGTCTGAGTCAGTGGAGTCAAATTATCATTTTGGATATAAAATAATATTATTTGACAATATATTTTACAAAGATGAATATGGCTTAGTATCCTTATTCAGAGACCATGTGGTTGTATCCTCTTTGGAACAGATATAGATGAGTTTGTGTATGAAATAATTCCCATGGAGATGCAAGTGTCACTTTCTGAAAATTAGAGTTGGGTAAATTATTTCAAATCACTGCCTTGAAAGACAGTGTACATCTTTGTTTGTTCCTTCTTCTCTTTTTGTTCAGGTCATGATTGTATCCAGAGGAACCCATATATCCTGTTTTTTAAATAACTGAAATTCCTGAAGACCAGAAGTTACACAGTGTCCATTTGTTCTTCAGTAATGACAGCTTGGTTGTATTAAATTTCGACTAAGTTGACCTTTTCTTGGTATCCCATTTGAAACTCTTTTGAATACAAATTTTAAAATACAAAGAACAGCTTCCTTAGGTCTGCATGAATCTACTAGATACAGACAGATGTGTATATTTGTATATTAACATAAAAGAGGATATGTATAATGAAATATAGATTTTTCTTAGTAATTAAATTAGGCAATAGATATGAATTTGACTTTAGTTATTATAGGGAACTTGTAAATAATTATTAAATACATACAACAACAATTAGACTCCACTATCAATAAAATCAAACAATAGTTACAAATAGATAGAATATTATTCAATATTTACTTATTTAAAATTATCTTTAAGCGTGGTACTCCTTATAAGAACTTGGGAAAGATGAGTGAAGAACTAAAATAAGATCCCTGCCAGCATGGAGTTGAGATTATAACATTAGTTCCAATGAATTTGATAAAGAAGTTCCTTCACTAATATTTAGGGCACTAATATCTTGCCCCCAAAAGCAAACTTCCTTATTTCTTACATTTACAAATTCTCATTGACTTTAAACAGAAACTACTACTTGCCAGCACATGTTAACCAAGAAGATAGTCAAAAGATACACCTGTAATGGAAAACGACAAAACTTGAGTTTTAATGATAGGAATTGAGATTAATTGGGTGGCAATTCAATCATAACATTATAAGATATCCATTGAAGGATAAAATGTTCTTGTCAGTAGTGTGTACACCTCATTAATTTGCCAATATTATGGATCCTTAGACAAAATTGTTACTCATCCATATTATTTTCTATCTCTACATGAGAAAAAAATTCACACCTATACCTTCATTTCCTATACTGTTCTTTAAATGTCTATGTATATAACTGTTTTTCATAAATCAAAGATGGCAGTATACTTTTTCACTGAAACCTTATTCCTAACACAATATGTGGAATAAATTAAGCACTTAGAATTACTAACTGAACAATTATTGACTGACTGTCATACACGTTTTTAAATTGAAGAGTTGAATACCATTTATAATTCACATTTAAAATATGAAATTTATGGGCTATTTTTCTATACACAGAAGAAATTCTGTGTTAAACAGTAAAATATTTAATAAACTATAACTCAATATTAAAAATCTGCATTACTATTTTATATTAACTAATGAATAATGAGTAAGGAATAGCACATTGTTGTCAACTGTTCATGTAGCAATGGCTGGATACAGTTTTCACTGTCATAACTTGAAGATGTAGTGTCAGTACTATTAAACAGGTGATTTGTTTATATATTCTGAAATGATGATATGGTATGGTACATGTTAGAATCAGTATGTTGTAGAAGACAAAATTCAGGGAGGAAGAGCCTTCACTATTTTTCCAAGGAAAGAACTAACCTCTGAGATCAGTGAGATTCACACAGTTGCTTGGCCTGTATTATGTGGTATTAAATGGTTCTGATCTTTAGTACCCTTTACACTAAAATTGAATTTGCTTAACAATAACATAAAGAAGGCAGAAATATCAGTGGCCTAGTTAATTTAAAATTCAAAAAAGTCACATTTTTGAAAAGTAAGAATGGATGAAATTAATTTTAATGGTAAACTACATATAAAATGATATATAAAATATTTTCATTTCAGTATAAAATCAATATAAAATTATATTTAAAGCATTTCAAATTATTTTTAGTGTGATGTTATTCAATTCTCATTTGCATTTTGTACTTAAAGGACATACTAGCTAAAACTAACCCCACTTCAGAAATAAAATAGGTTTATCTGGCTAGTGGTTACCACTTTGATCAAGCTGGAATAGAAATATCAGAACTAGATATTTGATTTCAAACCTTGTGAAGGTTAACTATATATTCTACATCTAAGTTATGTTATCAAATATATACTGGAAATTTGCCCATGTCTGTCAGAAGAATGAGCAAAAAGAATAGGAAAATACAAATAATCCTGCATGTTTCACCATTAGCAACGCTTTGTGGTTCCCTCATGTGTTTTTCTGTGACTAAAAAAAGAGAGGTTTATTTTTTTTTTACTACCTTAGAGGATTATTTGGTAAATAAAATAGTATTATAAATTATCTTCATTTCTTTGTTTTATGGAAGGAAATTAGGAGTAACATATTCTTATTGAATTGTAGGGTCTTTTGTATATGTCAAGGCGATAGTAGCCATACATTAATCAAACATGGTCTAATTATTAAACTCTGTAAGGAAAATTATTAACATTGAGCAAGTACTATTATATAATTGTTTCTTTATTATATCATTTCTTAAGTGTTTAGAGTTGTTTTTAACCAATTGGAAAATTGTGTGTATGTGTATGTTTTGACATTTTAAGTGTAAATTAAGCACAAAAAAAGGCATATTTGACAGAGTTGAAGAAGCTGCTATTTGTCATATTGGTGAAGCTCTGCTTTGGAAGCACTTTATCTACAATCATGTGAATATCCTGGCTTTACGATATAATACTTCAGTCAAAGCCTAACGCAGGATTATATGATAGTTGGAAAACTCTAATGCAGTATCTCTAAGAGGATAGACAGAAACACTCATGTGACAAGATGATCTTACCTCAGCTTTAAGACATGTAAAATGTTCTCAGATTATGTACTTAATTGGTTGAGCAATGATGAAAATTGCAATAATATTTCATGCATTTATTTGCTTGTATTGATATATTTTCCCAGCAAAAAGAAAAATGCATAGTATGACAAAGGTAAATAAATTATAAATTTTGTTTCAATTCTTTATATGCAATTATATGCAATATTCTATGTAGCATATGGTTCTAAGTAGTATGCTTTATACTCAAAAAAATTCAATGTTCAGGTATATCGACATTTTTAACTTGGGTTGTGTTGGAGAAACTTTATAGATGTTTGCATTGTATGATCATTATGTTTAGCTTCTCTGAGTATTAATTTATTATAATGAAAAATTAATATGTATAAATATATTATACATGATGTAATTGTATAACATGTATTAGCTCTTATTATCCTCCTACTTTGCCTGTGAATAAAATAAATAATGACTCTGGAGTGCTTTACTTATTATTTAATATATTTATACACAATTATTTTCATAAATCTAACCACAACGTAGATGCCTATAAATAAAATATGGCTAAATGTATAAGGCTTGATATATTAACTACAGTGAATTTTGTATAAAATCGGTGACTCAGCATTTTCAGAGCCCAGTTAACAATGAAAGTAAATAATTTATGCTGTCTTAAATTTTCCATATGTGGGGGAGTTAACACTTTCCTTAATGATATTAATGAATTAATTCATTTTGGTCAAACTGGTAAAAAGGTGTTTAAATGATGAACATTTGATACATACATACATACATACATGCATACATATATACAGTTTTATTTATATATATGTATATATATACATATGGATACACACACACACACACACACATATATGCTCTGCATTATGTTGTTTTGTTTCTTCGGGCTTTTTAGATGGAAGCCTTCAGTCTGGAAATTAAATACAATGAAAAGTAAATCTGGAAGATAAACTGATCACTGTCTGAACCACATTTTATAAAACTATGCAAACCCTCTGGATAGACCATTTTTGTCAGAGCAGTGTGCATGAAAAAAATAATGTTTTGTTTGCTATTTCTATATGTGGCCTGAAAAGTAATCCAGCATTACTTTTAATGGAGTAGTTTTGATTTTGTTTTTTTTTTTTTTATTTTTGCTGCATTGATTGGAAAAACAAATTTCAAAAGTACAAGATTTTCTGCTCTAATAATAAAGTTGTTTTTACATTTAATACAATTAGCCATTTCATCAATCTTATTGCAATTATAATTCATATACCTTTGGGGAAAATATTATTAACTTTATTATCAGTCGTAATTGAAACATTATTCATTATTAAAAATAATAAATTAACTCAGGAAACTAGCATGTCCTCTCAGGGTTTAAAAATAGCTTTTAATTGTGATGACTAATTGTATCATCCTGTTAAATTATTAGAACAACTCATATTGATAATGACACAATTACTCTTTTTTTTGTAGAAATGCTTTTTATGATACAAAAATGAGCCATTTTACATGAAGGAGATAGTTTTCCTTAAGTAGTAATGCTCAGTTGCATATTGTTATACCTTGCATTGTTATATCACTGTTTCTTCAGCTGTTTACATTTGCTTACAGAAACAATGTAAAGTTAGAGAGAAAAAAATCTTCACACTAGAATAGGAAAGATATCAAATGCAAAATATTTCCAAAAGTTTAACTTTTCTCTTTAAAGAAATAATTCATTTTATGGAATAAATTATGAAAGAGTAAAATAAAATGTAATCTTACTCCTGATAGTACATATAATTGACATTTAAATTTTCACAGAGCTAAGACACTGCAATAAACAGTAAGAAGTAAAATTTCCTTGTCCTCATTTTTACTTATGCTTTGTACTAGCATTAAACAAGAATGACTAGAAATAGTCAAAACAATGCAGACCATTATTTCAAAGCACTTTAAACATCAACTTCCCTGACAGATCTGATATTTGAATAGAGGAAGTTTTAAGCAGATAATAACTATCATAACACTTTTATTGAAAAGAGTTTTATTAAGGATTGGTCATCTATATAGACATTAAACGTTTAGAAAGATATTTTTCCATTAAGAAATGGTCAACACTTAAACACACATACAGGTAGCATTATATGGACTGAACAGCTTAATTTGTGAAAGAAATAAGCTATGGATTTGAAGGAAAGTATAATTGGTTATGTGGGAAGGTATGGAGGGAGGAAATGGGAAGGGAGAAATGCAATTAAATTATAATCTCAAAAATTAAAAAAAAACAAGTACTTATGAGATTTTCTGCGTTGATGTTTGGATTTAAACTTGTGTTGTCATTATGCAGATCTTGTTTAGGAAACTACATCAAGATTTTATTGGTATAGCTCCCTGGAAAACATGGATGGTACTTTCTCATTAGAGATCTTGGTCATACGGCCTCATCCTTAGATGAAGAGCTACAGGAACCAACAACTGCTAAAATAAGAAGATAAAGTCTTCACCAGGGATGAGATCCTGTGATTGGTTATCTGATACCAGTGATGAGCCCTAAGCACATACACACACAGACAACACTAAATAGACTCTTAAGGATATATATCTCACAATAATAACTAAAGAAGAGGTCATAAATTTGAGAGGGAGATGGAATCAGACACAGTACGATCTAGAATAGGGAGAGGGTTGGGTCTAAATGTTGTAAATACAGTAATCATGTATGAAATTCTCAAAAGAATGGAAAAATAATTTAAATAAAGAAGAAAAGGAAAAGAGGATTGCCACTTATTGGATCAGTCATCTGATCCTAGTCAATTTCTCAGACTACACAATAGTGTGATGAAAGCAAACAATACCAATAAAAGGGATGCAGAAAACTTTATATTTTTCTTAGCAATATGTGACTTTAGCACTAAAAAGGTAAGAAAATCCCTTAGACTAGAAGCTATGTTCTCTAAGTTAAATTGAAAAAATATTTTCCATGATATTCTTTAAAGTTCACATACTTTGCTAAAACATAAACGGTAAAATGTATATATAAATATATTGAGATATTCTGATACAGTGAAAATTAAATTTGTGAATATTAATATAAATTATTACTTAATATATGGTTTCATAAGACCCAACTACCACATATGCTTAAAATTTCTATATCTGACTTTAATTGATCTCTAGGTGAGGCTCTCAAAATATAACAAACAAATTCATTTTTAAAAACCAATAGATTTCCTGATATCAGTATCATTTAAAAACAAACAAACAATTGTCCAATAACATTGATGATAATGAATGAACAGATACTCAAAAGAATGCTAGAAAGTTTAACTCAATATCACATTAAAATATTATTTAACGTGACCTTTTTAATTTCCAGTCTGGGACCCAGCAAAGGGTCAATGTATGTAAAACAATACATAGATTTTGTATATCAACAAAATGGTAGGAAAATGATCTCCTTCATTGGTGAAGAAACACTTGACAAAATTTAATATTTCTTTAATATAAAGTAAATCAAATGAATTAGGTATATTAAATATCCTTCAACTCAGTAAACATAATTTGTTTTTATTACTGCCAATTCTATTCAACATGAAGTTGGAAGATCTAGTCCAAACAAAAGAAAATTAGAAGTGAAATTTTAACACTTTACAAGATGATATGGTTTTAGAGATACAAAAATTCTCAAACCCATAAAAATCTATTAGAACTAACATAAAAGTTGAGAAAATTACTGGCCAGGAAGTAGCATAAAATTTTTAGCAATATGCCTAAAATTTGGCATTATTGAGTTATGTGAGACAGAAACAAAGAAAGTAATTTCATTTATAACAGCAAACAAAAATAAATGAGGAAAATGCATAGGAATAAAATTAACAAATAAAATTATTTTTATAAAGTAATGAAAGAAATTGAAGAAAGCATAAAATGAAAAGACAGCCTGGGTTCATGAGTTGGAAGAATCACTATTGTTAATGGTTTATACCACCAAGAAACATCATATGTTCAGTGTAAAATAAAATAAAAATGATACTCTGCACAGAAACAGAAATGTTTTTGAAATCATATGGAACAGTAAGACAGACCCAAAGAGCCGCTTTAAGACAAATAAGAAAACCAAGCGGAATTATGCCACGTGACTTTAAAAGATACTGTTTATTAGGCAGAAGCTTAGCTCATCAAAGAACTGAAAAAGAACCCCACCCCTCATCAACGGACATAAAGAACATTAGGTGGGCCTGGATGGGTTCCTGAGACAAGATAGAAAGATGCTAGTGCTAGTTCACTAATATTCAGAATATAAGCACTGTTGTAGTTGATCCTTCTTAAAATTGCTCAGATTCCCCTGAATAGGAGGGCTAGAACACAGAGTGGTAGTGGTCAACTTGTTGTATCACCACAAAACAGCTTCACAAACATCTTCACCAAAGGAACATGTACAGAGTGGTCCTACCCTTTACCCTAGTAATTATTTTATCTCTAGGATTACTTAAATATTTTTATACATAGTTATTCATCTTATACATCAATTTATAACAGATTAAATTCTGGCAAAACTGAACTTCTAAGAAAATCCTACCTCTTTCCTGGGATTTCCCACTCTTGGAGAGACACGGGAAAGAGAATAACATAGAAAGAAGAGATGTGAGCCCCATGCCAGATATGATCATGGCTTTTGCTGCTATACTCATCTGTGTTCTTGTTTTCAAAAGAGTGCATTTCTGTGTTCTTGCTTGCATACTTAAACTTTCGACTGCTCTTATTTTGTGCCATACAAGGACTCAGACTGCTGATTTTGGCAATGAAACAGCCACATAGGCCAATGGAAAATAATATAGAGACTGCAAGTAAACCCATACATCTACAGCCAACATATTTTTGACAAAGTTGTTAAGAACATGCTTTGGAGAAAGGGCTATTTTCAATATAGTCATGACAAATTGGGTATCCAAATGTAGAAAAACAAGCAAGAGCCTACCTCTTACCCCTTACAAAATCAACAACAACAACAACAAAAAAAACAAAACAAAAAATGTAGGACCTGACGGTGTGAAAATAAGATAGATTTCCAAGTACAAAGTATGAAGGAAAACTAAGCAAATAGATGTCAGAAAATTTAAAAAAAAAAAGGTTTTTAAAGGAAATCGTCAACAAAATGCAGTGATAATCAAGAAAATGTGAGATAATATTAGCATTAATAGCAAAAAGGTATACCTCTGACATATGAATGATATCCAGAATACATATGAAATAAAAGTGAGGCATGATCTGGTTAACATAGGTAATAGAATGTTGAATTGCTTGATCTTGTGATGGTTGTGTTCATCTTTAATTGAGGAACTATGGAAAGTTCTGGGAGAGGGAGTTTTCTTTAAGAGTGTGCTTTCTGGGAGGTTAACAGCACTCCGTTGGGCTGAGCCTGTGTTGCATAGTTTTTGTCAACATAACACAAACTAGACTTACCTGGATGCAGAAAACATTCATTAGGAATTGCTTCCATTAGATTGGTCTATTGACATGTCAATGGTCCAAAATGATTTATTGATTAATGATTGATGTGGGAGGGCACAGCTCACTGTGGATGGGTGCTACCTCTGGGCAGGTGGTTCAGGCCATGGAAAGCAAACCAAGATGCAAGCCTTTATGGTTTTTGCTCAAAATTCCTGCCTTGAATGTCTGCCACGACATCTCTCAGTCATGCATTGTTAACTGGACTTATAAGCCAAATAAAAACTTTGTTTCCTAGGTTGTTTTGGTCCTGATGTTTATCCCATCAACAGAAAGCAAACTAGGACAGAAATTGATACTAGGAGTGGGGGGATTGCTGTGTTGTATCTTACCTATGGCTTCTATATCTTTGAATGTTTTATGGCACAAATTGGAGAATTTTGAAACTTTCGGTAAGGAACCTTCCTGAGTACATAGATGTTAAAGGGTTGTTCAGTGGTGTTGAAAGCTAAGAATGCTAAATAATGCAGATGTATATTCCTGGTTTGTATAGGTTCAAAAAGAAGTTTGAGAGCCCACCAAAGATTCTACTGGGACTATTCATGTGATACTTTGCATAAAGAATCTGTGATTTATGGTCATAAGGAGCTGAAGACTCAGCTGTGCTTAACAAGTAATCAGCATCACTGAAGAGAACGGGGACAATCACTGCTGACTACCTAGAATGGAAATATCAATTGTCATTAATAACAGAACAGCAGGCAGATCTTTGTGAATTCAAGGCCAGCCTGGTTTACAGAGCGATTTCTGGTACAGGCTCCAAATCTACACAGAGAAACTCTGTCTCAAAGCAAACAACAACAATAAAAAACCAAAAACAAAGAAACAAAAAATAAAAAATGAGAACAGCATAACTAACATGAAATCTTAGAAGTATTTCCTCAGGCTGAGAAGACAGAAGTTGTGATCTAGAGCAGCTAAAAAACAACAACAAAAACAAAACAAAACAAAAAAAACAAAAAAAACCTCAAGCCAAAAGCCAAACTTAGTGTCACACATGTGGTACTTGTTTTGTCAACATGGATAGGCAGGGCCATGGAGAGAAGATAAAACTTAGCACCATGGGGCAAGGTCAGAGGCCGTGAAGGTATTTGTGAACATGTAGACTCAGTTGTAGTGAAGGCCCCAACATATTGAAAATTCCAGGACATTGGGATGACCACCAAAGACAGTGGTAGAGAAAAAGTAGAGCTGTACTGAGCCTAGAAGAAAAGTTGTGTAATGCTATGGATGGGAGAGCCAGAGAAGTAATGTGCTCAAAGTTTTTTGCATCCCAGAAGTTCTTCCACATGTCAGACATTTGAGCGTCTCAGATTGTTAGATTTTTGGGTTTGCTGATTGTAACTGTGATCTAGATCTTCCCTTTAGGAATAAGAAGTATATAACTTCTTTGTGAGTCTACAGAAACCCACACTAAAGAGACTTTGGTGTTTTAAAATAACTTGGACTTTTAAATCATTAGAATATTCCAAAGACTGTAAGATATATGAAATTGTCTGTGGTCAGTGTTTTACTCACACCCAGACATATGGACAGCCCAAATTTGAATCAATGGGCTATTAAATTTAAAACAAACAGAGAGGCCACAAAGTTGGAGAGGTAGAAAAGTGGGAGGAGTGGGTCTAGGAGGAATTTGGGAAATGAGCCAGGAGAAAATATGACAAAAGTAATTGTGTGAAATTTCCAAAAAAAAAAAAAAATAGAATAGTTTAAGGAAAAAATAAGCAATATATCTAAGTTGACATTTATCATTTAAAGAGGTATACAAATGTCCAGCAGGTGTAAAAATGCTCCCTATTCCTAATCAGAGAAGTACAGATCAAAGTTATAAGATGTCACCTCACCGCAGAAAGAATGGCTAATATAAAAAGAGTCAACACTTTGAACAGTGTGAGCCTCTGCATTTACTACGTATTACATAATAAGAAGCTTCTCGGACCAAAATTCAGAGCAGCACAAATCTATGTATGTGAACCTAAGTATTTGGAGGGCAATTTGACTTCATGACCATATAGTGAAACTATATTTGCTTAACTCCTAGGGCCTATGGCTTTTCTAGCCAGGTATTTGTTTGATTGTTTGGCCATGTTTATAGTAGTAGCAGTCATAAGCTTTGGTATTGATTAGACATCTATGTCAACCCTTTGCTCTCACAAGTTCAAGAAACATTGTAGAAGATAAATCATAAAGAATCTAAGAGGTGGAGGATTGTTAGGGAATAAGAAAAAAGCTGTGAAATGCTATCTGCTAAAGATGATATGCCTGAACACATGGAATCACAGATGCTGTGGTTAATTGAATAAAACCTGCACTAGAATAACCCAGTTAAAATTTCTAGCATGGATAGGGGAAGGGCTTCAAAAACACCACCCCTAACTAAGAAGCCATTGGCAGTTGACAGTTGCTGGAGGAAGGAATATCACTTTTCTTTTTGGATTGTGGTCACTAGTAGGTTGCCTGTGTTTCACTGTATGACACCATACCCATGTGTGTATGAGCAACATTAACTGAACTCAGTGATAAAATAATAAACAAGCAAATAAATAAATAAATAAATAAATGGACAGGAACTTAGGAGAGATATATGTTAGGGCATCCTGGGAATTGAAGGAGGGGAGTGGAGGTGAATATGGTCAGGATACACTATAAATTTTTGAAAGTTTCAAAGAATTAAAAAAAGTTCTAAAAGACTAAAGATATTCAGTGTTGATAAGGATTCAGTGAACATGAAACACTTGTACACTACTGGTGACAATTTAAGTTAATATATGCATTATAAAGAACAATAGAGAAGTTTCTCAAAAAAAGTTCTCAACAGTATTATGATATGGCCTAGTAGCCCTACTCTTGAAAATATATTCATAGGAAATGCAATCACTATGTAAAAGAGACACCTTCACACAGAGGTCATTGCAGTTTTATCAAAAGAAGCCAAGAAATAAGAACAACTAAAATGTGCAACTGATCAATGAAAAATTAATGTGTTACATACAAATATTAATTATTCAGTTATGAAAATTAAATTTTGTCCCTAGAAAAATAGCATAGTTAGAGATGGAGATTATTATGGTATAAAAATGCAAGAGGTAAATGGTGACACACATATACAGAACCTAAAAAAATATCTTCATACAAGTAGAGTAGAATGGTGATTACAGTGAGCTAAGGAAATAGAAATGAGAGAGGCATGGAAAGGTTTATCAATGAGTACTAAATTACAACTAGAAGAAAAGACAAAGCTCTGTGCTGCACACACATTATGAGGACTAGAGAAAATAACAACATCCATTAGAAAAATCTAGAAGAAGGGATTCTAAACATTATAACTATAAGCAAAGGTCATTTTTCATGAGATAAATATAGTTAATCTCATATAAACATAATGTGGTGCTCAAATGCATGTAATATAACATGGTACTTTACTAACCTGATTAGTTTTTGTGGTTGTATCTATCAATGAAAAGTAAAATTAAATATACATTAAATAACATGGAAAGAAATTAAAAAAAGATAATGGCATTAAGTGAAATGTCAATGTCAGGGATAATTTCTGGTAATAACACAGAACTACTAATTATAATTTATGAGGAGCTTTCCCACTGCTTCTTTCTTTCAGAGATTTTATGTTGAAGCTTCTGAAAGAAACTTGTTGCAGCAATTCTCATTATGTTGAAAGAGCTGTGAAGCTACTTTAAGTTCATAAAGTACTCCAACTTCATCCCCACTTGTTCTATAATTTTATAGTAGTGTATTCTTCTACCACCTTTTGAATTACAATTACCATAGATACTTGACATATGAATTTAGAGAATACCATAAATTAGGAACAGTAAAAATAACAGTCTGGTTTTTTTTCTTAAGCTATAAGAAATGATAAAATGTAACTTCAAAAGTATTTGAGGGGCTGGAGAGACAGCTCAGTGGCTAAGACCACCGACTGCTCTTCCAGAGGTCCTGAGTTCAATTCCCAGCAACCACATGGTGGCTCACAACCACTTGTAATGAGATCTGGTGCCCTCTTCTGGCCTGCAGGGACACATGCTAGCAGAATACTGTATATATAATAAATAAATAAGTCTTAAAAAAAGGTATTTGAGAAGGGCATTTGTTCAACTATGTTCAAAGATAGTGCTTATTTTGTGAAATGGCATATAAATTTAAGCATATCTTAATTTTAAAATGAACAAAATTGTATGAATCAGGTATATGTTGATTTTATAAAGTTCCATTGTATGCTATGAAATGTTTAGGGTATGTTGCATTGATTGTTTTGTAAAGGGTATAATAGAATTGAGCACAGGATATAATGAAGTAGATCAGGTTTGAACAACGAGACTGCAACTTAAATAGTAGAGACGTAGATATATTAAATGACTTGTTTCCAATGCAAAGCAATCAGTAACCTTATCAAATATCTTAAGAAACGATTTTTGAGATTTCTACTGTATAGCTTATAATATTTTATTCTTTCTTAGTGCTTATGATATATTACAGCATATTTCCAAAAGAATTATATTTGTGTTTTCAGAACATAGGATCATAGAAAATATATAATAATGTATCTGACAGACAATAGAACCTAAATACATATTAAATAAGGTAATATATCTGTTTGTTGATTGTTCAGTTTAGTTTTATTATAGATTGTTTGTTTGTTGGCCTGTTTATTTTCTAGAGAGAGAGAGAAAGGAGGCATGGGTTTGAATGTCTGAGGAGGTCAGGAGTTTATGGGAGGAGACAAGGGAGAGGAACCTGAACAGAACACAGTGTATAAAAATATTTTCAACTAAAATAAAGTAATATAGAAAGTCAGAAAATATGAATTTTTAAATTTTATTACAATCTTTTATTTTGTGTGTGGATACTAGCTAGGTTGAGTATCTACATGTATGTGGATGTTCATGTGCCCATATTGCAACTTTGGAGGTCAGAGGACATTTTATAGGAGCCAGGTTTCTCTTTCAACAACAGAGGTCCTAAGAATAGACTTAGGTCATGAGGCTTGGCAGCAAGCATGTTTATGGCTAAGCCATTTCTTCTGACAATATTTTTGGTCTTTAAAATTTTAAATACATTGGAAGAAGCTTATAATTGGAAACTATCTAATGTGGTCATTTCAAAGTTCCATATTTATTCTCTCTTCTCTTTCATTCTATTTGATTACTATACAGCAACAAATACTGACTACATAGAAAATATAATAGTTTTAATGTGCTGTAAATTAAAATCATACAAAGTATTCAACAGCTGCTTTCTCCAAGCTGAAAAGCAAAAATACATTTCCTATATCTCAACAGCAAATAATCTCCCACATATTTATGTCAATAGTGATATAACTATATTTGATTTCGAAAAGAATGTAAAGCATTTATTAATTGATTTGAATATTGTCCTTTTAAGTGAGCATTTAACTTCTTCATTTTGTAAGATATTTCTTGCTTTTAATTTATTTTTGTAACATTGATAAGTGATTATTAAATGGTGAATAAATATTTTAAGCAGTCTCAGACAGAAAGCATTGTATAATATTATTGCTAATAGGTCCAGAAAATTCATCTCCTGAGCAAGAGCACCACAAATATGTATCTACAAAATAATTACTTGTTTTACTGGCTGTTTTTCTTTGTCAACTTGATACAAGCTAGAATCATCAGAGAGAAAGGAGCCTCAATTGAGGAAAGGCCTCCATGAGATTTAGCAGTAAGGCATTTTCTAAATTACTTAGTGATCAATGGTGGAAGGCACAGTCCATGGTAGGTGGTGTCTTCCCGGGACTGGTAGTCCTGGGTTCTACAAAAAAGCAAGCCATGGGAAGCAAGCTAGTAAGCAGCTCCCCTCCATGCCCTCTGCATCAGTTCCTGCCTCCAGGATTCTGCCCTGTTTGAGTTCTTCTCCTGACTTCCTTCAGTGGTAAATAGCACTGTGGAAGTGTAAGCTGAATAAACCCTTTATTCCCCAAACTGCTTTATAGTCATGATGTTTCTTTGCAGCAATAGAAATCCTAACTGAGACACTTGAGAATCTATTTAAGAGATTTGCTTTTATTTATTGTCCTTAAAAATGAACAGTTTTAACAAAAAATAAATGTTATGGTAAATCACATCACTAAGTTTATTTTATATCATCTAGGGAAAAGGAATATTTTGATCTTCTAAATCCAATTTTGACAGTGATACAAATAGAAGAGGGTGTCCATGGTGCATGCAAGGAGGTCATAGGACATCTTGCAGGAGTCCTCTCTTTCTACAATATAAGTGCCAGGAATTGAACTCAGTGTAGCTGGAGAGTTTTCTCTCCAGTCCCACCAAACCCTGGTAGTCCGACAGTCTACTTATAAAATAAACACACAGATGCTTATATTATTTAAACTGTTTGGCCTAATGACTCAGGCTTCTAGCTATCTAGTTCTTACATCTTAAATTAATCAATTTCTATAAATATATACCTTGCCATGTGGCTCGTGGCTTACCAGCATCTTCACATGCTGCTTGTCATGGTGGCGGCTGGCAGTGTCTCCTTCCTCCGCCTTCCACTTCCCAGAATTCTCCTCTCTCCTTGTCCTGCCTATACTTCCTGCCTTGCCACTGGTCAATCAGTGTTTTATTTATACAGAATGATATCCACAGCAACTCAGTAAGTCAAACTTGATAGAAAGCATTTTTATTTGCTAAGACATCTCTTTAGCCATTATTCTCATTTTTGACTGACAGACAGACAGGTATGTGGCAGGGGCTGGGGGGCATTGTACTTATCCCAAGTATTTTATTTCATTTTAGTGTATTATATTGGATTATGACAGTCTGGGAAAGTAATGGTCTCAAAAGATAAATACATATTCAGGAGTTTTAAGGTTGTTTATTCATTTGTTCTTCCTTGATTAATACTATAACAATGTGTGCCAAGCCCAAACTCAAAGGATAATCTTTAGTCTATTAGAAAGATGCAAAACTAATTTAGTGTCCACTAGCCACAAATGTCTATTCTAATACAAAATATGACTGACTGAAATTGAAAAGTTTCTATTCATAAATCACATACTTACTTGCAATATGTACTGTGAGAAAGAATGGAAACATCTCCCATTTATAATTTTTAAATTAGTTATGTGTTAGGATGGTAACATTTGGGATACATTTTGTTAAATATTTTACAAAAATTAATTTTGTCTATTTCTTTTTACCTTTTTTTGTGAGACAGAGTTTCTCTGTGTAACAGCTCTGGCTGTCCTAGAATTTGCATTGCAGACCAGGCTGGCCTCAAATTCACAGAGGTCTGCCTGCCTCTGTCTTCTAAGTGCTGGGATTAAAGGCATGCACCACCACTACCCAGGTCTTTTAACTTTAATATACAACCACTAAACAATTTAAAATAGGTGTCATTATATTTCCATATGACTGTGTTGAAAAAATATATAACAGTTCATAATATAAATTTCAGTACTCTTTGGCTACAGGTCTTAAATCAAAACTTTACTGCTATGGGATGTCTTTCTGTATGCTGTGTATATGCGTTGCTCTGATTGGTTAATAAATAAAGCTGTTTGGCCAATGGTGAGGCAGAATAAGGTTAAGCAGTATATTTGAACTGAAGATGAGATAAAGAAGGGTGGAGCCGGAACAGATACCAGCTGCCACCCAAAGAGGAACAAGATGCCAGCAGACTGGTAATGCCACGGCCACATGGCAACTATAGACTAATAGAAATGGGTTAAGTTATAAGACCTAGTTAATAAGAAGCCTGACCAACAAGCCATATAATTAGCAATTGATATTTAGCCTCTGAGTGATTATTTTATAAGCAGCTATGGGACCACAGGGCCAGGTGGGACTGGAGAAACATGGGATTTCGGGGCTGAGTGAGACCAGACAAACTTACAGCTACACTTTACCTGAAGACAAAGTTCCTTATATATTAATAATTTATGGTGTGTGTGTGTGTGTGTGTGTGTGTGTGTGTGTGTGTGTGTATGCTTTTTAGTATATTTAAACATTTTGCAGGCATATTTAGAACTTTCACAATGTTTATGGCTCATTTAAATTGTGCTATTATGCAGGTGTCAATTAGTAATGCTATTTATTTAATCTGCATTCATGTTTTTAAAAGTTAAAGATACAAATTCAAACTATGAAGTTTGAATAAAACATTTTCTTTTAACTGGTTATATTGTTATTCAATGGCCCACTAAAAGTTTTATCAGAATGATAATAGTAAAGAATTACAGATATTTTCAACTTTAATAAGTGTACTGTCTCCAAAATGAACTTAGTTTTCTTCTCTAGTCTATTTTTGTATGATAAATAGTTTCAAATTTGCTTCTATTTTTTTTTTGTTATAAAAACCATTAAAAAGCAACACAATTTTATTAGGAGACACATTTTTTTCTAGTTCTCAGTTAATAGATAATATAAAATGAATATGGCAGAATTATCTTGTCACATATTACCTGAGGAAAACTATATTAGATATTAAAATACCCAAATTCTAATGCTTTATAAGACTTAATTTCTTCTGCAAATATTTTTTATGACATTTTATGTCTACTGCTAGTAACCAAAAACAAAGCTAACAAAACTTCAGTTGATTTGGTCCTGTGGTATGATAATATAGGGAGATTCTAAATTAGTTAGAAGAGATTAATTATATGGCCCATATTATAAATTAGTAACTTAAAATTATGCACACAAATTTGCATTAATGCCTGCCTATGAAAAAGTGATACTCTATGAAAGGACATGCCTACCCTTCATAGAGATGAATTACATTTTGTGTTTACATAGTCATAGCAATGAAGTATTTAGTAGGTGAGCCAGTTCAGGTGGCTGAGAGAAAATTAATTTCCTAGTTGCTCCTAAATTCAATTTATACTTTCCCCATATTCCTGTTGTTTAATAAAAATCATTGACTCAAATTTAGCATTTCACATGAGAAATAATTACAGATTAATCTTGAATGATGTATAAGAGACACTTCAGCAATGACTAAGACCCAAAGTATGTAGGTTATCTGTAGGAACAACACAAAAATGTACCAAAAACCATCTGAAGTAACTGAATTATTACTACAGACAGCAAAAAAATGGCTACACTTAATCAAAGCAGATGATACTCTATTACTTTACAAACAAGAATAAAAGATACTGTGGCTTTTTAACATGGTATGTAGTTAAAGTCCAACTATATAATGAACATACTAAATATATAGTATTTAATCAGACAATATTTGAAGAATTTATTTAGTTGCAGCTAATGCTCAATAGTGTACTGACAAAAGTTTAAAAATTCTAAGTATTGGTATCGTCACATGCAGGAATGAAACTTTGAATTTTATGACTTTAAGTCCTACATTATTTAACTTTAGCTTGCCTTGGTTTCTAGCTCATAAAAAATAAACACCTGAAAGTGTGGCAAGAATGGCAAATGCTTGCTGTACAATATACACAATTAATTACATACACAAATACTAAACAGTATCAAGTTTTTTGTGTTTTAACTATATTATACTTCAGGGACATATGATTACTACAACCTTTAAAATGAAAAAAAATGAATCTGGGGAATCAGTTCAGTTGGTTGAGTTCTTGTCTAGTATACACGAAGCCCTGGTTTCAATCTTTAGCACTACATAAATAAGGTGTTATAGTATATGCCTGAACTCTCAGCACCTTCAGAAGTTTAAGGTAATGCTCAGGTCTATATTGTGTTCAAGGCCAGCCTGGCCTAGAGGGAAAGAAGGCAAGAGAGGGAAAGAAAAGGAGACAGAAGGGAAGGAAGGAAAAAGGAAAAAAGGAAATGGATAAACATAGGTTCTCTAATGTTAAATGACCTTATTGAGTGCACTCATTTAGTCAGGCATATTACTATCACCAGAATCCATGTGGCCCTGACTTATATTCAAATTCTCATTCCACTATACCTCTGTGAAAAGTTTGTCAAGACACATTGCTGAGTAAAATAGGTCAGGCACAGAAAGACAATTATGACATATTTTCATAAGCAGAAAATAATACCTTATTTCAGAGAAAGAAATTGAGTACCAGAACAAGGATTCTGGACATGAGGTTGGTCATAAGACAAGTTTTTTTTCTTTTGAGTTTTTCAAGATAGGGTTTCTTGAATATCAATATCAGTGCATTAATGATTCCAGTTTTAAAACTTTTAAAGCAAAATAAAATATAGATTTTGGACCACAAAAAAAACATTTTCAAATATGAAATGAAAATGAGCATAAATATATGTGAGGCATTCAGATTATCCAATACCATTTTTAAATTCTATGAACAAAAAATTAAAATTATATACCTTTTAACTGGTTGCTTAAATTTCATGTTTAAAAATGTTGGTTGTTTCTTATCCTTATCTTAGTGGAGCTTTACAAATAATCTATACCATAAATATTGATAAAAGTATACCTTGCATACATTTACAAGAATGGAAAATTAGACTATTTTGTTAATCATGTGTATAGCATGAAAGAATTATAGGACAATTTAGAAAAGAAATGCTGAAAGATAAAATTCTATCTTTTGTATTCACTTAAATATTGAAACTATTCACCTGGTCAGAGGAAGAAATAAATAATTAAATCCATAGGTAATTTGGAAGCAACTATTGTAAGTCAAGTAAATGACTACATGACTATATTAATTTTGTTACATAAAAATTGACAAAATATTGGAAAAAATCATTAAAGTAGTCAACATAACAGACTTAAGGAATATTATTTCAGATATCAATTCATTTTTAATATCTAAAGCAAGCAGTTAAAATTATAATGGTTTATGAGAAGTGAATAAAAAGTTCTTAAAACAAATACAAACAATTCATTTTGAAATGAAACATGCATTTTAGTGAAGTTTTGTATTTGTCTCTACTGTACCTTTCTTTAGTCCAGGAATGAAAGCTAAAAAGAGATTTGTATAAAGTTAAACAATATATATTTTCTTTTCTTCCCAACATGTTATATATTATAATATATAAATTATATTATATTACATTATATTCTCAATTTTATTCACAGAAAGTATGTTAATGTAAACAAGGTTTAAATCCATTAATTTTATCTTCTATAGTATGCATGACTGGGATTTGTCTAAGCCTATTTGATATGTTGCACTTTCAGCAAACAATTATTGCTCTTTTAGCTAATGGCTATGTGCTTTTACCCAGTTTTTAGGAGCTCAATATTTTGCAAGACATAAGTACATTTCTGATTTCATTGACTGTGAAAGGAAAATACAGTATACCAATAAAATGTTATTTGCATTTATATACCCTCCTACTAGAAACATAGTATGCAAAAAACAGTATGTTTTATCTACAGTACTCCATATCCAAATTCTGGTGATGAAAATAAACATAAGTGCCAAAACTCAATAGATGCTAGCATGATAGTGGTTCAGTAGAATTGTTATTATTGTTTTAAAAAATTTTCCTATAGATGTCTTTATAACTAAACATACACTTTATTTCACACAATTAGCAGTTAGTGATTCAAGTACATTATAATAATATTCTAGATAAACACAGTGATTAATTTTTAATTACTTTTCTTTCAAAGACACTAGGACATCATGATCAAGAACAAATAATCAAGTCTAAATTTCAGCTAAATAATTTATACTAATAAAATATTAGGTTTGTATCAATCTGTATGAATGACTATCCAATTTATTATTTGTGAAAATTTTAAATCTACAGTAAAAGTTACTTATTTATCACTTCTGTGTTTTAATATATATTTTAAATTTTTCATGAATGGATAAAAGCTTAAAAGACAAGCAGATTGAAATTGCATAAAACCTACTTCAACTAAAATTGAGGTAGTTTAAAATGAGACATGAGCCGGGCGGTGGTGGCGCACGCCTTTAATCCCAGCACTCGGGAGGCAGAGCCAGGCGAATCTCTGTGAGTTCGAGGCCAACTACCAAGTAAGTTCCAGGAAAAGGCGCAAAGCTACACAGAGAAACCCTGTCTCGAAAAACCAAAAACCAAAAAAAAATAAATAAAAATAAATAAAAATAAAATGAGACATGAAGTTCTAAGAGAGAAATAGTAGGTCAAAAACAAACAAAAATGCACATGAAAGTATGAAAACAATATTCTCATACAATCACATGAATTAATACAAGAAGATTGTTGACTATTTTTCAGTGTCGTTGGTACATCACAGCACATTTATTTTTCCTCATAAGGTGTTTCATCAAGAAGTAATGCAATTTAATTGTAACACGCTGAAGGAAAAAAGAAAAATAATGTTTCTCTTAAATGATACTTAGCATAAGATTAATATTTAGTCATACACATTTTTGAAAATCATCCACATTGTTGTAGATTTTATATATATTTAGATTTTACTAGACAGAGTTTCTCTGTGTAACAGCTCTGGCTATCCTGGAACTCACTTTGTAAACCAGGCTGGCCTCAAACTCACTGAGATCCATCTGCCTCTGCCTCCGGAGTGCTTGTTCTAGATTATTTAGCATAAAGATAAACATGATACTTTTCCTCTGAAATGTTATAGTTTACGTGATTAATGTGTAAAACAATTTTTTCCTAATGAATGAAATTAAATGAAATATTTATCATCAACTATGTATACAGTATGATTTATCTATAATGTAAAATTTTAAATAATAGTGAAGATGGATATATTTTTAATACAAATTTGGTTTAAGAAATTATTTGAATGTAGCAGATTGTGGTTTTCTTTCCTTTTTCCAGTTTGTGGTGACTGTGCATGTGTGTTCCCCAGAACAAATGGGCTACAGCACGTGTGGAGGTTGGAGAACAACTTGCAGAAGTAGGGTCTCTCCTTCCACAAGGAGAGTGGGTTCTGGGAATGTAACTGAACTTTGGTTCCAAGCTTATTTTCCACACCAAATCCTCTCACTAACCTCCTTACATTGGTTTTAACAATAAGATTGCTTTCAAACTGTGAAGTGTTTTATAATTCAGGTATAATTTTTACTTATACAAATGTAATAATAATATAAAATTGTAGGATGATATACATGATTAGTTTGACTGTACTGAATATATATATTTTTCTTATTTGCAGTACTTGTGATGAGACTCATGGCCTTATACACACTATGGAATCCCTGGACTACATACAACCATGTAGTTATTCTAATCCTTTATAATTGAAGTTTTTAAATTTATTTTTGAATGCATGCTCTAAATAAATACTTCCTAAATACAACAATTGAAATACCTAGACTTCTTGCAATTCAAAATTAAGGGAATACACATTTTAAGGTAGAAAATGGAACTCCTAATTAAATGATAAAATATTAATAGTTTATCATAAGAATAATACCACAATATGGTATATTACACTATGTACATGTATTGTCATAATCTTAGTACAAATATCTAACATTTTCAATATGCAATAGAATAGCCTGAAACAAAATGCAGCTACTGCTATATATGGTGATATTTTATTTGTTTTGTTTTGGTTTGGTTTGGTTTTTTCGAGACAGAGTTTCTCTGTGTAGCTTTGTGCCTTTCCTGGATCTCGCTCTGTAGACCAGGTTGGCCTTGAACTCACAGAGATCAGCCTGCCTCTGCCTCCCGAGTGCTGGGATTAAAGGCGTGTGCCACCACTGCCCGGCTGTGACTTTATTTGTATGTTAATAAGTAAAATTGCCTGGGGGTCAGAGCTAATAGCAAGCCATGGCAGAAGCCAGGCAGTGGTGGCACACGCCTTTAATCCCAGCACTCGGAGGCAGAGTCTATGTGTTCAAGGACAAAACCAGCATGGAGACACATGCCTTTAATCTCAATACCAACCATAGAAGACCTGGAGGTCTGTATAGACAGGCAGTGATGAGGAGGTCATGTGGTTGGGTTTATAATCAATGAGAAGGCAGAACAGAAAGTCAATAAAAAGATGGACACAAAGAAAGTAGGTCTTTTTCTGAAGGGAAGGATGGCAACAGCATTGAGGATAAGAAGGCAGTTTTAGTCTCAGCTCTTAGCTACTGCTCTGACCTCCTGGGCTTTTAATTCTGCACTTGGCTCTGTGTTTCTTATTTCATAAGACCATTACATCTATACCTATATCCTTCTAGATATGAGTCTTCTGTTGAGGAAGGTCATTTTCATCAATGTGTTCTAAAGTTTTAGGTTGTCTGTGGAGTGCTGAGGGAGGAAGTAGATCTTGATCTAGTCAACCTGATCACACAAATCATTGTAAATTTTTGTTTAGTGACATATGGCACAACAAAATTGCTCCCATATGCTAGACATTGAAAGAAAACCTTAAACTGGTTAACAGTGGTCACCACGAAATGGGCAAGATGTACACAAATACTTGTCAGTTTATCAATTTATAATTTCTGAATACTTCAATAAAGTAATCACAGGTGGAGCTGTTCTAGAATGTAAAAGTTTTAGTACAGAAAAAGATAACTTTAAGGGAGGCAGTTTTAAAATAAATGACATCAAATCTCTTTGGAAATAACTTAAAATTCAAAGAATTTTTTTATAAATAATTGACCATGTTTGACAATAGAGTCAATTGAAACATAATATTTAAACAAGTGTTTATTACCATTTATAGCAATATATGTTATCCTTAAAACATTACATTAAAAAATTAGAATAATTTCTAATATAGAGAAAAAGTAAATGAATTAGTATGCATGCAAGGTAAAACCTATGGCATATTCTCAAATTTGATGAGCTAACATTTGAAAACAAGTTGTTCATTTATTTTTCTTATGACAAGCCTCTCAGGTGAATACTGAAGGTCACATATGTAGCATAAAAATTGCGAAAAAAAAAAGTTGTAGACTTGAAGACTTGAATGCTAAATTAATAAATTAATATCTAGTTTTCTTTGAAAATGCTAATTTTAAAAATGGTAAAAATTTCCCTAAAGATTTAATTCTTCTTGACATATAGTTCAAATCACTCCTGTATCTTTTCTATTGATTTCATGACTAACAAGTTGTATAGTTATTGTACTTTTCTAGAGTATAAGCACTTCAAACAAGAAGCAATGGGGCTCAAATCAGGTTTTCTGTTCAATTGTGTGAAAGGTTAAGACTACAAACACAAATACTGGAAGAAGGTCATTCATATAATGAGCATCTAGCTTTTAGTGAAAGAAATGTTGAAAATACATGTACTTCATCCCTTTACAAACTGTAAGTTTCTGTGTATTTGTTTTGCCATAAATGTTAGACGCATACTGCTTCAAAGAAACACTCATTTCAAGACTGCAAACAGATAAATTCAGTGTGTTCCTTTAATTATGAAAATACCAAAACCGCAGGGCGGTGGTGGCGCACGCCTTTAATCCCAGCACTCAGGAGGCAGAGGCAGGCGGATCTCTGTGAGTTCGAGGCCAGCCTGGGCTACCAAGTGAGTCCCAGGAAAGGAGCAAAGCTACACAGAGAAACCCTGTCTCGAAAAAAAAAAAGAAAATACCAAAACCTTTAATTCATTTCATGAAATAACTAACCACCATTACCCACATTAACAAAATTTTGGTTGGCCATACCTATGCTATAGCATACTATCAAATGTCCCTCTTTATCTGTAGATCAAATCTATATACAGCAATTCCTAAGATTAACTCATGTTCTCATTTCTCACATTTTGTTTCTCTCCCAGATATCTTCTGCACTTTCTGCTCTTTTACTGAAAACTCTTTCAACAGCTGTGGCAGAAGCACTTTAAAAGAACTTGTTATGTAGAGAATGTTTACACACTTTAGAAAACTAAAAGATAAATCTTAATATATATTTAGAGTAAAAATGAATGTATAGCTCAAAGATCAGTGTCCATAGAAATTTCTAAGCTCAAAGATCAGTGTCCATATAAATGTCTAAGTTTATCATGTGAACAATACAAATGCATGTTATGTTATACTACACAAATATTACTATTTATATATTCAATATTTATTAGAAATATCTGACATAATATGAAAGAGAACTAGGAATATATTACTGCTTAAGATTGTATCATGGGAATGCATTACCCTGCTCAGCATCCTTAGGACATATAAAGAAATAAGTTTAGAACAAATGAATTAACTTTTCCAAAACTCAAACAACAATATAGAGTAGAATTAGAATTTGAATGCATGTTCTTGGTGTCAAAGAAACCATTTGCTCTGGAAAGCTATCTTACACTGGTCATGTTCTATAACCAGGCATATCTTTCAGCAGTGAGCCTGGGACACCATCCCAGACACCAAACCTTCAATTTATAATCTGTGCTGCCTCCAAGGTATGCTTTGGTAATAGTGGTGCATAATTTTTGGAATGGCCAACCAATGACAGCTCTAACTTGCGACCCATGCCATGAGAGAGTGAGCCCAAGCCTGAGAAAGCTTTGATGGCCAGGAGTTAAAGGCTGGACAGCACAGAGACCCAGAAGCAAATAGGACTGGTGTGGTAGTTTGGATGTTATTGAACCCATAAGCTCACAGGAAATCACACTATTGAGAGGTGTGGCTTTGTTGGAGTAGGTATGGCCTGGTTGGAGGAAGTGTGTCACTGTGGAGGTAGGCTTTGAGGTCTCATATATGCCCATTGTACCTATCCAGTGTCTCTATCCCCTTCCTGTTGCCTCTGAATCAAGCTCTACTCTCAGCTCCTCCATTACTATGTCTGCCTGCATGCCACCATGTTGCAGTATGATGTTAATGGACTAAACCTCTGAAAATGTAAGCCACCCCAATTAAATGATTTTTCATCATAAGACTTGCTGTGGTCATGCTTTCTCTTCACAGCAACAGAAACTCTAAGACAGAAGTTGGTACCAGAGACTGGGATATTTCTGTGGAGGGCATGATCACATTTTTGTTTGGAGGAATTTGGTACTTTGGGTTAGGAAAGCAGTAGAATGGTTTAAGCACTACTTAATGAGAATTACTAGTAGGAAAATGAAAGACAATGGTGCTGAAAATGTTATGAACTGTGTGGAGCTGGCTCAAAGAGAAGAATTTTAGTATGTTTCCTGGAGATCATTCTTGTAATATTTTTGTAAAGAAAGTGGCTGCTTTTTACCCTTGTCTGAAAAGTTTGCCCGAGGCTAAAGTGAAGAGTTCTGGAATAATTCCTTTGACAGAGGAAATCTCAAAAAAGCCTAGTACAGGCTGCTATGTGGTTATTAGTGGTAACTCTAATGAAGATTTGCAACAGAAATGAGCAAGCTGAGCAGGGTAAATTACAAAATATAAAATTTGAGGAGAAAATGAGCACCAGGAAGTGGAATGCAGCTAAGTCCTGGGTTCAAGGAGATACACAAATTGAGAAATGGGATAAATGGAGTGGTAACCTCAGGGCAAGATGCCACCTAGCTAAATTTTCAAATTGTCAAAAGAGATTAAAGAAAAGCTTAGAGCCAGGTGTGGTGGTAATGTCCTTAATCCCAGCACTCAGAAGGCAGAGGCTGGTGAACTTCTGAGTTTCAGGTCAGCCTGGTCTACAGAGCAAGTTCAAGAACAGCTAAGCTTAGGTAGTGAAGGAAACCATGGGAAGCAGAAAGCTGCTGAAGATGTAATTAAATGATCAATATGTAATTATTATTGAAAGATGTAAGATGTAATTGCCATGGTCCAACCCCAGCAAGCAGCAGGACTTGATATCTTCAGCCATGTGATTCTGGAGTTAAGGATAGAAGAAAGGGGCTAGGGAATCTGCTTCCAAGACTAAGGAAAGCCTCTGAGACCAAGCTGTTGTCAGGGGTGTCTCTGGATGGAGGCCTAGAGAGGACAAGGACATTGTGTGAAGCTGTGAAGTGGAAGCCTGGATTGCCTTTGAGACCCCAATGTTGAAAATGCCAGAGAGGTGGGATACCTGCCAAGGAGAGCTGCTAACAGCACAAGAGAAAAAAGTATGTTGCAGTCAACAAAGCTGAATGGAGATGGAGATCTGAAGAGCATTTTGACATCAGACATGGAGCTGCAGAGTTTGGAGTTTTCCCAGCTGGTTTACAGTCTTGCTTTGGTCCAATATTTCTTTACTATTTTTCCTTCCCTATGCTTTAGAATGGTAAGGTATATCCTGTGCTGTGCTATTATATGTTTGAAGTATGTGGTCTGGATTTTAATTTTGATTTTATAGGGGATTACAGTTAAGAGATTTCATGAAGAGACTTTGAGCTTTAAAACATTGTTAAGACTGTGATAGATTATGGGGACATCTGACATTGAACTAAATACATTTTGCATCATGATATTGTTAAAAGCTAATGGGGGCAGGGAGTGGAATGTGGCAACTTGAATTTATTTGGCCCACATAAGCTCATAGGGAGTGTCACTATTGGGAGTTGTAGCTTTGTTGGAGTAGGTATGGCTTTGTTGGAGGGAGTATGTAACCATGGAGGTGGGTTTTGAGGTCTCATATATGCTCAAGCTATCCCCAGTATTTTAGTTTCTTCCTGTCACCTCTGCAGTAAAGATGCAACTTCTTCTACACTCTCAGCTCCTACTCCAGCACCATGTCTGCCTACATGCCACCATGTTGCACCACGATGATATTTTAAACCTCTGGACTAAACCTCTGAAAATTTAAGGAACCCAAATGAAATGTTTTTCCTTTATCAGAGTTTCCATAGCTGTGGGGGCAGGTCCAAAAAAAGCTTGACCATACAGCTGCCGTGACAGACTTACTGGTAGGCAACACCTACCAGGATCCAGGAAAAGCCATAAACTGACACCAAACAAGAATCCTCCCAGGGATGGGCCAGGGATTGGGAAGTACCTGACATCCCAAACATTTCAACCATTAGATAAGGTTAGATAAGATGGTCAGATATCCCTGAGCCTAGCACACACCTATTTCTCCCTTTTTTCTGAGATACACTTAGACAAATGTCAGCCAGTCAGGGTCTTGAACCCTGGAAATCTCCTCATCCTAACCTCTACTATGATAAAAACCCTACCCTGCCTGGATTAAGGTCTCTCTGTCCTCACCACTATGTAGGATAAAGAGACCAAGCTTGAGCTTGAAAAAAGAATAAAGGCTCCTTGCTTTTACATATGTGATCCAGTTTCTGTGGTAGTTTTTTAGGGGTCCCTGCAATCTGGGCATAACATTGGCCATGGTGTGTCTTTACAGCAACAGAAACCCTAAGACAACTGGGGAAAATTCAATGAAATGATTACTAATGATATTCTGCTCTACTCAGATCAATTCAGTGCCTAGATCAACTGTCATCAGAGAGGAATCATCCAGCAACTGATGGAAACAGATGGAGAAATCCACAGCCAAACACTAGGCAGAGCCAAGGGAACCCAGCAAGTTAAGGGGAGGATTACAAGAGTCAGAGGGGTCTAACACACCTGGAGAATATGGCCCACAGAATCAACTGAGCAGGGCTCCTAGGGGTGCATAGAGACTGAAGAAGCAATCACAAAGCATGCATGGGTCTGTGGCTAGGTTCTCTCTCTCTCTCTCTCTCTCTCTCTCTCTCTCTCTCTCTCTCTCACTCTCTCTCCATATATATATATGTTATTTAGCTTGGGTTTTTTATGGGACTCCTAACAGTGGAAGTAGGTATGTCTGTGAAACGGTTGGAACCCTCTTCCTTTTACTGGGTTGCCTTATCCAGTTGTATTATGTGGACTTGTGCCTAGTCTCCCAGAACTTACTCTGTAGACAAGGTCAGCCTCAAACTCAGAGATTTTTCTGCCTCTGCTTTCTGAGTCCTGGGATGAAAGGAATGTGCCATCACTGCCCAGATTTTGTGCCTAGTCTTATTGTAACTTGCTATGCCATGTTACATTGATATCCCTATGCCTGCTTTTTTTTTAAGGGAAACTGAGGAGGAATAGATCTGGGAGAGAAGAGAAGTAGGAGAGAGGAGAAGTAGGGGGCAGAGAACTGGGAAGAGTGGAGCTAGGAAAAACTGTGGTCAGGATATAATGTATGAGAGAAGAATAACAGAAAAAAAATCCTAGAGATGAGAACATGCATTCCTAACATCTTTGCTGAAGGCAGCCTTTTATAGCAAGTAGTATCAAGATATAAGTGTTTTTATTAGTATTTTAGGAAACATCAACATCTACAAATACAAATATAATTTACCATTTCATATAACAACTGAAAGGAAATGAAGAAAATAACATAGCTTGTGAATTAAAATACTGTTTATGGAAAAAATGATAACATCTACTAAAAACAGTAATCAGCAATTAGCTATATTTTGAAAGAAAACAGAACATTCTTCTCTTGGAACCTAAAAAAATGGTAAGACAAAAATAATCAGCTTCCAAAGTTTAGCCTTAATATTTTAAATGATTCAAAGCCATATGGAGGAAATCTAGAAAATCTGATTTCCTTTTGAAATTTTTAAATAAAAGAAGAATAATTCTGGGATGCACAGAACTGAATTCATTATAGAAAAGATAATGTGACTGTATTATTTAACTACTATTTTTCTTCAAACAATATGACTCCATTAATCAATTTGGTGAAATCTTTAATTTTTCTTGGTTAACATAGAAACTTAATAGATAATTTTCTCTCTTTTGTAAATATTGTTCTTATTCCCAAAGAGAATCTAAATTTACAGTAAATCTGAAAAATTGAACTTTTCAAACCAAATAATGTGAGAACATAAATTATTTTATATTCTATTAAAATACAATTGAGGCCATGATTGTGCTGTTTGGAAAAGGACATGAAACAGCTTTGATAATATGCAAATGTTAACAATCTTGAGAAATTTCAAAAGCAAATGTTAAAGAGCTAGATTCATTTTTTTTTAATTTGGAGAAAATTTATTATTAAATCAATATTTTTGAAACCTGCCTCTAAGCTAATCCAAATGCTTTAAACAATTAGAGATCGCAAACATTTCACAGCTTTTAATATTCAATCTGTTCCTCAGTGGATGAATTCTAAATTAAGATATTGTTAAAACAGGACTTAGTTTCTATATCTGATCTTTAAGTCCATAGAGAGATTGTTTTTTAAGCACATTCTTTGGTATAGTTGAATGCAGACAAAATATATACATTGAACCTAAAAATGTAAAATCTATATATGACTAAACAATTTAATTATTATTTTCCTTTAATAATTCTCTCCAATATTAGGAAGTTTGAATGCATTGTTAGCAGATCTTTTCGAGTTGTGCACATTGAAATGTATCGGGACAAATCTTAAATATGTTTAGAGGCACAAACTATAATAAATCTTTCAAAACTAACTTTATATTTAGAATTGAAATAATTGAACATTTACGTCTCATTTTCACCAAGCTCTTTGTTCTATCATATGCTGCCTTTAAAATGTTTTTTGATATAAAGAAAACAGTAGGCAATTAAACATTTTGGTAACATAAGTGGACACAGTATTAGAGACAGAGAGTATGTCACATAATTTGAAGTTGAAAATTACTGGTGAAGTACATATGATATTCTATGTGTGTTAGGTGATACAACAATACAACTTGCTAAAACATTAGAATCTGCACACAGTTTAGAGTGTAGTTTGAGGATAAAGAGATTTCATTTTAGAAAGATTTATTTCTAATGTATTTATAAAACTACATTTATCTCGGGAGGCAGAGGCAGGCGGATCTCTGTGAGTGCGAGGCCAGCCTGGTCTACAAAGCGAGTTCCAGGAAAGGCACAAAGCTACACAGAGAAACCCTGTCTCAAAAACCAAAAAAAAAAAAAACCTACATTTATATTACAGCATAATTATATTTATTGCATTATTTGTAGCATATAATACAGCAAAACAACAAAATAAATACATACTATAATTACTATTTCCCAAATAACCTATTTCAAGTCTACTATTTCACAGGATATATGTTTACATATGAATGCATACTTAGAAATACTCTGCAAAAATTTTGAGAACTTTCAACAACTTTCACTATTATAAATGGGACATAGTTTCCTAAAAGCAATGTTCTTTTAATTTAATGTTAAAAACTATATAAAATGAAAAATACATTAAGGTAGATATATTGAAAGCTTTTTGTTTTCTTAATTATCAATTTAAATAAATTCATATGAGTAACAGCAAAATGATAGAATAAATCTCAAATATAGTTTGTCTCGTGAATTTTTAAGCAATTTAAGATATTATAGTTTTTTCCTCCAAAAACCAGTGTAAAAACATTTATTTTTCCATTATAAATATAATGAGACTGAAACATGTTCAAGTCTGTTTGTTTGATATACAAACAGTTGTACCTGTAATTTTAGTTAGACATATATTAATTTAAAATTTATTGTTAATGAAAGTGTCTTTGCATAATTGCTATCCAAAGAATTATTTAACTTTACATTTTAAATATCAGTGGCTAAAACCAACATATGGGAAACTGGCTATAGATTTTAGAAATAAAAAAGGAGAGACATTTTCCATGTGGTGAGACGTATTTGGTATGTACTGCAGGGAACTGATCTTCTTAGATGATATGTTGATAAATATTTTATGTCAGCAAAGAACAAAGCATAAAAGACAATGCCACAAATATGAAGAGGAAATGAAAAGTAGAAGCAAGCTATTGCAAACTAAATTAAATAAAAGCTTATATGCACAGGAAGAAGAAGGTCTACGAAGGACTTATTTTATCAGCCTGACAGATTAACTGAGTGCACAAGACATGTTAAAAGGTTTCTTGAATAAACCAAATGCTTTCTGCCTTAGAAATCATCTACACTTCATGATTAAAAGACAGAGATTCAAGGTAACGGCTCTTGGATGCTCAAAATATAAATATTATATTTTTCATACTTATAAAAGGAAAGCATGTCACTAAGAGATAAAATATTGCCTAAGATCTACTTTTTATATAACAAGGAGGAAGATATAAATCTTTCATACACTGTAAATTTGTGTCTGCATTTGCTTGAATTCCTAAGTATTAATCTCTAACTTTCTTAGCTTCTTCAGACATAAAATGTTAGTTAGCATTTCTTCTAGTCAAAATGAGATATCTATGTAGAAATGAGCTTAAATCTGCAGATTAATATTGCTAAGAACTTGACTGGAATTTATGCTAGACATATAATCATAAACAACTCATACATTTATTTAGAATGTATGCCAGTTCTATCTAGTTTTCTACTGCCCTTTGCTCTCAGACAAAACATTGTAACACCATGATTTTCCTATCCCTTAGCAATAACCCTGTCATACTTTGTTAAAGTTCCTCTTCTGCATTATCAGAGATTATACTATTGTTCTTTTATCTTGTATGATTATATCTTACTGGAAAAAAATGTGCCCCAAACAGATGTACTTTAGTTTTAGCTGAATTAAATTGAAGTTCTACATGCACTTCTTTCTCAAAAATTAAAACAAAATTATATAACTAAATGAAATACTAAAAAAATAAAAGCAAACTTTATGGGAGTTTGTTAAGACATAACAAATTATTCTAATTTTCAGCCTATAGTTTCAATTTTAATTAGGATTTTCAAACATTAAGAGAGATAAAAACAAACTAAAATTCTATATAATATATTCTAATTGGCTTTAATAAACTCTAAAAAAACCTTTTTCTTGATAGAACTGCATCTTTTCCACTAGGTTATACATTATCTCCATATATGAACTTAGTAGTTTGCCATGCAAATTTTAAATAAACATACATTTTATGCATGGTGGTATTGTGTTCCCCAAAATATTGTGCACCCTAATAAACTTATCTGAGGTCAGAGACAGAACAGCCACTAGATACAAAGGCTAGAAAATGGTGGCACTCACACCTTTAATCCTAGCACTCCAGAGATAGAAATCCCTCTGGATCTCGGTGAGTTCAAGGACACATTGGAAAAGGCCAGGCATGGTGACACACTCCTTTAATCCCAGAAAGTGAGCCTTTAATCCCAGGGAGTGGTGGTAGAAAGCAGAAAGGTATATAAGGCATGAGGACCAGAAACTAGAAGCATTTGGCTGGTTAAGCTTGCAGGCTTCTAGCAGCACAGTTCAGCTGAGAGCCATTCGGATATGAGGACACAGAGGCTTCCAGTCTGAGGAAACAAGACCAGCTGAGAAGTTGGCCAGGTGAGGTTAGCTGTGGCTTGTTCTGTCTCTCTGACCATCCAGCATTTCACCCCAATAACTGGCCCCGAGTTTGATTTTATTAATAAGACTCTCTAAGATTCATGCTACAATTTTCTAATTTTTTTCCATCAAATATTTGCTACTTACTACAAATACTCAATTGAGTACCATTTAAAACACACAAAGCAAGTGCATCATTTGACTGAATATAATATTCATGGAAACAATAATGAAATCTAAGCATTTGCAGAAAACCCATTCATTTGTAAAAATGAGACCCTTCAGTTATGGATATATAGCATTACCAGACCCTATTTTGCCCAGAAAATACAAGTAATTTGTATGAATTTTATATCAGGGAAAATATAATTAATAATTATTCATATAATCTAAATGAAGAATTTAGTTATTATAAAGATATACAGAAAAACAGAAATGATTTTTGAAATTGGGCATACAGAGATGGCTCAGTGGTTAAGAACACTTGTTGCTCTTTCACAGAACCTAATCTCATTCCCAGAACACACACGTTGGCTCACAATTGTTCCTAACTCCAGTTTCAGGAGGTCCAGCACACTCTTCTGGCTTCTGCAGACACTACAAATGTACTCAGTGTACTTAAGCACATACAGGAAAAACATTCATGCACATAAAAAATAAATAAATCTTAAAAATATTAACTTGATGTTCTTAGTTCTAAAAACTCTAAGTTTTTGAGACTTTCTAATAACAAATGTCCTTAAGAAGAAACATTTATCCAGGGAAAATGATATTCAATTCATGTATTAGAATACAATAGGTCTATAGACAGTTTCAAATGACAAAATACATTTTTATGGTTTGCAAATGGCATGGAAAATAAATTATCTCAGTAGAAGCAATTATCTAAAAATAATTAATTGCATAATTAAGATGAATTAACAATCGTGCTATCAGTAGTACTATAAAAAGAAAAATATAATAATTCTGTTGACTATTGTGTAATGATATTCTCCAAGATAAAACTCAACCTTGAAGGGAAGCTAAGTAAAACACAGGATATTCAAAAGAAGGTGAAATATTTGATCCTTCAAGGGAGCTCATTAACACACAGGGTATTTAAATGAGAGGTGAAACATTCTATCTTGAAAAGCTCTTTAAGCTCTAGAAGTAAACACAGGATTCAGGAAGTCCAGATTCATTAGGTCACTCCCTTCCCAAGTAGAATCCTTAAGAAATGATCAAATAAGCCTAACTGCCTAAAAGAGACAAAGACCAGCTGAACAGACTGAAAAAAAATGAAAGTGGAGACCAGCTGAGAGGCCAGGAGGAGGCAGAGACCAACAGAGACACATAGAAAGAAATTCTCTAACCTCTAGATTTGAGTGATTTCATTTCTAGTCCTATAAGTAACCCTTCAATCACACTCTTATAAGTAATCTCAATAAAGCCCATTGATTCAAGTTGGAATTTGGTGATATCTGTACTTTGGACTGTTGTTTGTGTCCTATCTGAGATGAGTAAATGTTTGTTCACATCTCCCCTAGAACTGGAGTACATTCAACTTAATTGAATTTTAAGTTTGACTTAACAAGAAATATATTGTTATATTTTGACAAGATAATATTACTATCAAATTCAAGATAGATACTCATGGCCATTATACTCACTATATTTTTTTTTCTATAATTCAAGGCCTAAATGAAGCCTTTGCCAGTTTATAAACAAAATAAGCTACTTTCATAGTCCACATTGGTCTGCCTTTCAAGAAGTCAATTGGCTTACATTATTAATATATAATTCTAAATTAATATTTAATACTGAAAAGTTGGAACATTACCGGTCACATTATAAGTTAGATTTACGAAAGGAAACTTGTGTACCACAAACACTGTTTTAAATATTGACATATCCATAAAATGACAACTTAATTATGATTCCATATAGACTAGTTACTAAGCATATCAGTGAACTTGTAAGAGACAAATATAGAGAATTAAAAGAAAAATACATAGATAACCCAAATGTTGTGTTTTATATCTTGTTTTATAATAGTACAAGTATAAATAAATAACGTTTGATTTGTTTTTGGATAAATCCAACTTCACATTACATTGCTAGATGATATTTCTGTGCTCATGACATCAGATATACATCTATTATTTCACAGAAAGTTCTAAATGTTTTTCATTCTTTCAGTAAGTATTCACTGTAGATGACAGAAAACTCAGGACATTAGTGATTTTTCATGCTTGTATTTACAAATATGTTAGTACCTGGGTCCAAATGATTTATATCTATCTCTATCTATCTCTCTATCATCTATATCTCCATTTATCAATATCATCTGTCTATCTGTATCTACTATTCTTATGGTCTATATAGTATTAATATGAAAACTCCAATCATAAGCACAATTATTCTATATTTTTCATATTAAGTTTATCAATTACATCAGATTAAAATATGACATTAATAAATTTTATTAGTTCCTTGAATAATTATTAATAGCTTTCCACTTTTCTATATTTTGAGCATTTAAAAATTAATGCATTTGACATCAAAAGAATTTGATATGTCACTATCTTTTTTTATCTTAGTCTTTTTTACAGGAGTAAGAATTCGCAAAATAGTTTTAATTTACATTTTTCTTAAGATAAAGGATGTTGAATATTTAAAAAATGTTTCTCATCCATTTATATTTCATCTTTTGAGAGTTCTATGCTCAATAACATCTCACATTTGTTAAATTAGGGTGTTTTCTTAATGTTTAATTTTTTGAGTTCTTTGTATATTCTAGATACTACCCCTCTGGTGTTAGTTGGTAATTATTTTTCTCATTCTGTAGGCTGTTTGTTTGTTTGGTGTATTTTTCTGTACAAAGTTTTTTAGGTTCATGAGGCCTCGTTAGAGTCCAGATGACCTGCAGTTCCTTGCTTGGGCACAAACTCAGACTCAGATGTAGCCATAAAGAATAGAAAGCTACAGACACTGTGGAAAACTAAAGCCATGAGATAAGGCCTAGGAGGAATGTCCTCAGGCAACAAGACCACAAGGTTGGGGGAAGTGCAGAAGGAAGATTTCAGATAAGGGAGTCCAGAGATTGTTTGCTCAAGCTCTGTTTGTAACACTATCTTTAGTAACTAGCTGAAGGCTATGCAAGTAGTTGTGGAGAAAGGAAAATGGTTCATTCCTGAAGTAAACAGAATCTTGTATCTCTGTCTACCATTATGCTCCTTTCCAGGTCCATGTGTTGCTCACAGCTGTTCTGGCCACAGCAAGGAACCATTTATTAATTGTTGATCTTAATGTCTGCACTCTCAGGATCCTTTGTAGGACGTCTTTTACATATCCATGGGTTCAAACATATCCTGTATTTTCTCCTCTACCATATTCAAGCTGTCAGGTTTAATGTTGAAGTTCATGTCCATTTGGAGTTGAAATTTGTGTAGAGCAACAGAAAAGGAACAAAGTGCATTTTTCTACATGTGTACACCCAGACTAATCAGCACCATTTGTTCAAAATATAATGTGCATTTATTGAAGTCTTCTTTTTCAAAATCAGGTATTTGTTGGATACTTATTTTTGGTATTTTGGCTACTTGATTATGGACTTATATATGGTCCTTAGATCTATTACAATGATCAAAAGGTTTGCTTTATTCCAGAACTTTACTGTTTTATGATGATAAATAATGGTATTAGTGGAAAAAAATAGGAACATATCTTTACTGCTATTGGGAGTGCAAACTAGTGTAACCACTATGAAAAATCAGAGTGGACCTTGCACAAAAAGCTAGAAATAGATCTACATTTAAGTGAGCTATACACTATTGGACATATACCTGAAGAACTCTATATCATTCTGTAGAGATAATTTCTCATTTATGTTCATTAATGCTCTATTCACAATAGGCAGGAAATGGAAACCACCTAGACATCCATCAACTCATGACCATAGATAAAGAAAATATGGTACACTTAAATATTGAAATATTATTCAGATGTTAAGAAGAATAAAATAATAAAACACACAGGAAAAGAATGGAACTGGAAATAGTTATTCTGAGTGAGGTAACCCAGATTGAGAAAGAAAAAATGTTGCATGTTTTATATCATTTGTGAATGTTAGATTTGAATCTTCAGCTATGTGTGTTCCATTTGGAATATGAAAGAGTAATAAAAAATAGAGGCCATGAAGTTAATAAGGGAATATGTGAGAAGATTATAGAGATGGGAGATAGAACACTGTGGTACAAAGATTTCATAATAGAACAGGAGGGGTTAAATAAGGTGAGGAATTGGGAGAGGAGGGTTTGGGAAAGAATATGAGCATGGATAACTAACACTAAAGAGATTTTGAAAAAGTCATAGGTAAATCTACTACTGTAGAAGTTTCCTAAAATATATACATATACACATATAAAAATAAATCAAATAGAATTACCCTATTACAGGGCAACAATGGCCATACTAGATACCAGAAGCTAACAAATAAAAAACTCAGTGTCAGAAATGGTTTATCTCTTTTGGTTGATAGCCAGTGAGGTCAACAGGGAACACAGAGAGGGATAAATAACACTAAATAAGTTTTGATAAAAGTCATAGGTAAACCTACTTACCACCTAATTCTATCTACTACCTACTGCTATTTAAAATACAGTTATTCTATATCTTAGTTACTTTTCTATTGTTATGATAAGACAGTGTGACCAAGGAAACTTTTAAAAGAAATCATTTAATTTACAGCTAATGTTTCAATAGGGTTAGAGTCCATGTCCACCATGATGGGGAGCATGGCAGCAGGCATGCAGGAATGGAACTGAAACAGTAATAGAGATTTTATCTTAATCCATAAACATGAGGTAGAGAACTAGCTGGAAGGTCACTGGCTTTTGAAATCTAAAAGTCTGCCCCCAATGACACACCTCTTCTAACAAGGTCAAATCTCCTAATCCTTCTCAAACAGTTCCATAAACTGGAGACTAAGTTTTCAAACATTTAAGTCTATAGAGGCCATTTTCATTCAAAACACCAAAATCATACAATGCCACTAATAGATAACACAGGCTAGCTAATAAAAAGTTCAGTTTCAGGACAATATTACTTATTTTGGGCTTGTTGGTCAGTACCTTAGATCTGCCCCCAATATTAAAAAGCATTGGCAATGCTGTTGGTTAACCGGCAGAACTTGAAGGTAGGATCCTATTTCTTAAAGACACCACATACTTGAGTGAGAGAATGTGGAGATATCAAGCTGATACTGACTTAGTCATTTCATCCCTACTGGCTAGTGTTTCTAGAGCTATGAATTGTTATATACACTATGAGGATAAATATAATCATAAATATTACCCAGATGTGAACCTTACAAGCTCCAATAATGGCTGTCATATGAAAACATTCTCTTTGCCATGATAGAGGCATAAACATAATATAACCTACCATGTTCTCATTGGATTTATGTCTTGTTTCACAGAATGGCATCCCTACCTGGCTACTGTTGGTCTAACAATCTGTGGTGAGACAGGTCATAGACTCTAGTGGAGAACCTACTACTATAATTCTGCTAAATGGCCATTGTATTAAACTGACACATAATGACTTATCTTTATACCCAAATATTAATGTATCTCTCAATCCTTATCAGAAAATCTTCTATTTGTAGTAGATGGTGATTAACATACAAACCCATAACTGGCCAATGTTCAGAGAAAAAGAGACTATAGATTGCTTAGTTCTAGATGGGGCATCTATACAATATCCCTCCTCTCAAGGATCAGGAATAATTACAGATTAAAGGACAAACATTTGGACAGCCAGGGGCAGTGGTTGACTACAAGGAAACAGTATTTTCAGGACACAACAGAGCAGCTGCACATACAATATGAACTTATAGTATTTGTGACAGCATGCTCAAGCCCTGTGAAGCTCAAGCCAGATGATGGTGGTTTGAATGATAAATGCCCCTAACAGTTTCACTCATTTGAATACTTGGTCTCCAGTTGATTGCAATGTTTGGGTAAGTTTAGGAGGTGTAGCTTTGCTGGATTATGTAACAGGTGGCTACATATTCGAGATTCAAAAAACCTAGCACAATTACAAGTCTCTCTCTCTCTCTCTCTCTCTCTCTCTCTCTCTCTCTCTCTCTCTCTCTCTCTCTGTGTGTGTGTGTGTGTGTGTGTGTGTGTGTGTGTGTGTGTGTGTGTGTTTGCAATTGAAGAGGCTATCGAGCTGTTAGGGAATCTAACTTTCTGGAACCATAAGCCACAATAAATTCTTTCATAAGTATCCTCTGTCATGATGTTTCATCATAACAACAGAAATCCTAGCATGGAGAAGGGAGACAGACATTAAGTCCCATCCCTAGCCAAAGAACTGAAAGAAATTGATAGTCTCAGTACTGGGAAAGTCAATTTTCTTTAGGAGTAAGTAACTTGGCTCCAGTGGAAGGCCACACATCCAGGAATGAATATATATTTCAGCACAATTTGGACTTGCTGGGAAAAAAATGAGAACATGAAATGGGATAGAAAAGGAAGGGGGTGAATTTGGGGTGAGTTGGGGGAGGTATGAATATAAGCAAAACACATTTCTAAAAATTCCCAAAGAAGTAATAAAAATTAATTTCATATGATCAAAAAGAAATTTTCATTTCAGTATGTCTCTTAACGTATTTTGTTAACAAACAAATGCTTTTGTAAGTGACCCCCCTCCTAAAAAGAAATAAATCAGATGTTTGTGTTCTCTCTCTGAAACAATTACTATTACTGAAGTTTTTAGGAAGGCTTTTCTATATTACTTTCAGTATAATAAAGTTTTGAGACTGTTCCTCTTAAGAAACACATTTCTGTCCCATGTGGATAAAATAATTGATGGAATAAAAGATAAAACTTCACTTTTCTTTGAAGTGATAAGTGAAAGATATTTTAAGATTTTCCATTTAAATCAGTGAGTCTCTATTTTTTCTATTCATATGTTGTAAAAATATCATAAACTAGAGGATATAATAAAAATTGGAGGAAATGATACTGAATTGTCTGTCATTTCGTTGTGGTAAAATATACATTAAATTTACTGAATCAAAAATATGTATTTATTCTGCAAATGAAAATTTGATATGTATTGAGATTAGTTGCACTAAAATTGCATGTATTGCATTTCATTCAATACTTTGCTTGCTGTTATTACAGGATGTTGCTGCTATCAGGTACCATTCAAGTAATAGACAGTAAACTAATTTCTTGAGATGTTGAAGTCATTCAAACTCTGTTTGTAAACACAGTGCTAAATAGTAGCGAATATGTCATTAGTTGGATGCCTTTTTCAGATTTGGCAAAATACTCCATGTTAATAAATTAGAAACTTCTGACACATATCTATGCAATCAAATCATTGAATTAAACAAAGCATATTGTTCTCTCATCAACTGAAACATAATGATTTTATGATCTTCTTAAAATGTGTATGGTCAACTACCTTACAACAGGGTTCTACTTTATAGTATGTCCCCTTATTTGTGCTGCCAAAATGAGTTTTGTTTCCAGATAAAATTAAATGAGTGTTCACAGACATAGATATCAGTTGCATTCACTATTGATATACTTAGTTTCATTACAATCTTATAGTAATGAACCCAATATGAAAATGAAAGCAATTGCTTCAACAAAGATTAAATTGAATTTTTCAGAAAGAATTCTAAAGAACAAAGTCCTACCAAAACATGTCACAAAGTTCTAACACAGCAAATGAACTGAAAATAATTTAGGAACTAAAAATTATTAGAAGCATTACATTTTTAGAATGCTGGTCAAACATTCAAATAAACCCTCCATTTTATAGGACCTGATTGTAAATCACAAACTATGCATTATTAATGTGTGATAAAGTTTATTCATATTATTTACCAATAGGTAAAAGCCCTTTATTACATTGGGAGCTACAGAAACACTTTTTATACAAAGTATTTGTGTATCTGTCATATGTGCATGCCCCTGTAAATATATATATGAATGTATATGTAAATATAAATTATTTACAGCTTTTATTGATTTGTAATAAATTATTATACGCTTCTTGTATTTCTGTTAAACATTACAAAATTAAATATAGTCTTGTACTTATAAATCAAGTCCTCATGTTCTGTATGCTTTTAGCCAAACATGCATTTAGACTAATGAAATAAATATGGTTCAAATTTCTGATACCTACAATTATATTTTTGATACCTTGTTGGCTATATTTTTTCATTTGGCAACTTTGTTTTCAGTTCTTAGCCCAGTTTTAACTGAAGGTTTTCCTTAAGTTTAGTTCTTTGTATGTTCTAGATATTCATCCTCAGCCAAATATATATACCTGGCAAGTATTCCCTTCCTTTAAGAAGAGCTTTGGCATCATCATTTATTACTAGGACACTGTAAAGTGTTTCAGCACCATGGAATTATTAAGGTTATTTCCATAAAGGAGTTTTTCAGAGATTAGCAAGAAAATAATTAGGGTAGCAAAAAAAATAACACATAAGAAAATTTAAATGACCAGGGAGAATGAAAGGCTCAAACGTGATTTTAAAACTATTTTCAGTGTTGGAGTTACTTAATGAAAATACAATATTTGAAGATTGATTGCTTCTTATTTTTATTAAATGTAGGAGAGAACGTTGAAGCATGATTAAAGATGATGCTAACTATAAGGAAAAACAACTAGTATGACAGACAAATGGAAGAATATGCATGAGAAATCTAGGATTCATCTAGCTTGAAAATAACTAAGACTAAGACTTGAAGCACTGTCATAAATGATTAAAATTCAGTCTTACAATTAAGAAGTAGATTAGGTTAGAATTACGGTTTCAGTCATAACCTTTGACTCCATGACAATACTAAAATCGGGAAACATGCTGTCAAAGACCTTCTGCTTCATTGGCATTCTGAATTTTACCACATATTCGTATATTTTCATGGTAGAATATTTTAATTCTATCACTTGGATGACTGAGGAAGAAGGAGCCTGAGGTCCACGCCAGGCCAGACTGGGATACAGTACAAGACTTTGTCTCATAAAGAAAGGAAAGACAAAAACTCCAAACCAAACCTAAAGGAAACCAAAACAGTTCAAGAGTAATGTATTCATTCTATAATATTATATGATTTTTCTTCAAATTTATTTATTATATGCAACTCTTTCATTTTATTTTTATTCAAATTGTTTCATACAAATTATTTCATACTTAAATTATAGTCTCAATTAAATTATAGTCTCAAGCTTTTTGAGACTATAATTTAAGTACATCTCTCCCTTCCTTTTCTTTGCTCCAAACTCTCCCCTACACCCCTCTTGCTCTTTTTAAAATTCATGTCCTCTTTTTTCATTAATTGTTATTGTAGGTATATATTTACTGTATATACACATATGTTCCTAAATATAACCCACTGAGTTCATATAATAATATTCATACATTTTATCTATATTACTTTTCCTCCCCCAGTTCCTCCTATATCTTTTCCATCTCTCTACCCATCCAAATTCATCTTCTTTCTCACCACTTTAAAAAAGAAAAAGAATAAAACCCACAAAATCAAAAAATCAAAGCAGATAAACTAAAAAAAAGGTAAGACAAAAATATCCAAACAAAATAATGTGAGACAAAAAGTCGATAAGAATAAAAATTTCATTGAGTTAGATTTATGTTAGCTAGCTAATCATTAGCATGGGACCTGCCCTGGAGTGGACTTGATATACCTAGTTATATTCCATTGTTGAAAACTGAATTTCCCTTTGCAGGCTAGTGATAATTTCAAATAGCTTTTTGGTTAAGAGTGGTTCGATTACTTTATGTTTTCTCTAATGTTTGGGCTCTAGCTTGGAAATTTTATATTTATGTTTTGGTTGGAATATAGTTCAGGAAGTAAGAAAGGATACAAGGGATAAGGAGGACATATTATAGACATGAAAGTAGTGAGAATGAGAATGCTAAAGGAAGAGGAATGATAAAGAAATAGGAGGATGGGAGAAAGCTAAAGAGGTGGGGAGCAATAACATAAATAAATGATGTGTGAATAATCCACGCAAAATCTACTATTTTGGAGTCATGTTAATTACACACACACACACACACACACACACGCGCACGCACACACACACACACACACATATGCCAGAGGTGCTTTATGTGGTAGGATAATGCTGATGCTCCTAGAAGTCACAGGTTTTTAAATGAAAAACACAAGGATAGCTGCTAGAAAACTCCCTATGAATTGTGAGCCAAAGAGTGTCCAGAATCTCACAAAACAATAAAGGCTATTGCCCACCATAATTAGATGGTAAGACTCAGATGCTGAAGACATCATACACTTTGGTTAGAGGACACACAGAAACTGAATTGAAATGTGTTTGAAGTTTCTTCCTGAAAGGCAAGTGTATGTAATGCCAGAAGGTGCTAGACATGCTTTTGGAGAAGAAAAGGTATCAGTGGACTTACCCATTACTGCCTATCTCTATCCTCCCTACCCCATTACAACACTAACCAGGAAGGAAGAAATTCCCACTGGGTCAGTAGTAGCAAGACTGTGTGAAAATTAACCAGTTAATTTGCTGAATCCTGTTCTGTGGAAGGAATAAAGGCCTGGTACTTTAAAACATACAAAATCCCTATGATACGGAGGTTATGGACCTTATGTTGGAAGCTACTACTGTTACTGTACTAAATGGGCATGTTGTCAAACTACCTTATGGATGTGTATGTTTATATCTCTAGACTAGTGTTGCTCTTGAAGTTGGGCAGCAATACTGCTATCTCAGTGTGTAATAGTTAATGCAGAGATGCTTATCTGGTCAATATGCTGGGAATAAGTACCTGAAGAGTCCTCAGTCATAAATAGAAACATCATATATTTCCTTCCAAGGTCCAGGGAACATAGCAGAAATGTTTGTGGCAGGGTAGGGGTTGTAATATAAGTACTGGAGAATGGGAAGAAATGTACTGAAACTGTTCCATCTGGAAGTTGCATAGCTCTGCTATTGTGACCACACAAAAGCTGTGCATACCTACACACAGTCTGCTGCACAGGATTAGGCCCTTAAATATTCCATCATGAATAAAGGAGGCACCCATGATACAACCATTTCCTGAATATCTACTGGTGGAGAGAGGCTGCTAGGGAATGGGTATTATTTTCTAAAGTGATGTAACCACTGTGGTTTGCTCATGTTCCAACTATAGTCTCCTACCAATGCTCAGAAAAGCAACACCAGTCTACAATTTATTCTTGTTATAGTTTGGTCAGGAATCTGATCCCATTGGTCCTTGTCCTAAGAACTTGAGTGAGGTTGAATTCAAAATAAGGGAACAATTTGATTGATTGAGGACATTTCAAGATAGTATAACATTTGGGAGAGGTAATTGTTACTGCCCATCACTTGGATTCCCTGTCTACAGTACGAGAGAGCAGAAAACTGAGCAGATGGAAATGTAAAACATTCAGTTTAACAGGAAAAGGACTTTGTTTAAAGTCGCGGAAGAGATAACGAGGCAGGTTTTGTGAAATCAGGTGCTATTAAAGAAACTAGCACCATTAAAGAGAGGTCTTGTGGTTGTGCTGGGATAATAGGAAACATACACCGAGGGCAAGACTCCATCAATGGAAATCTCTACCTTGTAAAAAAAATGTAAATCCATTTCAAAGCAGGAAGGCTTAATTGAGAATTTTACTGAAAGAGTTCTCTGCTTGAAAATAGACATCTAGGGTAGTGGTTTTCTGAGATTTCAGCAGAGACTAATGCAGCTATGGTCTGCCCAAACCAACCAGGTTCCATATGGAGTGGCAGCAGAACTTCGCAGCATTCTTCTCATGATTCTAGTTTTGCAGGCAAGAATAAGAAACTCATGAGTAGTTGTAGCAAGGTTCTAGAGAACCAGTTAAGCCTTGCAAAGTGCAGTAGTGTCAGATTCCTTGTATGAATAAAAATTCCTAAAAAGAAGCTCTGTCTGGCTATGAATGAAACACACACATACACACACACACACACACACACACACACAATTGGTTTATGGGTGTGGGTTTATAGAACTGCTAGCAAAGGGTTAAAGAATCCTCACAGTTCAAAGATATCTTATGAGGCCAAGGAAGAGGGTTGATACAAATATGAGGTTAATCAGGAGCCCAAGCTATATAGTGCAGGAAATATCAAAACAAGCATGGTCACAGGTCTAGATAGGTAGTCACATGGTCAAGATGAGTAGTAAAGGATCTTGGGGATAATGTCTAGTCCAATTCTGACGAATGAACTGGCAGATGGGACAATGGATAGTAAAGCAGTTGCAGTGGGCCTCAGTAATATACAAAGTACAACTTGAGCTGAAGCTCCAGGAACATTTGGAAGTTCTTTGCCCGTTAGTCTCATGACACTCAAGATCACAGTGTTGTGTGCCATCTTTACAGAGTCCAGGTAAGAAAATTGTAACATTTTTCAGATATGGTTTTAATCCACCCATGTGTTAATATTTTCCAATATTAATTAATTTAATTAAGTTTATAGGTGATACCATTTTACTTTTAGTAGCAAGTCGTTAATTAATTCATGCCTCCAGCTTGGTTTGGGACACAGAGTACTGTGCCAGTGCACAAATGAGACTCAGAAATTCGGCCTATGCATTTGTACTTGAAATGAAACTAAATTCCACCATTCATCCAAGGCAAGGCATGAAGGCATGTGGTGATATTTTATTTGTGCTTTAGTAAATAAAGCTTGCCTGGAGATCAGGGAGAAAAAAGTCAGCAATTTTAAGTAAGCAAAGAACTCAGGCAGCACATGCCTTTAATCCCTTAGCAGGCAGGATCTCTGTGTGTTCAAGATCACACTAGGGAACAGAGCCAAGCATGGTGACACACACCTTTAATCCCAGTACCAACCATAAAGACCTGGAGATCTGTACAGACAGACAGACAGTGACAGAGCTGTGTAGGAAGAGGAAGTGAGGTATCTGGGCTAAGAGCCAATGAGATGGCAGAAAAGCAAGGCATATAAGCCTGGGTAGATAGGAAGTTGTGCACTTTAGAAGCTGCAGAGTTGGCGAGGTGAGGTTAGCTGGTGGCTTTCTGTATTTCTCTGATCTCTCTAAGGCTTTCACCCAAATTTCTGGCTCCATGTTTTTTATTTAATAAGACCATTTAGAAATTCGTCTACAAAGGCACAGCTGAAGTCACTGTTTCATACAACATGGTGTAACTTAGAGTAAGGTACAGCCTGATCCCCACAATTTATTTATACAATATACAAGCAGTGTTTGAGGCAGTTAACAAATTGTTTCAATTTTTATTTGACCAACTTTGTCACTAAATAATTTTTGCAACAAAAATTATATTTTATAGACTAGGCTGCTTGGCTGAGTATGAAGGTGAAACATATGACCTCTAAATGTTTTTACCACACTGGATTCTGATAGGCTTTAAAATATTCTTTTTGTCCATCTTAACTGCATGTAAGATCAGGTATAAATCATATTTCTGGCCATTTATGGCTATGACATTGAATGCATGGTGATTTCTATTCAGTGTTATTTTTCATTTTATAGCAGTATTTTGTTTCTCTATTGTTAACAAGTCATTTAAATTATACTGCCAAGCACAGGTTGCTTATACATAGAACTAATTTTTTTAGCTCTCTTCTCCATTTTTTTCTGTAAAGTATAGTGTTTTTAAAATTGTTTCCTTGATTCTTATTGCTTCAAGATATCCACTCAGTAGCCTTGGTTAACCTGAGACTATTTGCAATTCACTTGCCAAGGCATACTGAGTTTTGGGGTTACAGTTGTGAGTCACCGTGCCTGGTGACAGCATATACTTTAAAAAAGGTTCTTTCTAATCTTTGTGTTATTTTCAGAATAATTTGAACTTATAAATTCTCTCTTATAGGGATATCTTAAGTGAGAAACATATTGTACAGCATGAAAGAGAAAAGTAAATGTGTTTTCATCTAAAACTATGAACCATTTCATGTGAGAAATCATCTCTTCAGCTTCTTTAAATGCCTCAAATGCAATAAAAGCATAGTTCCAGAAAATATGATACAGCTACTAGAAGCCACTGAAATTAATTAATGAGCAGATGCTAAGTTTATAGAGAGAAATTAGGGAACACAGGGGCCATTAACAAATTAATTATACTCATATTTATACCTCCATTATTAAGGTCAATTATGTATTTATTTTAAGTAAGGTGAATTATCCCTAATTATCATAATCTGACTTTCCCAACTTATATTTACCCTTCAAATTTCCACTTTCCTTAACAGAAAAGCACTGAAGCTCAGAGTATAAAATATTACTGACACAGAACATAAGTTAGATATTTCACTGTGATCACTACATGATTATTTTTAATCTGAATTAGGAGTAGTAATGTGACTTGCAAACCACCTGTTCCTGTTGCTGATCTTCCACCATAATAAAAAATACACATATATAGTATGTTTTAATTTTTGTATTTCTATATTTTTTCTTTGTAAATGTTATCTACCATGTCATATTCTGAGCACATGTAGCATATTTATTGATAATTATAAACAATTAATTAATTTTACTCATTAGTAATTTTTAGTACATCAACTTTTTGTTCCATATCATGAACACAAATCTGTGAAATTAAAATACAATTATAATTCTTAAGTGATAATGTAATAATAAGCCGAAAGAATCCGTTGCTACTACCTGATGATTGCCCTCCCTGAAAAATTTTATAAGACATGCTCTAGAAAATTCACTTTAAGATTCAAAAGAAATGATATGCAGCATTACATCTCAGGCATTTTAGCCAGATTAAATGACTTATGTTTTTATTATATTTTACTAGATATAGGGTTGATGCTTCTGTCAAAAACTAAAAGTTTACTATATTCAGGTTTTCTTTATCTAAAATGCTTCAATATAGACAGTTTACATTTGTAAACCAGAAAAAAATATATACAATGAGATGTACTTTTGTCATGCAATGATTCTATTTCTATGACACACCACAGTGGATCCATATACTTATATATTTACATAATCATTTCTGGTTTCTAAATTAGTGAACAGTGGTATAATATTAAGTATAATATTTATTTATTTTTTGTTTATGTGTGTGTTTGTGTGTACTACATGCATGCAAGAAGCCCCAGAGACAATAAAGTGTTGGATCTCCTAGGGCTGGAGTACAGATGGGTGTGTAATTAAGTAGGTGCTTAGAACCACACCCATGTCCTCTGCAAGAGCAGCAATTACTGTTAACTTCTGAGTCACCTCTTTGCCCATGATGCTTTGAAAAATTACAGAAAGGTGTGAACGATGAGACTTAGTGGTGAGTTCAGTTTCTTAAATATCATCAATATGAAGCTGATTCATTGGAAGTGATTCATTGGAAGGCTGAATAATGAAGGCAGTGACATTTATTCAGAAATATTGAAGATCCCAAAAAAACTTACATTTTCTAAAATAATATACTTTCCATAACTCTCTAGTTATTTAATGTTATTGCACGGTCTCTCTCTCTGTTGTCTTGACTGTTCTAGAACTTGCTCTATAGACAAGGCTGGCCTCAAACTCTGACATCTGCCTGCCCCTGTCTTCCAAATGCTGGGATTAAAGGAATGCATTAAAATTACATTGGATTTGTGTTTTGTAAGAATTATATTTTCACTATAATGACAGTATGTCTGGTACATGTTTTTTATATTTTAAATTTTATTTTCCTTGTCTTTTGAGAGGTTCCTATTTTTCTGTCATCCATTCCATGCATAAATAATTTGTATGTATTAGAATGGGAGTATCATATTTTCATTCTTTTAAATTAATGAAAATTTGACACATATTTCTTTCTTTGTTAAAAACGTAGGCATTTTCTTTAGATTGTTGAAGATCTTTAAATATTGCCTCCAAGTTATTGCTATTAACAATTAATGGCTTTTCATTTGAGTTATTGGATGTTGATATTTTCTTAGTTGGTATTTTATATAAATCAGAAAATATTGCTTTGAATTGGATTTTATACTGATAGTAGACTCAAATTTAAAAATGAATATATGTGTTGTTAGAAAATCAATCTTCTTTCATATTCCAATTCACTCTGAGTAAAGACACTTATCATACTGTGCCAAGACTGACACTTATGTTTGTCTTTTTATTTCACTTAAGCTATGACAATTCAAAAGTAGTGTCATCTAATTAGGAAGGTGTTGTGATTTAAAGAATATTTTTTAGCAGTTATGAAATGGGATTCATTTGTGTTTTTTTCATTCAGCTTCTTTTTTGTTAAACCAAATGTTAAGCAACATATGGGTGAATGATAAATGTCTATTGGTTCAACATGGCATGAATGCATAAACAGAAAAATATGTTAGAGGATGGAAGTTATGTAGGTAGACAGATAAAATAAATCAGAGGCAACTTAAATACATATTATGGTGTGGTAAGAGGAAAAGGGAATTCTCTCTAGATCCCCAAAACATGAAACTAATACCAAGTAAATTGAATTTGAGTTTAGAATTCCCTGCCTTCTCAGGAGTCTGATATGTATTCAGACACTTTTTTCACAATTTTGGTAAGATTCACATCACTGATGTTATGTGATCATGAAAAACTAAGTGTATATCATGCCTTTCCTGTAGTCTTAACTCTCTGAAACATCAATATAAATGAAGAAAATAAAAACATTACCATTAACATCCTGATAGTTTGCCTCAAATACTATGCAAGGAACTTCACATACCTTATGCCAATTGATCTGTACCATTTTCATTAAAATCAATATTCACTTCCAGGGTAGGTGACAATATGCATACTTCTTATTCTAAACTGAAAGTCATTTTTAATCAATTAAAAATTTTCATGTCATTGACATTTTAATAGTACTTGATTCCTAAAAGAGGTTCTCAGAGCACACACTGCAACAAAAAGAATCAAGATTAGGAGACATCTATCTGTCTTATATCTCATACATATATTCCTAAGACATTATACTAATCATGATGTAGGGTGAAGGAGACTTTTACAGTATGTCTCTGAAATGTAAGTCACCTTCAGGATATAATAAGAAAAGAAAGTGGAATATAATTTATTTGTATTACTATAAATAATAAGTATTATTTATATCCCAGCTATTTTTCCTGGATATATATGTTGACTGAGTTCAGGCAAGTGCAGGAACAAGTCATTAAAGCTTTAAAACAGCAAGAGATTTAGACATCTTTCCCCAGATAAGTATATTGTTGGCTTAGAGTCCCTAATCACAATATGAATAAAAGCAAAATAATCAACAAAATATACTAGTACAAGTTCTTCCCTCATGCTTTTATATTGAAGAAATTAAGGAAGTTCATTTTATCTATTTCTTGTTAACTCAAACTATAGTTACAATGTCTTGAAGATAACTTAAACTAAAATTACATTTTAATTGAATTGAAGAATAAAAAGAAAAATAAAGATTTGAAAACCTTGCAAAAAATTGTGCATCAGGAATAACAACTACTGGCAGCTTGGGCAGGGGAGAGACAACTCCCCATAAACCCCTGGGGCAGCTGGGGGAGCTGACCCTGAGGTAACAAGAGTGGAAGAAATGTCCCTGACCTAGCTCATTTTCACTCAGGAGAGAAAGCCCTGTTCCTAGCCAGGGCAGCACAATAGAGCCACCTCTGTTGGCACAGGTGTGAGCGAGCCAGCACCGAAGCTGTGAGCATAGAAGAGCTGTCCCAATTATTCATCTGTCTTGTGGTGGCATAGGTGAGTGAAAGATGCCTGTCCCTGCTCCCCACCAACTGCAACACTCAGAAGAACAGGCCCTGCACCTCACCTGGGCAACACAATAGAGCCAACCCTGTTGGCAGAGGTGTGGGTGGACCAGCCATGGACTAGTGAGCACAGGATTCCTAGATTCACTCCTCATCTGCCATATGGTAGCATGGGCCTGGGAGAGATGCCCTTCCCCCTATCACCCATCAACACCTGAGGCATGTGGGAATGCTGTGGGATGGTCTGTATGTCAAATGTGTTGCTGATTGGTCAATAAATAAATCACTGATTGGCCAGTGGCCAGGCAGGAAGTATAGGCGGGACTAACAGAGAGGAGAATTGAGAGAACAGGAAGCTGGGTGAGGGAGACACAGCTAGCCGCCGTCAGGACAAGGAAGATGTAAAGTACCGGTAAGCCACAAGCCACGTGGCAAGGTATAGATTTATGGAAATGGATTAATTTAAGCTGTAAGAACAGTTAGCAAGAAGCCTGCCATGGCCGTACAGTTTGTAACCAATATAAGTCTCTGTGTTTACTTGGTCGGGTCTGAGTGGCTGTGGGTCTGGCAGGTGAGAGAGATTTGTCCTGAGGTGGGCCAGGAAAACTCTAGCTATATGGGAGAGCTGGTCCTGGAGTCATAAGAGCAGGAGAGCTGGCCCTGACTCCCACCAGGTGCAGCACTCAAGAGAACAAGCCCTGCATCTCATCAGGGCAGCACAACAGAGCCAATCCTGTTGGCTGAGGTGTGGGCAAGCCAGCCCCACAGTTGTAAACATGGGAGAGCTGTCCCCACTACTCTTCTGTCATGAGGCAGAGTGTGTAGGGGAGAGATGCCCCTTTTCACCCGTGCCCCTTACTTCCTGCAACAGACAAGCAAGATGGATGACCTTCCCCCTTGCCAGCTGCAACAATCTGTAAAGCAGGCCCTGCTTTTCACCTAGGCAACACAATAGACCTGGCCCTTTTGTTAGAGGTGTGGGTGACACAGTCCCAGTGTTAGCAAGAGAAAGCTGTCCTCATTACTCATCTAACATATGGTGGCATGAGTGGAGGAGAGATGCCCTCCCTCCCACCCCCAACCCATCAATGCTTGAGACAGATGGAGGAGCTGACCCTGGGGTCATAAGAATGGGTGGGCTATCCCTGACACTCACCAGCTGCAGCACTCAGGAAGTGGCCCCTGCAACACAGTGGAGCTGGCCCTGATGGTGTAAGTGAGGGAGAGCTGCCCCTGAGGGTGTGAAAGCAAGAGAACTGGCCCCACCCCTTGCTCATTGCTGCAAGGTTGAATTAGCTGGGGCAATGCTGGAGAGCTCACCCTGGAAGTGAGAACAAGGGAGAACTGGCAGGCTGACCAACCCTGCAGCTGCTCAGGCCTCCCACCCCAACATCCAGCCCATCTGGTGGGGCAAGTGAAGGGGCCTGACCCACAGACCCAAAGCTGCAGGATCTCCACAACACGGGGCAACAATAAGATATCCAAGAAGAGTCTCAGTGAAGGCCCAGCATCAATGGTTTAGCAGAAACCAGATGCCTCAAAACAGACCAATGACTCTTTGCAATAAACACTTTCAAGTAAAGACACATGGACAAAGGGGTTTACTGTGTGACTCACTATGTCACACTGCAGCTTCCATGACGAGATTTTTATTTTTTTTTCCTTTTTATTTTTTTTTTTATTTTGGGGGAGGGCTTGCAGGGACAGAGGGCAGATGCAAAGGGGCCAGGAAATAAATGGGATCATGATGCATGATGTGAAAGATACATTGAATAAATAAAAAGAAAGAAAAGAAAAATAATAATAACAAGTAATAAAACCACAGTGATGCTATCACAATAATGAGTTATTTTTGTTAAGTAAAAATGTCTTAGTTTTACTTAACTGTTATATTCTTAACTGAATAAAAATCTAATCCACTCATTATTTTAAGGAATAGCAACTATGTAAAACAGTCACTTTCTGGCTAAATTTCTTTAACAACTGTTTTTCATGGATATTCTACAAATATTTATTCAACTCTTACTTAATATTAAACACAGAAGGCCTGCCAAAGGAAATAAAGGAAATAATGGATGATAAATATTTTGATCTTTGTCATCTGAGGTTGGCACTATCATATATATTTCCACTAAAATCGGTACCCACTAATATGACTGACTAAAAAAAATTACACATTTCCTTAATTATTCAAAAAAGGATTTAAAAAAGTTTGTTATTATCAGGTATCTGAGTGTGGGGTGTGTGTGTGTGTGTGTGTGTGTGTGGTGTGTATGGACACACATGTGGTCGGTAACAGGACAACATTATGGAGTCAATTCTCTCCTACTTTTTTTGTGGGTTGTAAGAAACAAAATCATGTCACCAGGTTTGCATATCCAGTGCTTTTAAACACTACACTACTTCACTGGCCTCTGACCTAAGAATTTATCAGTCCATGTGATGGAAGTTCTCAATTCTGAAGAGAAAATTTTTACAAAGAAATGGTTTTCTCAAAAGAGATGGTTTTGATCTAGTAATATCAGATGCTGAGAAATATAATTTTAAATAGAAAATTGCTCATAAATCTCCCATTTGAAGTAGAACTGAATATGTAAACTTTAGTTAGTAGAATCTTTGCAGAAACTGTGGTGATATATTATGTACCACAATATATTGTGTATCCTAATAAACTTATCTGGGATCAGAGGACAGAGCCAGCCACTAGATTAGACATAGCCAGACAGTGGTGGCACACACCCTTATTCCTATAATTAGGGAGGCAGAGATCTGTCTGGATCTCTGTGAGTTCAAGGCCACACTGGGAACAGAGTCAGGCAGTGGCAGCACATGCCTTTAATCCCAGCACTTGAGATCTCATGTCTTTGCTTGAAAAGCACACATGCCTTTAGCCTTTAATCCTAGGAAGTGAAATGGCTAGGTGGAGAATGTTATATAAGGCATGAGGAGATAGGAACTAAGCTGCAGTTCAACTGAGATCCTTCCAGGTGAGGACTCAGAGGCCGAGGAGTTGGTGAGGTGAGGTTGGCTGTGGCTTGTTCTGTTTCTCTGATCTTTCAGCTTTCAACCCAATATCTGGCTCCAGGTTTTCTATTAATAAAACCTTTTAAGAGTCATGTTACTGAGAATAGGAAGAAGCAAAGTGCTAGAGAGGCCCACAAAAATCCACAAAGATACTCCCACAATAGACTACTGGCAATGGTCGAGAGACAGCCCGAACTCACCTACTCTGGTGATAGGATGGCCAAACACCCTAATTGTCGTGCTAGAAACCCCATCTAATGACTGAGGGACCTGGATGCAGAGATCCATGGCCAGGCCCCAGGTGGAGCTCCAGGAGTCCAATTGGCGAGAAAGAGGAGGGTTTGTATGAGCGAGAATTGTTGAGACTAAGATTGGATAAAGCACAGGGACAAACAGCCAAACGAACGGAAACACATGAACTATGAACCAATAGCTGAGGAGCCCCCAACTGGATCAGGCCCTCTGGATAAATGAGACAGTTGATTAGCTTGATCTGTTTGGGAGGCATCCAGGCAGTGGGACTGGGTCCTGTATTCAGTGCATGAGTTGGCTGTTTGAAACCTGGGGCTTATACAAGGACACTTGGCTCAGCCTGGGAGGAGGGGACTGGACCTGCCTGGACTGAATCTACCAGGTTGAACTCAATCCTCAGGGGAGTCTTTGCCCTGAAGGAGGTGGGAATGCGGGGTGGGCTGAGGGGGAGGGAGGCGGGAGGGGGGAGAACAAGGGAACCCATGGCTGATATGTAAAATTAAATTAAATTATAGAATTAAAAAAAAGTGTCTTGTTACAGGAAACCATAACCATCATCTATTGTATGAAAAAAGTCTATTTTCAATACTAGAAAAATGTAAATAAATTCTTTACCCCCACTCCTCAAACAAAACTTTTGACGAGGTCATAGTGGCTCATGCCTGTAATCTCAGGCTTGTGATTTCCTAATTGTGAGGCTGAGAGGGGAAAATTTCCATGATGATTGGGCCAGCCTGAGTTACCTAGTGAACAACAGGTCACTATGGACTTCAGAGTGACCCTCCTTTTCAAAACCAGCATAAAACAAAGCACCAAAACTCTAACAAAATACTTCCAAACAAAAGAAAAAATTCTTTTGAAGTGACACAAATGGTCATTCTGTTGAAAGCTACTAAAAAAATCTATACACTTTGTAGGAAAATCTGTTCTCAAAAGTTCAAAATAATTGGATCAATTAAAGAGTTGAGGGTCTAGAGAGATGGCTTAGCATTTAAGAGCATATAATGCTCTTGCAGAAGACCCAAGGGTTTTTTTTCTGAGCACCCATATTAGGTAGCTCCAATACCGTCCTGGCCTCTGTGAGTACCTGTACTCATGTTCACATAAATACACCACATACACACACACACACACACACACACACACACACACACACACACAATGTATTGTATATATGTATATATTAAAAATAATAATTTACGTGCAAATAAACTTTTAGAAAACTGAAATAATTGCTAAAAGATGATAAAATAAAAATAATCTGAGTAATCTTGATGAAAAGAATTTAAAGTTCTTATGAACACAGATAAAAAGTAAAAGTCATTATTACTATTCTAAAGATACTTTGATTAATATATTTTGGGTAATGCATTTTTCTGTTAATCAAATGTAAATAAAATATATTTATCTTTTTTCATGTTTTCATGCTTGTGGTGTGCATGTATGTGTGTATGAATGTTCACAAATGTCTGGGTATACACTCATGTTCATGCATGTGCCCAATTATGCTGATGTCCTGTGTCTTTCTAGATCATTCTCTATCTTATTCATTGACACAGGGTCTTTAAACTGAATCCAGAGCTGTGAATACAGATAGGTAAATAGCCATCTTGCTGGGGCTGTGTGTTGGGAATTCCCAGTCTCTTTTCCCAAGTATTAGATCACAGAACGCTGCCATGCCCATGAGACATTTACGTTGGTTTAAGCAAACCAAATTAGTGTCCTTTGCATGGAAAGTGTTTTGCACATCCATTGCTTGAGTAGTGTATCAGTAAAAGAAAACGAACAAACAAAACAAAACCCTTTTTTCCATTACTCTCTGAAAGTATGACTAAAATTATTGCAGACTAAAACATCACACTTTGAGCCATGATAGTCAATAATAGATTGATGATACTGTCCCCTAACCTCACTCCTCTTAAAATATACATCTCAGTTTCAAAATACTCAAACACTTTAATTACATTCAACCTACCGTTTGGTCCCTCTTATTTTCTTACAAATGTTTACAAAAATAGAGGTTGAGTTTTCTCATAAGTCTTAAACTTGAATGAAAGTTGATGAAATGATTAATATTACTCTTTTGCCACTATACTACTCACTCAAGGATGGTATTAACATGTATGATAAAAATAACCATCTCAGGTACACTTATTTATAATCTTCAGCTATTTTATGAAACAATTTCTTGTGTATAAATTGATTTCACTTTTATAAAAATACTTCATACATGAGCACTGTATCCACTGTTCCTAGCCCCTTTCAACACAGTCTTTGTCTTCTCTACCTAGTTCATGATCTTTTCTTCAGTTATTGATTATATACATTATTATTTACATATATCTCTATATGCACACATGTGTATACAACCTACTGAGTTCATTTAGTATTGCTCACATGTACATGTGTCCAGGACTGGCCATGTGATATTGGGCACCTTCTGTGGGTACTTATTCATGCAGGATACAGATTTTGCCTCTCTCAGTAGCCAGTGCATTAATACTTCAGTGCTCAACATAATGTATTTTAATTATAATTTTACAGACTTGAAATGATAAGTATTAGTGAAAATGTGAAGAAAATGCACTGGTTTCAGCAATAATCTGAAAACAGTAAATCCACATTTCTTTTATACTACACTTTTAAACTTAGAAAAAGGAAAACAAAAGAATATCACCTACAAGAAAGTTTATGTTGTTATAACTTAAATATTGCTTAAATCAGGGATACAAGTCCAGGTAGACCTCTCACCAACAGACTCCCACTCCCCTCCCCCACCATCTATGTGAATAACATATAAAGACAGATCTATTAGAAATATACCTGACTTTTCAGTAGAGACTCTAAAAGCCAAAATGGCAAGGACAGATGACTTGCAGACTCTGAGACCACTGCAGCCAGCCCAGATTACTATACCCAGCAAAACCTTTAATCACCATAGATGTAGAAAACAAGACATTCCATAATAAACTCAAATAATATTTACCTACAAATCCAGCCCTACAGAAGTTACTAGAAAGAAAACTCTAATCCAAGGAAGTTGACTATATAGATCCATGAAAATAAAGGAAATAAACAAACTCAAACTCTCAAAACCAAAAGAAGGGAGGCATGTACACACACATACCACCACCACCACCACCACCACCACCAACAACAACAACAACAACCACAGCAACAGCAACAGCAACAACAATAAAATAACAGGAATTAACAATCCCTGGTCATTGATATCTCTCAATATCAATTCCCTAATAAAAAGACACAGACTAACAGAATGGATGGGAAAACTGGATCTATCCTTCTGCTACATATAAGAAACACACCTCAACATCAAAAATAGATATTACCTCAGAATAAAAGGCTAGAAAAATATTTTTCAAGCAAAAGGAACCAAGAAGCAAGCTGGTGTAACCATTCTAATATCTAACAAAATAGACTTCAAATAAAAATTAATCAAAAGGAAGTATACTTCATACTTATCAAAGGAAACATCCACTAAGATGATGTTTCAATTCTTAACAACTATGCCTCAAATGAAAGAAACATTACTAAAGCTTAAATCACACACTGATCCTCATACATTGGTAGTGGGAGACTTCAATACCCCACTCTAACCAATAGACAGGTAACCTAAACAGAGAAATATTGGTGCTAACAAATGTTATAAACCAAATGGACCTAACAGATATCTACATAACATTTCAGCTTAACACAAAAGAATATACCTTCTTCTCAGCACCTCACAGAACTTTCTCCAAAATGGACCATATACTTGACCTCAACAGACACATGAAAATTGGAATAACCCTATGTATCTTATCAGTTTACCACAGATTAGAGCTCTATATCAAAAAGAGAAAGCTTACAAACTCATGGAAACTGACCAACACTCTACTGTATGAAAACTGGGTCAAGACAGAATTAAAAGAATTAAAAGCTTTCTAGAATTCAATGATAATGTACACACAACAAATCCAAACTTGTGGAACACAATGAAAGTGGTGCTAAGAAGAAAGTATATAGCTAAATGCCTACATAAAATAATGGAGAGGTCTCATACTAGCAACTTCTTAACAGCACATCTGAAAGCTCTAGAACAAAAAGAAGTAAGCATAGCTAAGAGGAATAGATGACAGGAAATAATAATAATGAGAACTGAAATCAATAAAATAGAAACAAAAAGAACAACACAAAGAATCAATGAAATGAAGAGTTGATTCTTTGAGAAAATCAACAGGATAGACAAGCCCTTATCCAAACTAAACAAAAGGTTGAGAAGTAATATTAAAATTAACAAATCAGAAATGAAAAAGAAGACATAACAACAGACAAGGAGGAAACCCAAAGAATCATTAGACTATATTTTAAAAATCTTTGCTACATGTAATTGGAAAATCTAAAAGAAATGGATAAATTTCTCAATATATAACACTTAAGAAAGTTAAACCAACACGAGGTAAACAATTTAAAAAGACCTATAACCACTAAGGAAATAGAAACAGTCATTAAATGGATCCTAACCAAAAAAATCCCAGGGCCTAGATAGTTTTAAAGCAGAATTCTACTAGACATTCAAAGAAGAGCCTATGGCAATAGTCCTCAAATTTTCCACAAAGTAGAAACAGAAAGAACATTGGCAAATTCATTTTATGAAGCCACAGTCACCTTGATACCCAAACCACACAAAGATTCAGTAAAGCAAGAGAAATACTGACTAGTTTACCTTATGAACATAAATGCAAAAATATTCAATGAAATACTGGCAAACCAAATCCAAGAATACATCAAAAAGATCATCCATTATGATCAAGTAGGTTTTATCCCAGAGATGCAATGATGATTCAACATGCAAAAATCGATAAATGTAATTCACTACGTAAACAAATTGCAAGACAAAGCCCTCATGATCATATCATCAGTTGCTCTAAACAAGCCTTTGACAAAAATCCATCACTCCTTCATGATAAAAGTCTTAGAGAGATTAGGGATACAATGAAAATTCCTAAACACAATAAAGGCAATTTACAGCAAGCCTATAGCCAACATCAAATTAAATGGATAGAAATGTAGATGTAACCAACTGTATTATTAAATAAGAAACACAGAACCAATGCAAAGAAGAAAGCCAAGAGATCAGTACTAAGAGCTAAAACCTTACCCTTCCTCCTGCGGTGGTCCTACCTCTCTGAAAGAGACCTACTTCCTGTGTTAAAGTCTTTATAAAGACTTTCGGTTTTGCCTTCTCATTGGTTGTAAACCCAACCACATGACCACCTCGTCACTGCCTTTCTGTACAGACCTCCAGGTCTTCTATGGTTGGTATTGAGATTAAAGGTGTGTGTCTCCAATGCTGCCTATATCCCTGAACACACAGAGATCTACCTAGCTCTGCCTACCAAGTGCTGGGATTAAAGGCATGCGCCACCACTGCCTGGCTTTCCTATGGCTTGCTAATAGCTCTGACCCCTGGGCAACTTTATTTATTAACATACAAATAACATTTTAGTACAAAATAAAATATCACTATATAGAAACTTAAAGCAATTCCACTAAAATCAGGAACAAGACAAGACTGTGCACTCTCTCCATATCTTTTCACTATAGTACTTGAAGTTCTAGCTACAGCATTAAGATAATGGAAGGAAAACAAGAGGGTACAAGTAGGAAAGAAGAAGTCAAAATAGAGTTATTTGCAGGTGATATAGTATACACAAGCAACCCCCAAAATTCTGCCAGGGAACACCTGTATCTGATACACACTTTTGTTGAAGTGCCTGCATACAAAATTAACTAAAAAGAAAAAAAATCAGTAGATCAGTAGCCCTTCTATATACAAATGAGAAGTGGATTGAGAAAGAAATCATGAAAACAGTAACCTTCACAATAACCACAAATAATATAAAATATCTTGAGTAACTCTAACCAAGAAAGTGGAAGACTTATATGACAAAAACTTGAAGTTTTTGAAGAAAGAAGTTGAAGAAGATATCAGAAAATGGAAAGATCTCACATGCTCATGGACTAGTAGGATTAATATAGTAAAAATGGCCATCCTACTAAAAGTAATCTATATATTCAATGCAATTCCCATAAAAATTCCAACAAATTTCAGATGTTGATAAAATACTCAACTTCATATGAAAAAAAACCAGGGTAGAGATAAAACATTCTTGAACAATAAAAGAACTTCTGGAGGTATCACAATTCCCAATTTCAAGATATACTAAACAGCTATAGTAATAAAAACCACAGGGAATTGGCATAAAAACATAATCATCAATTAATGAAATTGAATCAAACATCCAGACATTAATGCACACACATATGGACATTTTGTTTTTGATAAAGAAGCCAGAAATACACACTGGAAAAATAAAGAATCTTCAACAAATTGTGCTGGTATAACTGAATTCTACACATAGAAGAATGGAGATGGATCCATGTTTATCACCTTGTACAAAACTCAAGTATAAATTGATTAAAGATCTCAACATAAAACCAGATACACTGAACCTAATAGAAGAGGAAGTGTCGCCGGGCGGTGGTGGTGCACGCCTTTAATCCCAGCACTCGGGAGGCAGAGCCAGGCGGATCTCTGTGAGTTCGAGGCCAGCCTGGGCTACCAAGTGAGTTCCAGGAAAGGCACAAAGCTACACAGAGAAACCCTGTCTCGAAAAACCAAAAAAAAAAAAAAAAAAAAAAAAAAAGAGGAAGTGGGAGTAGCCTTGGGTGCATAGGTACAAGAGACAACTTCCTGAACAGAAAACCATTAGTGTAGGCACTGAGATTGACTATTAATAAATAATACATCATGAAGCTTCTGTAAGGCAAAGACAAAATGACAGCCTACAGAATAGGAAAATATTTTCATCAACTCCACATTTGATACACATTCTGTATATAATATCCAAAATGCATACAGAACTCAAGAAACTCGACATCAACAAAAAAAACTAAACAGTCCAATTAAAAAATGGAGTACAGATCAAAACAGTTAATTCTCAGTAGAGGAATCACAAATGTCTGAGAAATACTTAAATGAATGTTCAACATCTTTATCCATCAAGGAAATGCAAATCAAAACTACTGTGAGATTCCATCTTACACCTCTCAGAATGGTTATGATCAATAGCACAAGTGACAACGCATGCTGCCAAGGCTGTGGAGCAAGGGGAATGCTTCTCCGTTGCTGGTGGGAATGCAGACTTGTGCAGCCACTACGGAAATCATTATTTCCTCAGAAAATTGTGAATTGATCTACAACAGGACCCAGCTATACCACTCTTGGGTATTTGCCTAAAGGACACTCCATCCTACTACAAGGACACTTGCTAAAAGTGAGTGGATGTCCTGAGTGGCTTTATTCATAATATCTAGAATCTGGAAACAACCTAGATATCCCTCAACTGAAGAACAGATAAAGAAAATGTGGTACACTTTCACAATGGAGTATTACTCAGCTGTTAAAAAAAATAACATCTTAAAATTTGCAGACAAATGGATGGAACTAGAAAAAAATCATCCTGAGTGAGGTAACAGTCCCAGAATGACAAAAATGATATATACTCACTTATAAGTGGATATTAGCTATTACATAATTGATAATCTTGCTAACATCCGCAAACTCAGGCAGGCAGAGACCCACAGCCAAATATTAAGTGGAGAGAGAATACAAGTTGGAGGTAGGGTCCCTTGCCTCGGGGTTCAGGGAATCTCATGGAAGAGGGAGAGAAGGATTTGTGGGAGCAAAAAGGGTGTTGAGGACACCAGCAGAGCAGGAAATTAACTAAGCAGGTCTCATGGGAGCTCACAGAGACTGAAGTAGCAACAGTGGAGCCTACATGGGTTTGTGTTGGGTTCTCTGCACATATGTTATGTTTTTTGGCTTGGTGTTTTTGGGGTACTCCTGACAGTGGGAGTGTCTATGACTCTTGCCTGCTTTTGTGACCATTTTCCTCCTACTGAGTTGCCTTGATCAGCTTTGATGTGAGGGTTTGTGTCTGGTCTTACTGTATATTTTTCTGTGTTTGATCAATTTCCTTGGGAGTCCTACTCTTTTCTAGGGGATAAGGAGGAGAGGTTGATGTGAGGGAGAGGTGAGGTTGGGATGGAGACTGAGAGGAGTGGAGGGAAGGGAAGCTGTGGTCAGGATGTGCTGTATGAGAGAAGAATAAATAAAATTTTGTTAAAAAATCAGGGATTACATTTTAACAATAACAATGAAAGATATATTATCATATCAGTCAGTATTATGAAACACATGCTATCATACACGGCATATGAAAACAATGTTTTAAACCTGGCTTAGTTTTATTAATATATGATATACATTACAACCTCTATGATCACATCACTGCCTAATGACAATGACAACCACAATATGATCATAACTTGCCTCATTTTCAGAAATTCATTTTTTTTGGGGGTTTTTCGAGACAGGTTTCTCTGTGTAGCTTTGCGCCTTTCCTGGGACTCACTTGGTAGCCCAGGCTGGCCTCGAACTCACAGAGATCCGCCTGGCTCTGCCTCCCGAGTGCTGGGATTAAAGGCGTGCGCCAACACCGCCCCGCCATTTTCAGAAATTCTTAATACATATTTTAAACTCTCTTCTACAATAGAAATAATAGTTATCTTCCTTCAATTGTATTGTGGACATATTTTCTAATCACTCTTAGTAGCTGGAGGTTTTACAACTGACTTCAGTGGAGGTTGCAAATTATTTTCAAGAAAATGGTCAAAGTTCAGGCACAGAATCATGCTATTTGCACCATATAAGACAGCCAAACTACTTTAAATCAAGCTTTTTTGTCAGCACAGTACCTTAGCCTTGAACACAATTAGTGTAGAAATACTGACATCATCAGAGAAAATGAACATTCTCAGAGAAAATGTAGAAACTGTTCAGTTGACATTGGAAATGAAACTTTTAGTCAAACAACTCTGCCAAACTACTGAATAAACATGTAATCAATTGCTTTGGGAGATAGTGTTGTATTAATTCATAGCTGTTATTTTTCATTTTTAGTGTTTTTCTGCTGAATTCCGTTTATCATTATCTTCATCATACAGATAAAAATAGACCATAAAATTTCCAAATCGGAATCAGGACAGAAATATTATGCATAATGAGTTGAAGTGTCATAGAATTCCAGAAGAAAGCTTAACATTTGGCAGAATGCCACATAAAATATTTTCACAATGGACAAAATCTTAAAGATGCATGTAGCACAATAGACTGAAACCTATTAATTTTAATTCTGGAAAGAAGTCACTGATCACTGTTCACCAAAGATGACAGATGGTAAGTCTAATATTCTTGTATGAGGCATACTTGATTATTCTACAAAGACTGAAACTCCCAAATTGGAAAGAAACACTTTATCTGCTGTTTAATAATATACTAGAAGTTTTAAGAAAATTTATTTTGTTGGAATAAATTCAGTACATTTCTTTTCAACCTTTCATCTGCATCAGCAAATTTGAACATGTCAAAACATGTTAGTAGAGCTCACTAGACTATGATTCTCAATGAGGTTATGTACCACAATATGAGGCTTTGGATGATACATGTAGTAAGAGGTGTGTAATTTGAAAATGCCAAGCCCTTATCTGGACATGTGTTTTTCCATAAGAAAGAGAGATTTCTACTGACTCACTTTCTTTAAAATTCATAGAACTCCCTCCCATAGAACAGAATACTATGAGCAAAGGCTTGAATATAAAAGTATTGGAGTCAGTACCTAATATATATATATATATATATATATATATATATATATATATATATATATATATATGTGTGTGTGTGTGTGTGTGTGTGTGTGTGTGGTGTGTGGTGTGTGTGTATATATATATATATATATATATATATATATATATATATATATATATATATTGGTTTTTTCAGGACAGGGTTTCTCTGTGTAGCTTTGGTGCCTGTCCTGCTGGATCTCACTCTATAGACCAGGTTGGCCTCAAACTCACAGAGATCCGCCTGGCTCTGCCTCCCAAGTGCTGGGATTAAATGCGTGTGCCATCACCGCCTGGCCCTAACCTATCTTTTTATTGTCCAGGTATAGACTATTTTTTTTTAAATTCACTAACCTTCTGAACTTGGCTTTCAACAATAGACTTTTTTTTAAATTTTATTTTATTTTATTTTACAATACAATTCAGTTCTACATATCAGCCATGGATTCCTTTGTTCTCCCCCCTCCCGCCCCCCCTCCCCTTCCCCCCAGCCTACCCCTATTCCTACCTCCTCCAGGGCAAAGCAATAGAATTTTTAATTAGTAAGGAACATACAAGGCAAAAAAAAACATCAAACAAGTAACATGTCTGTTACCTAAAGGATCTTAGTGACAGTGATTCTGAAGGACAGTCTCTGCCTTTTTTGGGCTGACAAATTTTCCAGTCATTTATTTTCTTTTATGTTTATTAATAGTATGATAACAGCCAATTTCAGGATTTAGTTTGTCTTTTGTACCCTCAAAGAAATTTTTTCATATATTTATAATTTGCCAAATTAAAGTTTGTTATATACATGAAAGAGTAAAGTCACTTTGCATTCTGAATTACTTTCTCCTAAATATATGTAAAAAGCTATCTTTGCCATTTTATGTTATTGTCTACTGACAAGAAGTTAATTTTTGCATAGAAATTATCATTTATATTTTATTTTTGAAGTGCAGATCCAAACCACATGAAATTGATGTAACTATGATAACATTTATCATCCCACAGAATCATGTGATATAGGACAGGTTCAATTTAGCAACCTTGATAGAATTATAGCTGGTCTTTATGCAGTGCTATCCACTCACACTTTAATGAAAAGCAGAGTACATGAGTCCATCTGCTCCAGATGAACCCTACCATATGTATTAAAAAGCTCTCCTGCTCAAATGTGAGGGTGAAACTATAAATACCCAGGTGCTTTGACAGCTGTGGTACAAGCTGGATTTATATAGCTCATGTTAATTATACCATCAAAGAGCTAAAAGGCTAAATTTTCAGATGGCACAATAGTACCAGCATGATCACTGAAAGTAAATGTAGAAAAGTTCATGACGTGAAAAGAAAACCATGATATTTTTATAAAACACAACTGAAGAAAGACCAGAGTGTCTTAGGCATTCAAACACCTATTCAATCTATAGTGAAATCTTAAAGAAGTTCAAGTGTACAGAAGCAAATAAAGGAGCTACCAGAGAAGGATGACTATGATAATTAATTTTAATGTATACATGCTCCTTTACATATGTCTGTCTACCACCATTATCACCAAGTTATAAAGGAAGGGAAAACTTCACTATGCCCTCAGCATGATAGAAGACAAAACAAGGCACAATAGGCTAAAACTAATGAAAAGTACAGGAGTATTTACAAAGCTCTTCATTGCCATGTCACTAAGACAGTTATGGTCACAGATGTAAAATTCAGCTTACACTAATACTATAAATTGCTGCTTCCTTTATTATTCATACACATGTTCTACAAGAGTTTTATTATGACGTTAATTAGGGTGCTTTCAAGAGACATGGCTGCATTGTTTGTACCCTTACATGAAAAGTTACAGTAACGTCACTAAATACTATTTTAAGGCTCATATTTTTTCATTATCAATTTTAGTCTAAAACTAACAGTTAAATGTGCTAATGGAAATCTTAATTATGATTATTCCAAGAATGGAATTACTGATAACGGAATGTGGATATGTGTCAGAAATCTTAAAGCAAATATGAAGTGACTTTAGATTATGTATCATGTCTCCATTTATTAAGGATATCAACAACTCAATTAAAATTTTCTCAGAACTATAATGCTTCAGTTTTAATTGCACATGATTTCTTAATAAATAACTTGTAATATAGCTGTGAATATCTAAGCACATCTTTTCCACTAAAAGAGTGTTATTTATGCAAATATGATCAATATTTAACAATATTATCAATAATTAAAATAATTATATAAAAACTTATAATATGCCAAGTATGTCATTTGAAAGTACACATTGCTTTAAAAATAAGCACCTATAATTATATCTATATTTTATGTTAACAATATGAGGATAATATATAGTAAATCTTTTACAAATTAATAAAAAAAGAACTGTTTACTACAAGAAGTACACTTTAAAACAAGACTTGTGTGCCTGTTTACACACATAAAACAAATAATATTTAAACATATTGGTCAATAGCCTGGAGAAAACAAAATCCTCAGAAGATTATTGATCAGAGTTCATGAACTAAATTTGGAAGTCTTACTGATATTTCTTTTTGTTTTTTGGAATATGAGTTGTTTATACTCTTAGGTCTTCCTCTCTTCATGTAAAGGAACAAGAACAAAAGTAAATGACTAGAGAGGAAACAAACAGGAGAAAAGGAGAAAGCCATATAATAAAGGGGATGAGAGAAGAAAAATATAATGATGCTTGCCTAATATCTTCAAATTTCTTCTCTGATGCTGATAAGAATACTAAAAACCATACATATGTGAAAAATGTCAAAATTAGCTGGATTATTTTGAACCAGTCATTATACATGCTGCACCTCCATTTCTGCAGTTGGAATAAAAAAAGTTTGGGCTAGAACATAGTTAGAACCCACTTCAAATACCGAAACAAAAATATATTGTGTCACTAATATTTTCAACTTAAATAATGAGAAAAGTCATTTGTAAGAGATACATTCAAATAAGCAATATTTTGTTTTCACTATTTCATTATTCTCAATCTTATGAACATAAATTAGTCATCTTAAAAATTACCTAAAGAGGTATTATAACTCATAAAAAATGATTTATTACAGGTGGTGGTCGCACATGCCTTTAATCTTAGCACTCGGGAGACAGAGCCAGGTGGATCTCTGTGAGTTCGAGGCCAGCCTGGGCTACCGAGTGAGTTCCAGGAAAGGTGCAAAGCTACACAGAGAAACCTTGTCTTGAAAAAAAAAAATTATATCCTTGTTTTGTTATGTATATAAAAATCTAATTGACCCCTTTTCTTTAATGGCTTCCCAATTTTCTTCTGAATATTGACAATATCAAAAGACATGTTAATGAAGGGGGTGGAAAATCTCAAGGCTTCCTATTCATAGACAAAGAACTACAGGCAACTAATGACTGCTGAGAGAGGGAGAATTAATATCTCCCAGGGATGAGCTCCCTAATTTGTTATCCAATACAAAGTGGTCAGCCCTGAAATATATACACACAAACAACAAAAAGAAACTGTGCACACTGTATTTATCTATATGTCCATACATATGCATTTATTTGTTTATGGTAATTTTGTTTTAACTCTGTGGAAAAGTATTATTTATTTGAAATATATTTAAGATTTAATGTCACTTTCTGTCCACTTATGTAAAATCTATATTTTGAGATGTTAATAACTTTAAAACAAAAATCACATGTATTATTTATTCTAAATTAAAAATGTTTTTTTAAAACTAACAAAAACAATTTTATGCAAATATTTCCTCATGTAAAATTATACACATCAATTTAAATCAAATATGTAATCCAAAAATCTGTTACAAAGTTATAATTTTAATAAAAGTAATGAAAACATTTTAGTCAGGTGTAGTGACTCTATTTTCTCACTTTGCATTATCCTTTTGAAGGTAAGACAGAAACATTCTAATTTGCTTGCAGTGATGCTTGATGTCTAAAACAAAGTAGCTTCCTAACTCACTCTATGAATTTTAATTAAGCCCTATTTATTATAAATTAGCACTATGGTCAGTTCCACTACACATTTAGTCTTTATTAGCAGTAACTGTCAACTTGACATAGCTTCAGTTCTCTGAGAGGAGTTGCTCAATTTAAGAATGTCCTTGATCATAATAGCTTGTGAACACATCTTTGGGGGACTGTCTTGATTGTTTAATTGATGTCAGAGAACCCAGCCAATTGTAAGTAGCATTATCTCTAGGCACGTAGTTCTGAACTCTATGAGAATCCTATTTGAGTAAAAACTGACCTGTCTTCCATTTAGCAATCAGCATTCACTGTGATTCATGCTGTATCTCTTTGGCTGTGAAGTAAGTTCTTTGGCTGGATATATTGATGTGTCAAACAACAAACACACCTACATTCAGATCCCTGCCTTGAGCTCCTGACATGACTTCCCTCAATGACCAACTGGGATATGTAACTATAAATTGAAAGATGACACCTCTCTCCTATGTTGATTTTGGTCACAATATATTATCACAGAAATGGTATGTATATCTTGCAAGCACCAAGAATCTATAGAAGAGATATGGCCAAAATAAATACATAAACTAGATTCTGAAATAAACATATTTATCAAATACAAAATATTTAAAAATTAGAAAATAAGAATAGAGAAAGAAAAGTAACTGATACATACCAAATAATAAAATGCTATAATTAAGCTTAATCATATCAATAATGCACTAAGTAGTGGTAACAGATATATTGTGCTGAATAAAAGCCAAAATGAAGTCAAACAAAAAGGAAACCAATTTATATCTATAAATAAGAAATACATCCTGATTATAGAGATAAAATAATTTAAAAGCCAAAGATGAAAAATATACCATAAAAGCAAAAATCTAAAAAGAATTGAAATGGCTAAGTTAATTGAAAAAACAAGAGATTTCTGAATACAGCAATATAAGCGAAAGCAAACAGAAAAGTTCTATAATGATAAAAGGATAAATTCACCAAGAATTGATAGGCCTACATGAACATGAGTCTTAAAATGCAGCTTTAAAATACAGTCATAATTCAAAACTTAAAAAAATTTTGGTTGTATGTTTTTTTTATGTTTTTGGTTGTGAGCCTAACCTTTAATGGCTGAGTCACCTCTCCAGCCCAGTCTTACATTTTTCTAAGAGAAACTGAGATCCAAATAATTAGAAGAAAAAAATAACAAGACATTTGAACATAATTCATGGGTTAAAATGTAAACCACAATAGAAATTAAAAAAATATTTGAGTAGAATTAAAAATAAAACAGAACCATAGATTGTGGTGGAGACCTATTACTGTAGCAATATCGAAGACCAAGGCAGGAAGATTTATTTAAAGTTCAAGGCAAGTCTATACTCAGAAGAAATTCAAGGCCAGTTTATGCAACTTAGTGAGACACTTTTTCACAAATAAACAGTTGGAGCCATATCTCAGTGGTAGGGTGCTTGCCTCCAATGTGTGAGGCCTAGAGTTTGATCCTTAGCATGTATGAGGTCTATTGTTTGAACCTAGCATAGCAAATCAATCAATCTGTAAACAGAAACCATGTATATTGATGTATATTGCACATTTTCAAGCTCAAACTCAGTAGTTAGAGCAAAATGAACTTTCTAACTATAAACACAAAAAAGAGGACAGTTATTAAATTCTTTTTTTTTTTTTTGGTTTTTCAAGACAGGGTTTCTCTGTGTAGTTTTTGGTGCCTTTCCTGGAACTTGCTCTCTAGCCCAGGCTGGCCTTGAACTCACAGAGATTCACCTGCCTCTGTCTCCAGAGTGCTGCGATTAAAGGAGTGTATCATCACTGCCTGGCTAGTTCTTAAATTCTTAATTTTCATGTAAATTGGTACTTAAGAAGCTAGACCAACAAATGTTTCCCCAAGCAAGTGGAGAAAGGAGTAGGGATGAAAGAGCTCATGAAATAGAACTCATAAATATAATAGCAAAAAATGATCAAATAAAAATCTGCGACTTAGCATACTCCAAGGTAGTGAAAACAAAAGAAGCAATACATAGGATTTTAACAGATATGTTTGCTTGTAATATTTTTGTTCCTTGATATAAAACAAATCTACAGGCAATATGCTCAAGGTTTTAGTTATCTTATGATTTTACATAGGCAGTTGAATTTTTGTTTTCTTTTTTTATAGAATTAATGAAAATCACTATATTTGCATATGTACATTGATGAATGAGGCAGGATCTCAGAAACCACATTAGCTTACAAAATGTGTTATCTTCACTATCTCTCCATGTGTTTCAGAAGTAAAGGTTCTTTTTATCAAGAAATCAAAATATTATGAACATAATGATTGCTAAAGAATGACAAAGCAACATTGGTGAATATATGGGATGCTATTGTAAATATATATTATTTTAATTTAGAGCAGAAAAATTGTAACTATAAAAGCCTTGATTCTACATTATTCAGTAATTTAAATGGTGATCACTACCTGTCCTGCACAACAGACTTTATAAAAAGTCTCAAAAGATAATAAAAAATGCAATATGCATTTCATCAGAGAGTATTACAAGTGAAACTATAAGACGAAACTAAGAACTTTCCTCTCAAACTGGAATTTCCTCAGTCTGTCAGTGAATAGTCACACTGCAGTAACACAGTGCATGTTAATTTCAAATGGCTTTGTAGGCAGTTGGGTCTTTGTACTGATTAGACTTTGGCTTGTTGCTCCAGGGAACCTATTTCCTTGAAATGGTATTTGTCTGTCATGCCCTCTCCCCACACCAGTCGACATATTATTAAGTGAATTATGACCTTAAGTGAATATAGAGAAATTGCAGTTGGAGAGCAAATGCTAAACTATGAACTCCTGGCTAAATAGCTCATAAAAGTTTGTCTGCTAGTGACATTTTCTTGCTATTCTAAATATGCCACATTGCACTATAAATGAAATTTACATAGCTATCATTTTCATTCAAGTCCCTTATGCAGACAGCACAAGGTAATTTGATGCCATTCTAGGTAGATAATATGAATAATTTATGAAAAAAATCTCTGAGGACTAATCTTGTGTTATTCAAGGTTAAGAAATGCATTCTCCTTTCCAAAGATTATTATCCTGATTATTTAAAGTAGTCTTTGATCTTAGTTATATGTATAAAAATAGGAATATGTATGTTATTATTTAAAACTCAACAGATGATATATTGGTAAACATTATATCACTTGAATGAAATTTATGTTACAGAGTTGTTTTCTTTTGCCTTCAAGTGATTTTTAGTATGTTCTCAAAGAGCTAGCATTACTTATAATACACAAATGTGCAAAAGGTTATTTATATACTCTTAGAAGTTAGTTTAGTATTATTCCAGATAAAATTCCTGTTTATCAAAAGATAAGAGATGTGTAAAATTTTCTGTCACATCCACAGATTATCAACTAACTATATTTTATGTATCACAGCAAATACCTAAACATTTATTTAAGTGGAAAATCAATACATTATACCAAATGTTACTGTAACAAAAACAGTGAGTACAAACAACTTGTGGAAAAAATTACATGGTATCTTTGGGATGAAGTTATGCCTCTGCTTGTACTTTTTACTGTGTACTGCTATAGATAGTGAAACACTTTTAAAACCTCATGATTGAGTAGTTCTTGCCAAAATAATTGTCATTGATTTTACTGAAACTTAGTTGTTTAAGAAAATGTACTGATGGACATAGAAGGTTTAAGGGCCCAATAGAAATTTGGTCAAGCAAAGAGTCATTGGCAAAACTCAGTATGGAGTGTATAGAGTCTCCCTGATCTTTCATGATAATTTATACTGCTAAGACTTATTTACAGTTTAAATTTATCTAAAGATTAAAAAAATCAGATTGTTTATTATAGCATTTGAATTGATATTATACAATGCAAATACTTCATACTCTAGGCCCATTGGTCAGTGTATTATTGTTAACAAATTGAAAATAATGAAACATTTTATTAAGTCAAAGCTCATATTTTACAAAACTGTGCAATCCAGATGCTTCCTTTTGAGACAATAACTTCTGATCAGGTGTTCCTGCTGAAAAATTTAAGACTCATTCAATGCATACTTCCATATACATTTTTATTGAAAGGTATATTTTTGTAAAGAGTGATAGCAAATTCTACAAACAGCAATGGCCACATGAATTTTTAAAACATAAATTATGTTAGCAAGTAAAATATAAACATGAACTTACCTATAAATATAGAGGAAATATTTTACAACTCTTAGTTACTAGACAAAAGCAGAGAAAGATAGTAGGCCCAAAGATGTTTATGTTTATTTTCACTTTGTTTGACCAGTTCCTAGAACAATGTTCATATATATGCTAAAGAATGAACGGGCATAAATAAGCACTACTAGTGGGTATTGAATGAGTAAAATGGTAGGATAAGTCATCAGCAATTTTTTTGTAGTATTGAATTTGTATTTGAATCTGGTTACTTTATCTGCTTTTCTTGAAAGTCAGGACTGTAAAGTATGCCTTTTTTTTACAGTCCCAATTTCCCTATTATCTTTCTTTTTAAAATTAAACTTATACCCCAGTAGAGATAGTCAGAAGTAAGTTCCTTAAATTATTTAGTGATGCAGTCTTTTCTTGGATAAGAATTTGGGAAAATATTGGGTAGGTTTTATTTGAGACAATATTTGGGTTTTTGTTTGTTTGCTTGCTTTTGTTTCTGTTTTGTGAGATTATATATATAGTCTTACTATGTAGTTCTGGCTGGTCTTGAACTTGCTATAGAAACTAGGCTTTCCTTGAGCTTACAGAGATTTTTCCTGCCCTGCCTCTGCAGTGCTGGAGTTAATGATGTATGTCACCACAACCAGGTGAGAGGTAGTTTTAAGTTGTTCTTTCGATATTAAGTGATAATTCAAATCTAATTGATTGTCAACAAAGTAAATATGAGAAGTTTAGAGCAAGAGAAGCAACCATGTAAACAGTTTCTCCAATGACACAAGAAAGATAATTGTCATGGTAGGTATATATCATTATTAATTAGATTGAATTAATCACATATAAGTGGATTTTAATGCTCAAGGTAATAAAGGACCTGTATTTTCCAGATGCTAACAATAGTTTGCATTTACTAATCATTTGTCTTCTCTTTTTTCATGTAGTACTTAACAAAATTCTTCTTACCATCTATCAGCATGAAATAGGTAAAGAAGAAATATATCAATCACTCAATAAAATGAAATAGATAAAATACTTAACAGGAAGAATTTTTAAATATCACATATAAATGCAGGAGTGTTAGCAATACTGTCTTCATGCTTCTTATAGGCTACATTTTTGGTTCTGTACATTACCAAAAGCAGAAGAAATAGAAAAACCTAATAAGATATATTACTAATTCAATAAAAAGAAACATATCAAACAGTTTCAAAAGAAACAGCTATTTTCATTCATAAAGTACTGAACATATATACTATGTAGCTGTTTCATGTCTGTCATGAAGAAAATGAGTATGTGTACCATTCAGTCTACCTAAAATAAGTTTATTTACAGAGTCTGTACTGTAAACCAAATCAAAACCTTTTAATAGGCATTAAATTAAATAGAAAGAATCAAATTTAATAAGTATTAAAATTAAATAAAAAGAATAAAAATGTGTTCGTGAGTATTAGTTACTAAGTAATTTATTTTTACTTCCAGCCACCCCTGCCCCCAAAATTTTATTTTTTACAGTGAGGCTGTTTACAAAGTGAACATCAAGAGTTTGAGCATATTTGTAAAGGAACAGAACACAATGCCCAGGCAAAACACACACATACACACACACACACACACACACACACACACACACACACACACACACATACACACACACACACACACACACACACACACACACACACACACATACACACAATTTAAGCATCTATAGTCCACATCACTGTATAAACAATATCATGTATGCCGTTTTATTTTATTTTTAGCATCATACTTTAAATTTCAGAAGTTGAATTGTCAGTACCTTATGCCCCATGTGACAACATATCACCTACACAGATTCTGAAACAGTCAGTTAAATTAAAGATATGTGTATAATGAAGTCAAATTTCCAATGTCAGAAAGCCAGTGTAGAAGAAAACTACTGAAGGTGGTCATCTACAGAAATACCTTAATTTAGGATGTAAACTCTAAATAAGATATCTTTATCAATCTTTCCCTCTATCACAAGATTCAGAGAAAATCTCAGATAAAGAAGCAAAACAATAGTAAGAAACCAAGTATAGAGAGGGACATTCTGAAATGGCTGATCACTGAACATGACACAATTATCATACTCATTATCTTACTGTAGCTGTGATTACCTGTACAAGACCAACACAAGACCAAGCTTGCAAAAACTCCAGCACAAATAGAGGAGGTGTTTATGAGGCCCATCTCTAATTGCAGAGCTATTAGCTACTGGCAGCTGCTGAAGGAGAGGGACTCAATCAACTATGGTTAATACTCACTAGTACATTGCCCATGCTCCAGTGTATGGACTCCCAGCTTTGTGCACATGGTCAGTATTAAGTGAATTCAGTGAGGTATTTAAAAAATATATAAGGAAAAAGAAGACTCAAAACTTAGGAGAGATGTAGGAGGAATCTTGTGATTGGTTAATAGGGATATGGATATGATCATATTTCATAGTATATATTGTATTCTGTATATCAGCTTCATGAAGAGTAAATGCAAATAAAATAAAAGGCAGTATCTGTAAGAGTGAATAGATCTTGTTCCCTCTCTCTAATTTCATAAGAGCATCCCTTAGTTTATCTTCCCCAGGGAAAATAGCTTGTTCAGTTCAAATTCCCTTTTATCCCTTACTCACTCTTTCAAATATACAAACCTATATGTGTATAAATGTTCCCAATATGAATGGAAATATATGTTGAATATACGCCTTCAGAGAATTATCCAACTCAAACATGGTATGACAGCATTCTCTTTCAAGTTGTCTGTGCTGTGAAAACTTTCTTTGTCATATCTTACCAGAATTTTTAGTACTGGTATCTCCAAGAAGCGAAGAATAAAAAACTTAGCAAACACATGAAGTGATTTTTTTTTTTAATAGCAGTCTTCCGGTCTTTGCTTCAAAAGTAATATCAGAATTTCTTGAATGACTATTTTTTCATTCCTATTATTATATAGGTTTCCCTTGGTTTTGCGGAAGCTTCTAGATACTTCTTTCTTACCCTCAAGCAACAGATTATACGTCATAGAAAATTATTGTCCCTTAACTGTATAAAGGAACAGTTGACCTTTTTGGGATAACTCCAAAGTAAGTTTTATTTCCTTCTATTAGTATTAGGTTTTGTTGATTAAAGGTATAAGTTTATAAAATGCATAGAATTATATTTTTGTAATGGTAACTGTAATGCATGGTTTTGGGATTAAAGCCTATTAAGTCATTTAAACTAATTATGCAAAAGACAATGATAATCACATACCAGATTTTCCTTTATATCAAATATTTTCTTTTATATTTAGAGTCTAATACTTTCCTGAAAGCTTTATTTTCTGCAAGTCAGTTTTTATTATCCTTTTTATGCAGTTGTAGCACTAAAATTCTCTACTTTGTGTGCTACAGTCACAATTCTATGGGAAAGATAGAAGTCAAGTGCCAATTTCACCTTGAAAATATCACAAGAAGCAACCTTTTGTTGCTGGGCAGCTAATTCTTGACATTGATGATGTGTCCTCCAGCAAAGTAACTCCCTATATTCATTAAGAAAATGGATTTTCTCTATCTGCAACTAAACACCTGGAGGGATGACTACCAGCAAGCATAGAGGAAAGAAAATATAATCATGCTTGGTAATTTCTAAGTGTGATTTCCTTCTTAATTATGTTCCTTCCTATCAATTTACTCAATGACAATGATAGGAGAAAACCCAAAATGCATAAAGGACGTTTCCTTAAAAATGAATTATGATTCTACTGATCCACTAATTCTACTGTAGGGGAGGGTATGAGGGAGCTAGAAATTTTTGTACTCAGGCACATTTTTCTCTCTTTATTTTAAAATGCCTTGGAAGGCAATTAAAGCTATTATCACTACTATCATATTTCTAGATTTAATTTTACTATTTCCATCTTAACATGCAAATATATGTTTATTTTAAAATGTTAAAAGGTGGGCTTTTAAAGTCCTGGAGAAAGATAAATATTTCACACTTCAAATATATGTCTTGAATAAACAATTTCTTGGAATTGATTCTTCAGTAAGTATGAAGATTAAGAGTCTACTAATTGAAATAGAATAAGCACTTGCGAAATGAAATCGAGTAAAGCAATTAACTAAGAAAAAATGTGAGTCAAATACACTAAATTTGACTTGAGTTTAGCCATTGTTACCTTTTAATTCAATTATAAACAAGCCATGTTCAATACAACATGTCTCTTACAATGAATGGGTGACAGAATTTGATATTTTTGTAATTCTGAACTTAGAGGAAAATATTCTTTAGCTGTGTCATTTTAACCGAATCACATGCTTTCTTGTCATCATTTACTTTTTGTTTGTTTGTTTGTTTGTTTTTAGTTTTTTTGAGACAGGGTTTCTCTGCATAGATTTGGTGCCTTCCTAGATCTCTCTGTAGACCAGGCTGGCCCTGAACACACAGAGGTCCGCCTGGCTCTGCCTCCCAAGTCCTGGGATTAAAGGCGTGTGCCACCACCTCCTGACCATCATTTACTTTTAATATTTACATTATACTATTATACTTTTATAATTAATTATCATTCAGATTACCTATTTACAAATAGAGAAAACCGTTAGTATATCAATGTGAAATGATTTTATGTTATTTCTCTTGATTAATAAAGTGATTAAGAGAGAAAGAAGCTGAATTTTTTTTTTAATCTGGTGCCAGCAAAAGATGTCAAGAAACTTCTAGCTTATGCCTTTTATGGTGTATTTATTTCTACATGATAGAGTTACTATTTAAAATTGTCCTTTGCTCAAATATGATGATACCAGACATACTATTGGATAACACATAATTTATGTTAATTCTAAAAACCCATTTGATATTGTAAATAACATCTTACAAATTAGTGCTACATGATTAAAATAAGTATAGCCACAATCAAAGGAAGTCATGCTAGCAAAGTAAATTACACCAAAACACTTCAAATTAGCAATCAATGTCCCAACCCCCTATTCTCAGGAAGTATATAATACTTCACATATTAATGCAATGTTGGCAGTTTTAAGCTTAAATTGAATCACTCTAAAGAGAATCGGCTAATTTTCTTTAAAAATATTTTAATGCTAAACATTATTTCACATAGATAAATGCTAATATACATTGTATAAAAGTACATTTTTAAGTAATACTCATAAATCAGTCATGTCTATAATTGAAATGAATTCTTGTTACTATGGCCTAGAGTTTTCTGTATTTCCCCGTCCTTCTACATGAACTTGACAATGTAAATTAATCTCTGATGCATCTGGCTAATGTAATTAAGAATTATCCAAATGTATTTCTTCAACAATAATCTATTGTAAAATGTAAGTCTTCACTTTTGCAAAACAGTGTTATTTAAGATACCACATCCAGCTGAATATATTGGGCATGCTAAGATGTTCTATCTTACTCATAAACATAAGAAATCATATGATGATATAATAGTTGAAAAATATCAATAGTGACAGAAAAAAGCAAATTCATAGAAACTCTGTGGCATCTTAAATGGTTGTATCTTTTAAGTCAAACAGGCAGAATTTATCAACAAATTTGAAATAGAGATGAATAGAATCTCCAAAGGTGATGTAGGGAAACAGTTCCATAAAACAAAACAAAACAAAACAAAAAAACAACCTCAAGATACAAGAGATCTAAAGGCATATATGCAGAAAGACAGGGGAGGAAACCAGTTTGACATTGCTATAGTCATCTTGGTTATAATTGTTATAACTGCCATCTTCGTCCATCAGGAGACTGCAGCAAATACTCCAGATTCTAAAGATAAAAACACTAATTAAATCATTCATCCCACTGTTTCATGTCACCCTTCGTTTTGTTTAGGTAATGATTCAAGTTAGAAAATATATAATTATTACAGGATATTTTAAATTTTAATAAAATTTCTTTTAATTTTAATGTTGTAGCAAAAGAAGTCATGTTCTTAATATCAAATGAAATGCTAAGCCCTTCTGAACTGAATTCTGCCAGTATTATCGTTGTGCAAAATTAAGGTAAATCATCATCATAAAGATAAGCTTATAAATCAAATCAAATGAATTACTTCTATTTATGATTTTTAAAAGAGATTGTTCAAAGTAAGAAGATTAGATCTTGTGAAGGTAACTAGGTAATATGAGTCACTTTGATATTTTGCTCAATTTTATCTAGAAGATAGCTTTGTTTATCATGCAGTCTTTTATTTTCCTGATTGCAATCTCATTTCACTTGCCCTTGCTAAGATATGTTTGCACTGACCTCCTGCTTGTTAAATATTCAATAGAAATTTTATGGTCTTTCCCATAACCTTGATTAAAAGCCTTTTGGGAAACTAAATGCTGAAACAAGAACTTTATTTGAAAAGTAATTCGAGTGTTCCATGTTGATTTCTGTTTCACTAACAGTACTTGTAATCAGCAGTCACTGACAAAATATGAGAGCACAGATGAAATATGGTAAAGTCTTTTCTCTTGTTAGTAGCTGAGTAAGTGAAAAATTTACAACTTCGTTTAGCATCCAGAAAAAATACTTACTTTTGAGCTCATGGGAAAAAGGCTTGAAGTAACACACAAATTGTCATACTACAATATAAAATGCCAACATGCATTTCCTTTCACATTCAGAAAAAGATACTCAGGACATACCAACTCATGGGATAACATTCATGTATTGAACAAAAATTAACTAGGATTTTTTTTTTTTAGATTTGGAAAATCTACACAGAAATTCACAGTGACTTGAGTTCATATGTAACCCAGAAAAAATTAAAGCAATGAGAAGTGTCATTATCTCAGGACAGACTATAATCTACCTAATGTTGCATGGAATCATGTTAATTTTAACTTGGAGAAGGCATGGGCATGGCACTTCTTGCCTATAGTATTACAAGTCAGGGGGGAGCAGCAGGAGGATCCCCCCAGTTTCAAGGCCAGTTTCCTTAGAAAGTGAATTCCTGGCCAATCCAGTCTACCTAGAGAAACAAGACAAAATCAAGGTAGGAATCATGTATATGGTCAATGAATTTTTATCTTTTATTGAGTGTGTGTGTGTGTGTGTGTATGTGTGTGTGTGTGTTTGTGTGTGTGCATGCACATGTGTGTGTGTTTTAACTCATCGAATTTTTAACCTATTTTGTTTTATTACACACATAAAATAAGAAAATTATTTCTCCTTACTAGATCGTTGTCTATAATAAGATACTCATGTAGGTTAGAATGTCTAAACTATAATCTTGGAAGAAACTTTGGTTCTTTAATTAAATTAAAAAAAATAAGTCAAGGACACAGCGTGAATTATTTTAAAAGTACATTGTAAATATGAATTTTCTTGAATTTATTTTCCACTTAACAATACGCTTCTAATAAAGCTGTTTATTTCTTGCATGTTTTATTAAAGAATATTGTCAGGTTTACAATACTAAATTGACAGTAGTTTCTCTTTTCTTTTTCTTTTTTTCCTTCTTTCTTTTTCATTCTTTAACTTTCTTTGCCAAAGGATTGACAGGATTTTCTAGGGCCTTTCAAAAATGGGGCAAAGGTTTTTACCATTCAGATACATATTTAACTTGGACACTAATTTTCAACTGAGTTAAAAAATATGCAAAAGAAAATAAATATACAACGGTGTTGAAGGCATTCGTAAAATTTTAAGTCTTGAGGCATATTATTTAATTTTCTCTCTTTAAATTACACTGACAACAGAAATAGGCTGTTTTATTTGGTGGTGAGATTTTTGGAAGTAATAATAACCTACCTCTTATGAAAAACATTTGTTAAAAATTAATTATTCTATATAAAAACATTTCTCTACACATTTAAAAAATAAAATTCATTTGCCATATAAATTTCACGAAAATTTTTCTATAAAACTTGTGCATGACAAATGACTTAATATGTTTTAAAGATTCAATACATTAAAGATAAAAATGTGGTGATATATTGTGTACCCTAATAATATTTGCTTGAAGATCAGAAAACAGAAAAAGTCGCTAGATGAAACATAGAGGCCAGGCAGTTGTAGCATACACCTCTAATCTTAGCACTTGGGAAGCAGAGATTTGCCTGGATGTCTGTGACCTCAAAGTCACCCTGGACTACATGAGACTCAGTCTAGGAGAGAAACAGAGCCAGGCAGTGGTGGCACACATCTTTAATCCCAGTACTTGGGAATCACACGTCCTTAATCTCAGTGCTTGAGCTCTCATTCCTTTGCTTGGGAAGAACACACACCTTTAATCCCAGGAAGTGATGGCTGAGTGGAGAAAGGTACATGAAGTGTGAGGACCAGGAACTAGAGTGTAGATGTAACCAACCGTCTTATTAAATAAGAAACACAGAACCAATGCAAAGAAGAAAGCCAAGAGATCAGTACTAAGAGCTAAAACTTTACCCTTCCTCCTGTGGTGGTCCTACCTCTCCGAAAGAGACCTACTTCCTGTGTTAAAGTCTTTATAAAGACTTTTGGTTCTGCCTTCTCATTGGTTGTAAACCCAACCACATGACTGCCTCGTCACTGCCTGTCTGTACAGACCTCCAGGTCTTTTATAGTTGGTGTTGAGATTAAATGTGTGTCTCCGATGCTGGCTGTATCCCTGAACACACAGAGACTTACCTTTTTCAGGCTAAGGAGTCTGAGAGGTAAGATGCAAAGTGGCTTGTTCCTTTGTTTATCTGATCTTTCAGCATTTACCCCAATATCTGGCTCTGAGTTTTTTATTAGAATTTGAGCAACATATAAATTAATAAATAAGCCATGTTTGATGGTGTATATCTGTAATCTCAGTACTTTGAAGGCTAGAGCAGGAGAAAGCAAATTCTGGTCATCCTGGGATACATAGTGAGTTTGGGACCAAAGTGGCAAAGAAATCATTTCTAAAAATTGAGGGAAAAAAAAGGAAAAAGAAAATGAAATTGGACAGCTAAATCAATGAGAAGGAAAATAACTATTGTATTTTTTTATTGATATGCATCATGACTATCAGAAATTGTGTTCTGAACTGCAACAAACCTGAAAATGAAATTTGAGTTTAGCAAATATGTACGTATGTATGTGTATGTATGTGTATATGTATATACAATTAAACTCGAAATTGATGAAATAATGTCAAGAGTACATCAGCAATGTAATGATAGTCTTTAATATAATATTACATTAGATTTTTATGAGCTTCACTTATGGATAATTCTAGAAATACACCTCCCCTATTCAGCATTATTGAAATAAAAATGTGTTTGTGTTTGTGCGGTATAAATAGAGTCTTAATTGCTCCCAATGAGAGACTACATTCACAAGAGCAAATTCATTACCTTTTCTTACCTACACTATATCCTCTAACTAAAATACAATCATTAAACATTATTACTCAGCTGAACTAAGCAAGTCTATTTATAGTGTATTAAAAACAAAGCAGTGTGTAATTAACTTTGCCTTCAACCACCTATATCCTCCCTCTCCACTATCAAAGAATTCTAATGAAATAATCATTTCTATTTAACACCCACAACTGGGAGGTAAGGCTTGTCATTGCCCCATGGAAAGTGTAAGTCCGCAGTAGTTTTCCTGGGATTTTGTTTTCCTTCCTTTCATATTACTAGAAATTAATATCTCCACAAAATTAAAAAAAATCACTGAATACTGATATACACATATATATCTATATTTACCTATACTTGTATACTGTTAAATATATGAAGATATAAACACATATATAAGAAAAATAGAATCAGCTGAAAATACAATGGTATTAACTGATCTTTTATTTATCTAGGAAGCAATTTTTGAATTTTAGCTAATTACGGAAAATTCCAAGAAACTTAACAACTATGTAATCAAAATATGCAAAGGAAAATCCCAAAGGCTTAGGCGTGTTTTATAGTGCCCCATGGCCAGGACTACAATTGCATGCTTCATGAAGCAACTCTATAGTACATACTGTAAATATATGCTATTTTTTGTTGTTATTTAGAATATTATTCTATACTTGAAGTGACATTCCTCTGTTTTGAATGTCTACTAAATTGTTACATAAATTAAATAGTTCATATAAATAATATTTGCATGATAATTTAATTCTCCCCCTGAAATATTCAAGTATGGTATGATAATTTATGTTAAACAATACATTTTACTTCAAACAATGTATCTTTTATCAGAATTTGTTATATTATACTATGTCTCCAAATTAACAAATTACAGCTTCAGTACCTATGAATCACTGTCTCAGGGTTCATGAGTTCCAAGGCAAGTCTCAGACAGATAGTGAGACACATTTTCAAAAAAGAAAGAACAATTTAATAATGAGAAAGGTACTTTCTAAGAAGATATGAGGACTTTATAAACATGCTAAGGGCACTGATTATTCATTGCTGCAAGGAGTACCTTTGTTTGCCTTGCTTTCAATAGATTCAATTCCGCACCTAGAACATTTTCACTTCTGCTATGGAGTGTGACAGTAAGCCACATTTACATATTTACAGTAACACGTGATGAATCTGTCTCTTTTAGCATATCAATCTACTCACTTATAGAGACTCTGTAAACTCAAACATGAACATTTTACTTTTAAATATGTGATTTTAACTACTGTTGCTATTGTTAAGGACAATTATTCATCTCTGTGAAATATTCACTTGTTAAGTTTTAAAAATCTAAATTAATTGGAAATAGATGAAATAAGACATTTTTAGCTTGCTGAAGTTTTCATTCAAACCAGGCATAATGCTGAATAGATTTGGCTCCTGTTGATTTCTGTCAGGGAATAGGCAAAGTCATATACTCTGAGAGATGAAAACACATCTCCCTACAATTTCCCTAAGCATCTATATTCAGAAAACATCATGCATACTAAAAACAAAACTTCCCTTCATTTTATGCTCATTAGACTTGAGGAGCAAAGGCTCCTAAAGATATTGTTAGGGGGAGGGTGCAAACACAATGAATGATGATAATAAAACAACATGCAAGACAAATAACCAGTCAATAATTCTTCACTCTTTCCATCTAAAGTAGGATATATTAGTAAGCAATGAGATAAAGAAAGAAATAAAACTCACACATAATCAGCAGTACCCAAATTAAATTTGTTATCATAGGATGCATCTGTTTTGAATTGCTAAGCAAATATGCTTCCCAAAACTATTAGGATTTTAACAACAGGACATTTCTTTTTTATGAATCAGTAGGCATTCAGAAAAAAAAGTTTTTTCTGGATACATGCAAAAGCAGTGAAATAAAACAGTGTGGCCTACATTCAATAGGAAATTTTTCTTTCTCTTTTCATCTAACTTCCTTTTTTGGGTACCTTTTCAGTTATTACCTTGTAGTAATTATTCTCAGTAATCTGGAACCTAGAGATGATCCAGAAGAGTAAGACTTTCCTAAATTCACACACATAGAAGATGTTTACTGACTCGACTAGTTGACAGTGCAGCTAGTACTTACTTAAATTTGGCAATGTGCTTTCTTTACTGTTTTGCCCTAATTAACTTACTAGAAATAAAATTTTGTAATACCTGTACACCAGGAACAAAAAATAGTCTTCATTTTTTCTTGGATGGCATGGGTAAAATGCAATTGGAATGTGCTGTTTTTTGTATAAGAGCTGTGAGAACAACTATGATGTGTGAATGTTTATGTTTGTGTACACACAAGTATGTGAGGCAATAGTAGAGAAAAAAAGAGCAAGGATCTTTACAGAACAATCCAGCAAATATGTACTAACATGTGGATTCTATTTGTAATGCTTTTTTACTGGATTACTGTGAGACATAGCCTTAAGCATGTATGTTGTAAATGCCAGTGTGGTAAAATTTCAACTACCTATAAATAGAAAATAATTTATTTTAAAACTTTCCTACATTTCATCATGAGTTATTTGAATTCAACAAGCCATATGTTCTACTGTGGTTACTCATTTAACACATTAGTTAGAACTTTGCTTCCAAAGTGTAGTTAATTGACTAGCAGCATGAATATCAACTGGGGAGTTGTTAAAAAACATAACCTGAGTCCCCACACTTACTGGAGTGTTTTTACTTTTAAGAAGATATGAATCAGCGGGGCATTGGTGGCACACACCTTTAATCTCAGCACTCAGAAGGCAGAGGCTGGTGGATCTCTGTGAGTTCGAGGCCAGCCTGGTCTACAAAGTGAGTTCCAGGAAAGGCACAAAGCTACACAGAGAAACCCTGTCTCAAAAAAACCATAAAAAAGAAGATATCAATGAAGTTTATGCTAATACAAGGTGACAAAGAACTGTAAGAGAATGATTTCCTCAAAAACTATTTTAAATTATAAAATGTATATGTGCATCAAATATGTAGGTATACATATTCATTTAGCACAATACTTAGAGACACCTGCTGTGGGATGGTCTTTCTGTATTCTGTGAATATGTGTTGCTAACATTGGTTAATAAAGAAGCTTCTCTGACCTATGGCAAGTGTTGGAGCCCATTTAGTCTTTACCAAGCAGGTCTGCATAAAGAGGATGATTGGACCATGGGCACCAGTACGAGGTGTCTGAGATGGTCTGCAATTGGCTGTGCTGCGGGGGGGGGGGGGGTGTCTTAAAAAACCTAGGGCAGAGACAGTCGAGGCCTGATGGATTAGGATCCAGACCCTCTCGAGGCTATTCTGTATTTTCTACCTTATCTCTCCCCGCTATCCTTCTGACTAATATTTCCTGCTGCTTCTACTCAAGAGTACTCTGAGGAAATGTGGGAGTGAGGGATGGCCCCCCACAGGCAAGTCAGGTTATAGCCACGTAGGAAATCCAAGAGAGAGACAGGAAGAAGACAGAGTCAGGGAGATGCTGAGCTCTGCAGGGGGAGCAAGATGTAATGGAACTCAGGTAACGCCACAAAGCCACGTCGCAAAACATAGATTAATAGAAATGAGTTGAATTCAGTTGTAAGAGTTAGGTAATGATAAGCCTGAGTCATAGGCCGAACAGTTTGTAATATAATATAAGCCTCTGTGTGTTTATTTGAGACTTAATGGCTGCAAGACTGGGCGGGACAAGAACACTTCCACCTACAGATACGTGTTGCCCGCTTAACCATTTTAAGGACAAACTCAAAGAAATTAAAAAAAAAAAAAAACTGAGACACAGGAAGATTAAATCCCAGCACTCGGGAGGCAGAGCCAGGTGGATCTCTGTGAGTTCGAGGCCAGCCTGGGCTACCAAGTGAGTTCCAGGAAAGGTGCAAAGCTACACAGAGAAACCCTGTCTCGAAAAAACCAAAAAAAAAAAAAGAAAAAAAAAATGTCACACTAACGGGTCAAAATATTAATAAGAAGATAAAGGCGAGATTTTAATCCAGGCAGTTTCCCTCAACTACTTTAGAAATGCTTTTGTTCATAACTAATTATTGAACTATACGTATTATAGCATTCACTAGGTTATTTTTATTAGAAATTAATACAGAAATAGAAGAACCTGAACATTTGTACCTCCTACATCATAAAATATTTTTAAAATATTTATAGACGTTAAAATTTCATCAGGGAAAAAGTCTTTCTGGGAGTACACAAAAAAGAAATTCTGCTACATTTGGAGACATACTATTGTAAAGACAGTTTGAATTTGCTAAAGCAGGTTTAGCTATGGCAGCTCTGGAAATTCAGTTTAACGAGTGTGACTAGTTGTACCTATTTAGTGGTCTTTCACTCTGCCCCCAAAGCATTCTGCTTTCAACCTATATTGAGTCAAAATGTATACATAGATTGACTTCATTCTGCTTTGAATTAATAGTTTGTGGGTTTTTTTTTAACTTAGTTCCAGTTTGCATTCTTTGAAACCCTCAGGGGTATTGAATTGGGCTCATTGTGTTTAAGATCTTTCTCCATGGTATTTGGATGTCAGGTATTACATGTTATACATCAAGTTGTTCTGTAGAACTGAAATGGGGAAGGAAGACTTAATAGTTTAAGACAATGGGATTTTTACTTGGAATTTCAATATCTGGATTTCATCCTACTTCAATCCTGAAAGTTCAATTTTGTACTTGAGAAAAACAGGTATTTTGTGACATTTTCCAGTTTTTTCTGTTATTTAATTCATCTAAAATTAACATTAGGACAAAGGTCGATCATTACATTAAGAAAACATTCCTAATACTATAATATTTACAAGAGTTTAGATTTTTGACATAGCTTTTATAGAACATTGTCTGTGGGAAAAATAAAAACAAACAGCTAAATAAAAATCTTGATAATTGATCCATAAATGAATGAGGTCTTTGTTGTTTTGTATTTCATAAATATCTTTAATGAGTGTTACATCTGTGCTGACTCACTTTAAATCAACTTGAAAAAGCTGGAGTAATCAGGGAAGAGAAAGCCTCAATTAGTAAAATGCCTCCACCAGACTAGCCTATGAACAAGCCTTTGGTGCATTTTTTTTTAGTTTTGTTAATTAATTTATTTTTATTATTTCTTTTATTTTTGATATTGAAATAAAATTACATCATTTTTCCCTTCCATTTTTTCCCTTTAAACACACTCATTTACCTCTCCTTACTCTTTTTCAAATTCATGGCCTTCCTTTTTTCATTAATTATTACTTGCATATATGTAGATGTAGATGATGTATATGTATATGTATGTATGTGCTTATGTATGTGTATGTATATATGTATATATACTCCAAAACATAATCTGCTCAGTCTTCTGTATAATGTGATTTATATGTATGTTTTCACGGTTGACCATTTGGCACTGGATAACCATTCTTTTTCCTAGGGAGGACTATTTGTTCCACTCTTAGGATTCCTTATTTGTCTCTAATTCTTTGTGTAGGATTGATGTGAAAGAGCCCTGCTCACTGTAGGAGGTGCTACCCCTGGGATGGTGGTCCTAGATTTGATAAGAAGACATACTGTGCAAGTCAAAAATTCTGGATATAGCATTCCTCCATGCTCTCTGCATCAGTACCTGCCTCCAGGTTTCAACCTTGAGTTCCTTTACACAAACATTATCACAGCAATAAAAACCCCTGTGGTTGATATATTGTGCACCTCAATAAACTTATCTAAGGGTCAGAGAACAGAACAGCCACTATATTAAACATAGAGGTTAGGTAGTGGTAGCACACACCTTTAATCCTATCACTTAGGAGGCAGAGATCCATCCAGATCTCTGTGAGTTCAAGGCCACACTGGAAACAGTCAGGCATGGTGACACACCCACATATCCTAGGAAGTGATGGCATGAAGCAGAAAGCTTTTTAAGCTTTTAGGCTTTTAGCAGCAGTTCAGCTGTGATCCATTTGGGTGAGAACTCAGAAGCTTTCAGTCTGAGGACTTGTGGAAACAGGATTGGATAAGGAGTTGTTGAGGTGAGGTTGGCTGTAACTTGCTCTGCTTATCTGATCTTTCAGCATTCACCCCAATACCTGGCTCCTGAGTTTTTTATTAATAAGACCATTTAGCAATTCGTGTTACAAACTCCAATTAAGACAGTATCATTTCAACCACTTAATTTAAACTTCTTTAAATGTAATGTCATCATTTTCATACAAAATGTAAGCAGCTTAGAATAAATTACAAGAGACATTCAAAACAGAAGAAGAGTTGAGCATAGGGCAGAATGAATAGGTAGTATATTCAGAGATTGTCCTCCCTGAGATTATATTTAACTTTACAACACAGAGAAAATACAAATTCCAAATATGTTGATAATTCCAAGTTGCTCTGAAGTAGGGCAGAACAGTGTAATGATCACTATGGTTCAGTAGGATTTCAGTGTTTTCTCTAAAAGTTTCTTTACTTATCTCCAATTGTAATTTCAGAAATCAGCAAATTAGATTGGTTTTTAAATTGTATAAGATTCTAAATGAGAAACTTAAGTTTGAATGCAGGCCCTCATTACATACACAAAGTTTTCCATATGGATATATTACCATACATCCTTTGGGCAATGATGACTAAATTTTATTCTAGTTTATTCACAATGAGTTCATTCATTTAAATTGCAAAATGTAGGTGCTTACACACATTAGTGACTTTTCTATTTTAGAGCATGATAAACATCAGTTCTTGGTTTAGGACATTAAGCTATTGATTATAAGTTCTAAATCTCAGTTCTCTCATTTGCATTATGAGGAGTTTAGACTAGAAGTCATCCAAAGTCCCAAAGAGCCTGAAAATTCAAGGGCAATATAAAAGCCAACACCTGCACTTTCATATTTTGGGGTTTTAATAGTTATAAGATAACCCTAAGGGGAAGATCAGTAAAATCCCTTCATTTTATAGCTAAGGAAAAGGAGACATAGTGGGGTTACAAGATCTATCCAAGGTTGCTAAGCTAGTTAATTGCAATTTATAGGTGAGATTTCTGTATTATGCAAGGTAATTACCTAAAAGATGTGATCTGTTTTGCTTTGCGGTGAAAAGATTTCATGAATAGTAATTACAAAATGAAGAAGTATGATGAAAATTGTTATTTAACATACAATATTGTGAAAGCATGATTCAGTCAGTTGTTTGCAGAGTCTCCATGTAACTTGCTTGTCTGCTTTGTAACCCAGAAGATGTGTTTTCTTTTTTCCTTCTTTCTATCTCTTTCTTTCTGACATTGTGGATTATTCTCCATTTTTTATATTTGAGAATTGCAGACATGCCTATAATATAGTTTGATCAAACACACGCCTATGCCCTCCCTCAAATGACTTCTAATCCCTCCACCAAATTTTCTTCCCAACTGCAAGCTCTATTTTTTTAATAACTCACTGAAGTCACTTAATGCTGCCAGTGTGCACATGGGTGTCTGAAGTTTCTCCTCCCCTGCCTGTGTGTACTGTGGCACTTTGTTAAAAATCCACTGCTGAACATGTCAGCCAGCTCAAAAGGCATAGATTCTCTCTTCCTCTTCTCCAACTCCCTTCTGAAAGCTGCTGTGTTTTACACCATGCCTGTTCTTCCATTTTCCTTACAAAATTTAAAAATTATTCTGAGCTTCAAAAATCTGCAAATAATTTTTAAAAGTAGGTTTTAAAGAAATAATGAAAGTTAGTATGTAAAATCAACAGCTTGCCATAGCTTTGAGGTGATTTTCTAGGGAAAAAAATCACACACACACACAAAATCCTTCTAATTGCTAATTTCATATGTGCTATTTGGAAGAACATTTCCATATAAACTAAAACTATCCCAAAATCACATAAATAAAATTAGTGTGTCAGATAAGTATCATAAAGCAATAGATATGGAGACAAGTTTACTTAGATTATTGATTTAACAAAAACTGACTCAGCACACACTTGTCACTTCTACTTTAGTCTCTATTGGAAATTTTCAAAATCCAATAAAGATGTAAATTTAAAATTACAAAGATCACTCTGACAGATTGTCCATAGTTATTCATTATGTAATGAATTTATTGGTATCCTCACTAGATATTGCATGTTAGTGTGAGCAGTTGTGAAGAGTTGCAAGTTATTTTGCAACTTAAAAGCATCAAGAGGATTCAAAATATATTGCTGTGGTACTCCTTATTCATTGTCATTTATGCATTATTTAAGAAATTGGCATGTGGCTAATATTGCTAAAAAGTCTAAGTCACTCAACAGTTGTAGTTTGCCCCTCTAATTATACTGACTTTCAAAAACCTACAAAAAGAAGCAAATGAAAAATGATCTTGTTTTACAATCAAAGAAAAATTAGGAGAAAGAGTCAGATAAAAGCAGACAACAGAAGAAGGTCATAAAATGAATTGATGCTTGGCTTATAAATAATATAACATAAATGTCAAATGAACTTTATTATATGGCGTAGGTAGCCTAATAAAAATTTAGAAGCACAGGAATGCCTATTGTGCAGAGAAGGCCACTGATTCTCTGTCACTGAATGTGGTTATTCAATTACTGACACTGCAGACCTTATGGCATTGGCTTTCAGAGGCAGCTGGTACCAAGTTCCCAGAGCTTGTCATTTTCAAACAGAAAAGACAAGATAAGAGATTGCTTTACTTACAGAGGCCTGCTTTCGAGTGATAAACCTCCACCTAATCCATATTAGATTTAAGATACTAAAGATAACACTCATCTTCCAGGCTGTCACCAAAATGGAATGCTGTAAATGTCTTCAAGTTTCCAACTTTAAACACATATTTCTTATTTTGATCCATGACCTTTGTAACATTTTTTAAGATCATCTCTTGTAGGAAATCCTCCTTTGCCTTCACTAAGCCTACATATTACAAATTAAAAAAAAAAAAAAAAAACCTTTTCAATTGGTCTTCATTGTGACTGCATTTTTTACTTAGGAAAGTTGGAGATGATAGACCATTCACTACAATAATTATTTTACCCTGCTGGGGACACACACATTTATTCTAAGCACTCAGGAGACAGAGGCAAGCAGATCTCTGAATTTGAGGCAAGCCTGATGTACAGAAAAGTTTCAGGACATCCAGGGCTGCACAGAGAAACCCTGTCTCAAAACTCTCCCCCTCAAAACAAATTAAAAAAATAATTGTTTTACTTATTTTTTATTATAATCTACATTTTAAATAAACTTCAATGGAAAGGAACTGACATATCACATAGCTATTAATTGGTAAAATTTCTCCATCTCCCTAAACACATTGAGGTTTAAAAAATATATATATATGACTGTCACATGTCCTTTACCTTTTTAGCAGAACTTTTGAGAACCCATAAATTTCAATACATGTTTTCAATATAACACTATTACTGTAAAACAGATCCTAAAATAAGCCAGTAGTCATAAATAGTATCAATGTGTTTCAATCCACTTCTTTTAGAACAAAAATTGGTTCTGTTTTTTATTGTTACCTTAAAATTTTGTATATGAAACAAAATTTTATTATTCCATTACAATTATAAAGCTGTTCATTCTGTTCTGTTCACAAACCAATGACAAATGAAAACATTTTGTTGTATATTTAGCAAGCTAGAGTCACCATATTCAGGCACCTTATCTAAATAATTAATATCACTGGTAATCATAACCCTGCTTAGAAATGCTAGTGGACAGATTTTTCAAATAATTTCACATTTGGTGAACTGTTTTATATTATATTTTTCTTCTGTGATCTGGCATTATTTTAGGCTAAGAATACAGTTTTTAGAAACAGGTGATCCTGGATTTATAGATGGACCCATATCTCTATAATCTCATACTGAATAAAAATACTCTGTCACAAATCCATTTAATACATCTAACTCACCAAGCATTATAGATTAGCAATACAGTACACAGTAGAGTATGGGTTGATTTTCCACATAATGGAAAGACTCAATGCTGTTTTTTGAGGTTTCACAAAACATTATCTCTTCCAAGGAAGTAACCAAAGTTCAAAATTGGAGTTTTAATTTCTCTGAATACATGCTGCTTCCATAAAACTGTATTTGAAAAATCATAATCTAGCTATTTTCAATAAAGGGACATTTGTATGCAGCTAATTAGTGTCAGAATCAGCTAAGTTAATCAGTCTTCAGGTGGAGCATAACTTCTCATAAGAGGATTGAATTCCCTTTTATTTCTCATAACATTGTAAATAAATTGGACATTCACATTTATTTTCAGGGAAATATGTGAATTTGTGTGAGACTTCCCTAAAAAGTGTCTCATAAGAAAAAGGCTTATGGAGTCAAATTACATTCATTGTTTCTTAATTACAGTGCTCATGGGATTGCACACCTGAAAATCTAGTATTCCAGAGGCAAGAGCAGGATGATGGAAAATTCAGGAGTATCCTGAGCTATATACTTATTTCCATGTCCACTCTATCTCACAAAAACCAAAGGGGAAAATATCTTATTAGCCTACAATATATAGGTAACAGTTAATAAACTATGCATTAGAAGAATGCTAGAATTTTCTGGAAATGTGCTAGTGTCTCCTCAATATATAAAGAATTATGTTTTTTTCTCACTAACTAAATCATAATTTTTCCTTGAATTTTTAGATTAATAACTAGAATAACCCTCCCAGATCATCTGTACTCCAATAGTATAACAATATTTGATTGGTGTTTTTACTTTGATTTTACTTTGTTTTTGGCTTATGGACTTAATTAAGTACCTAATATACTTAATTACAGAGGTACATTTTAATGATATATTACTAGAAGAAACCTTTTTAAGGTTTTATAGGTTTATTTATATATTTTTAATTTTACCGGTTGTCAATCTTTAGAATTAGATGTTCAGCTAATAAAACACTCAACTCACAATTACCCTTGTGATACTCATATCAACAGTTTTAGCCAACCAAGACAATTTTGGCAGATCTCTGTGTATTAAAATAGTCAATCAAATCATTTTCCCACTTCTTACACCAATTAATTAGGTGATGGTAGAAGGTCAATCAAAATGTATAACTACTTCTTTTCTGGGGATTAATTAGTAGTAATAGAGTACTAAGCAAACCTAGTTAGTGAAAGAGCTGAATGCCAAAATATGTGATAACATGAGATATAATATAGCAGACATATCATTTGAAAATTAAGGATAAAATGTATTTCTCTTTCTTTTAAATATAGAATTCATATATTTAGTCTTGGGACTCTATCTATTTTTTTCTGTTACTAAATGCACATTGTATGATTAAAGACAAAACATATTAATTAATTAATTTTTGGCAATAAATACATTTTATACTTAAGTGTTTTGTTTTCTTGAGGATCAAATGTTACCCATTAGGTGATTTACTTAATAATATGTTCAGGAAGATAGGCTTCATGTGTGCAACAACCATACACAGTGAAAACATGTTTTAAAAGGCCCATGATCATTTGATTGAAAGAGAAACATTTATTAAACTAAGATAGCCCTCTCTTATTTTTTTTTTTTTATAAAAAGGGTTTCATTCAGCTCAAGTTGGTCTCAACCTCATTCTGAAGCTTAAGTTGACACTAATTTCTGATTCTTTTGCATGAACTGCCAAGGTACTAGGTACTAGTATGCCATGAAACCTAGCTTTTCTCCTTAGTTTATGGAAAAATTACTGTAAAGAGAAGAGGTCAGGGACTACTAAACTACTGACCAAATTCAGTCTCTTTAGGAGAATTTAAACATATCAGTTCCAAAGGAACATTAATTACAAGCAGTCAATTTATAATATAACAGCACACTGATAGAAATTTAACAGTAAAGGTACATTCATTATGAGGGAGAAACTCATATGTACTGCCTTCAAATGTAAGTACTTTTCATAATCTCTAATGTTTGATGTGGTATACACCAATATTTCTGCCAATCTTAGAGAACAGTACGAATTATAATACAAAAACATAGTTTTACAAAAGTAAGATGGAATTTTTTGTTTTGTTTTGTTTCTTTTCGTGACAGTGTTTCTCTGTGTAGTTTTGGTGCCTGTCCTGGATCTCGCTCTGTAGACCAGGCTGGCCTCAAACTCACAGAGATCCACCTGGCTCTGCCTCCTGAGTGTTGGGATTAAAGGTGTGTGCCGCCACCACCAGGCCAAGATGGAGAATATTTTTAAATATTATTTTCAAAATTTTATTTTACCAAATTACACACAAATATGGCCAAGAGGTCATACACAATGTATTTTTTTTAGTATTAAGAGTTTTCAAATCTCTAGACAATACTGCACCTGGGTGTATGAAATACACTGCTATGTAGTTATACTGTGCACTTTACCAGAGCCAAATGTTGTCTGTTTCTCCAAATGCATTTTCAGAACTTTCCTTGAAAATCTGTATGCTATTTGTTAAAATATACACTTCCACTCAAAACCACTAAAAATGTCATTTTCAGATGGACTTTATGTTTGGTGTTATTTTTTAATAGTTTAGCTAATATCAAAGAACATGAAAATGGCACCCATAATGTAATGATGTTACAGTAAGAGGAAAGATATGGAGTGTAGCTCCAAACACACAGAACTGTTAACTAGTATGCTAAGTGACCCTAATATCAAATGCTTTAAAAAAACCTATAATATGAAATATAAAATTTCAGAAAGCATTCAAATTGAATGACACAAGATTTGTTACTAAAGTTGTTTCTTGAACAAATAAATTAATTATTTCCATTTTTTTAATTTACTGACTTTTGTTATTTTTGGTTATATGTAAGTTTGTATCTGCATGTGGATTTGCACGTTTGAGTACAGGTGCGTATTGGTGGAAAATGTATTGAAGATGGAGTTAAAGGCAGTTGTGATGCAAGAAACCTAACTCTGGTATTCTTCATGAACAATAAGCACTTAATCTCTGAGCTACTTCTCCAGCTACATTACTTTCTTTTTTGTCTTACAAATAAATTTAATATTATTTGAAAAAAACTTAAGAAAATGAACTGTGTAATTTATTAATATAATCAGTGATTTTTGGTCAAACAAGGGGCCATATAATCAAAGTAGTATTAACAAATTCCTCTAGCAGGTTTTCACAAAAATCTTATTCATGAAAACTATATTTCTGTTTTTGTGAACCTATAAGGCATTTATAGAACTACGTGCTCTTTTGAGCAATTCCTTATCAAGAAAGAAAACAGATTGAGGATGCAGTACTTTTCAAAATATGAGAAGGTAGCTGGAACTCACAAACATGTTGAAGCACAATATAAAGGAACATCTTTGATCAGTAGGAAAATCGATCATTATTATTACTCACTGTAAAAGTAAGTTTTAAGTATTGACCCAATAATATTTAGTTTTGTGTACAAATGAAATTTAACTTTTAAATAGCTCTAAATGTCACCTAGGTTCATTAAATAACAAGTAACACAAACACAATATTTGTTTGCTAATATTACAGCCAACATCCAGATTAATTTAATTTAAAATAAAGTCTACTGAACTTTGAAAACTTGGAATTTTCAATTGTTTCATTCTATAGAATAAACATGAAAAAAATCACTCAATGGCTAATATAACGGTTTCATTTTTATGTGAGGAGAAAAATGGTCAGTGCTAGTAATTGAAACAAGGTTTTATATACACATATATATGCATTTTAATGTATATTACATAGAACTTATTATGTTACCTAAAGTCATATCACTAATATTTGTGTCTTTATGTTTGTTGATATCAGGGATTGAACGTAATGCTGCATCTTTAAATTCAAATAAGACAAGCTCGTTTAAAGAATGATGAATGAATCTGTACTTATTAAATATCTTAACAAAATCAGAATTATTGTTGATACAGCTATATGCAATTTTAAGTGTTTTATAATTTCAAATATATATAATGTATAGTATGTACAATCATTTTCTATAACTATAAATAATATCACATCTTGTCTCATTCAGCTTAAAAGATTATGTTAGGATTGGATGTTCATTCTGAGTAATCTTATTTGAAAAGGGATTAGTAACAAGACATATGCAAACAAATCTGCTTTTTTCTAACTTGTAAAAATGATATTTCTTCTACCCTTGCATTCATATTAATCCACAAGATATGATAGGGATATATTTAAAATGATAGTTTATGAGTGGAAAAGACATTTCTATGTAATGTATATATTATTCATCATCATACGTTTTTAAAGAAATTTATCTTTGTTCATCAGAGTAGTGAATCTTTTTACAACTATGTACGATCCTCAGAAAGTAAAGGAAGATACATCTATTATAGATGTTTCCTGAAAATTGATATTTTTCAAATTAATATTAATTAATTAATCTGAGTATGTAATTGAAAGTACATAATGGAGAGATCAGGTGTTTAAGACTTTGTTTCTATTATTTTACATTGTTAACACCTTTGTTTGAGCATCTGTTTTTGCAGAGAGGAAAATGATACTGTGTTGTTGTTTATTGTGAATATCTAGTTTTACATTACATCTTGATGTTTAACCAATATATTCCCCCTAATTTTTCATCATCCAAAGGAAGAGATTAAATATGATGAGAAAGGCTGGAGAGAAGGCTCAGTGGTTAAAAGCATCAACCACTCCTGAAGATCTGATTCATTTCCAGCACCCATATCAGAGGCTCACAAGCACCTGTTGCTGAAAAATTCCAGGAGATCAAAACCCTCTTCTGGGCCGGGCGTTGGTGGCGCATGCCTTTAATCCCAGCACTCGGGAGGCAGAGCCAGGCGGATCTCTGTGAGTTCGAGTCCAGCCTGGGCTACCAATTGAGTTCTAGGAAAAAGGCGCAAAGCTACACAGGGAAACCCTTTCTCGAAAAACCAAAAAAAAAAAAAAAAAACCTCTTCTGGTCTCTGTGGCCATTTACACAAATGTTGTATACATATACATTCAGGAACACAAAAATACATATAAAGTAAAAAAAATCTTTAAAATTGATAAAGAATACATAAATACAATGAGCAAGTAAATAATTAAAAGTTCATGTTTAAAATTCTGCATCCACAGTATCCATGATACTTAAATGATGTTTCAAAATTTACAATTTATATCAGTTTACTTAATATGCTTATATCAGTTATTTTGTTCTATTCATATTTTCATATTTGTTTATAATCATAATACCTTTCTATCACATATGTGGAATGTTTTTTTTTTCCATTCATAACTTTATTTATAAAACTTGAATCTGGAGCAAATTTTAAATTTAGGAAATCTAACAATATTTTATTATATGCATTTGTATTCTACAAATGTACTATGTTTTCTACATGTTCAAAAATAGTTTTATTATCATTAATAAATTAATGTATAACATCAACTTAAATCTTTAAAAAACATTACTCATCTCAAGGGTTTGTCTTCTCTCTGGAGATCAAATGTGAAATTTCATTCATTAAATTTTCTGTGTTGTTTTGTTTTGTTTTCTTTAAATCTTTGGGGGCCTGACACCCAGCTCCCAAATAAATACATGTAAACTAAATCTTACTTATGAATGCCCAGCCTTAGCTTGGCTTGTTTCTAGCCAGCTTTTCTTAGCTTAAATTATTCCTTTTCTCTTTAACTACATTTTGCCTCTGGGCTTTTTGCCTTTTTTATTCTTTTTTCTTTCTTCCCTTCTTACTCCATGGCTGGCTGTGCATGTGGGTGACTGGCCCTTGGTTTCCTCTTTTCTTTCTCCTTTACTTGTTCCTCCCCCTGTGTCTAGATTTTTCCTACTATTTATTCTCTCTGCCCTCCAGCCTGCTATTGACTGTTCAGTTCTTTACTACCCCAATCAGATGTTTTAGGCCAACAAAGTAACACAGCTTCACAGAGTTAAACAAATGCAACATAAAAGAATGCAGCATATCTTTGCATCGTTTAACCAGTATTCCATAGCATAAACAAATGTAACTCACCTTAAACTAATATTCCACAATTTTCTCTTATAATTATTTTATTTTATTTTTTTAATTTTAACAATATATTTTAATAATGTTCTTTCTTCTCCTTCAACTCCCCCCAGATCTTACCTACCTCTCTACCCACCCAAATCATTTTATTTCTCTTTCTGTCGATCAAAAAAGAAGTCAAATTGAAAAAGCAAACAAAAAATAAATAGACAAACGTACAGAAACAAAAGTACAGAAACAAAAAATGAACACACACACACACACACACACACACACACACACACACACAAAGTGATCAAATTACTCCTGGGAATGGAGCCTAACCTGTAGTGTGATTGATATACCTAATCTGTTCCACAGGAGAAAACTGATTTTTATCTTTCCCAGTAGGCATCAATTGTAAACAGCTTCTTGTTTAAGGGTGGGACTTTTAAACAATGACATGACACAGGAATGTGATGATAGTGTATTATTGAAATCCTCAGTCTAATTTCCCCTCCAATGGAGTTAGAATTCTTATTTTTTCTGAAATACTTAGAAATGTTTTTATCTCTATTAAAACACAAAGAAACTATAAAATAATATAAAAATTAGGTATCATTTATAATGTGCACAAATTAAGTGAATGAGAGAAAAATGGCAGATTGCACATAAAGATGTGCAAAAATGGAAATATCCTGTCTGTGCCTAAAGAAAATGACTGTTATAATTTTCCTAATAAATTTTATTTAGAGTATCCAATATCCTGTATTTTGAATACTATAGGTTGCTATATATATATATATATATATCACCCACCATATTAGGTTTACCTTTTAAGAATATGATACTAGTCATAGTAACATAACTCATTTTCCCTTATAATTAGAGCTATGAAAACCTGATTTGCAAAAAGAATTAATCTATTTCTATTGACGAACTAGGAAAGGATCACTTACTAGATTCAGGATCAGAGTTGCCATCCCCTTCAGTGCGGTTGTTTGGTGCGGCATGATCAAAGTACTCTTCCTGAGGATAGCCAAGAGGCAGGGCATGGGATGTGCTGGGAAGGCTGCCTGCATCGTGGTCTCCCAATCCACCATCACTGATGCTTTCCTGAGAGCCTTCTGGTAGGTGAAATGTGACACGTCGCTGGGACTGAAAGGAACAAAGACAATTACAGGGTTTCAGCAATATTCTAAATAATTGCTTAATGCATCCAATTTATAAAATGTATTATTTCAGCTATCTTGTAAAGCCACATAAAATTATCTTGCACTGTGAACAATTTCAGGCTTTTGTGAGCAGACAGATCTGTTTTCAAACCAGTTTCACCTTGCAGCAGTGTTGCCTCTATTATATTTCTAAACAGAGCACATCGAACGACAGAATGAGCAGGAATATCTTCTAATCAAGAAACCTGTAGGGTTTGTGCCATTTGAGCACACTAGAAATTTTTGACCATCATTTTAACATAGAGTCACTTAGCAGTATTTGTCAATAATATACCTTTTGAATTACAAGAATGGATAACTATAACACAACTTCTTTGCTTTTCTGTGAGATTCTGGTGAACTGAAACGGTAGTGACTTTATTCAATAATATATACTTTAAAATTAAAACTTTTACCTTTTAGAATAAATATATTGGTCATATTTTTGTTAGTATTCATTTAACTTTATTCTATTCTATAAAAGCAAAAATAGCCACATACTATGGATAACTGCTAAGGACAGTTATAAAGACAAGCTATAAGAATTGTTGTAAGTGATAACAACAGCAGAATATAAAATGTCTAAATAAGTTAAAACAGAAAAAAAAAACGGGGCATAAGACTTTGAATGTAAGAAGTCTATGAGTTCTAGGAATAGAAATATGCAGACCAGATGCAACACCATTTTAGTTGTCAGTAGTACTATTTTACACAGTAACTAGTGTACAAAGATAGCCTCCCGAATGGATCTCACTTTCCGGGTGTTACAACATTCATCTGGACCCAATAACTCTGCACTGGCCAGTATAATCAAACCTCCAATTCCTGCTTTGTTCTCTTGGACAACTCATGATTTTCACTTCTCTTGTTTGGGCTTCCTAATAAAATAATGTTGTATTCTTCAAACTGAAGAGTGTTATAATAGTTCATAGAAAGTATAGATGCTGAATGCTCGAAGTTTAAAAGCACTAAGTAAGCATTTATTTATTTTTTATTTATTCTTTTCTCATATAATACATCCTGACCACACTTTCCTCTCCCTCTTCTTCTCCCAGTCCCTCCTCCCACCTCTCCTTCCCCCCTGTTATTCTGTTTCTTTGAGGGTATGTGCCTACTCTTATTGTAACTTGTTAATCTTTGGTGTTCTTCTAATAAAAAAAAGTTCTCAGCTTGTCAAATGTGTTAAGAAATTCCTTGAAAACAGAAGGTAGAAACTGGCTAGAAATTTTTAAATAGAAGACCCCTCAAAGAAAAGTACACAGTGTCTTTCTAGGCTAAAAGCTAAAAATGTCCTTGAGCATCTTAGTAGCAAATGTTGTTAAAATTGTTTTGGGGGATCTGATCTCTTCTCTGGCTTCTAAATACTTTTAAGGTGACTTCTTCAGGGGAGCAATGTTTTGAGCAGAAAATTCTCGTCAGTAGAGTAGGACCTCTGGTCTAGCTAGAAACAAAATGTTCCAATTGGGCTGGTTAAGGGACCTCCTCTAAGAAGGTGGGCTCAATTTAAGCCATGTTTAAACACAGGCAGACTAATTAGTTCTTTAATGAGATACTGTACATTTCCTTCCCAGAAACCTAAACCCACTGAAGCAGAAACTTCAGTGGCCACAGGCTCTAGGGTAGCTACCATGGAGCTTAGAAGTCAGTTTGTATTTCTAAATTCAGAAAATTAAAACTCTTCCTTTCTAATCATGTTTTCCTTAACTCTTTAGGATGTCCCCTAACATTTGGGGGTTCTTTATTCTTTCTGTGAAGCTGTGCTTTCTGTCAGGTGGCTGCTTTTTCACCATGTAGCCACCTTGCCGCTGAAATTACAGGGAACTCTTTTTCTTCTATTCCCTTCTCCTCTTTCAGGCAGGTGCAGGGATTTTATCCCTTGCCTGTCTGTGGTGATATATTGTACCCTAATAAATTTGCCCAAAGATCAGAGAAGCAAAGCAAGCCACAGCCACCACCTGTTACCTGACCAACTCTTCCGCCTGAAAGAGCCTTTCTAGCTGAAAGCCCTCTAGCCAAAAGGGCTTCCTCAGTAGAAAAGCCTTTAGTTCCTGTCTCCTCGCACCTTATATACCTTTGTCCAACCACCCATATCATTTCCTGTCTCAACATTCCTAGTGCTGGGATTAAAGGTGTGTGACTCCCAAGTATTGGGATTAAAGGTGTGTGTCACCACTGCCTGGCTCTGTTTCGCTCCTAGACTGAATCAATCTCATATAGTCCAGGGTGGCTTTGAACTCACAGAGATCCAGACAGATCTCTCCCTCCTGAGTACTATGATTAAAGGTGTGTGCCACCACTGCCTGGCTTCTATGTTTAATCTAGTGGCTTGTTCTGTCCTCTGATCTTCAGGCAGATTTATTAGGATACACAATATATCACCACACTTGTCTGGGGATTTTTCTTTTAAACTATAATAGAAATGATCTTGAGCTTAAATGAAAAAAAATTCTAATACAAATAATGGATAAAATGTATGCATATTTTTGTAATAAACAACAATCATCCTCTATAATCCCCACTACAGCAATGTTGTGAAGTAGAATAGAAATCATTTTTGGTTAATGGTTTAATGGTAAAACTTTCAGCTTACTGAGACATATTCTTTGACCTTCATCTTATCTTCTCAAAGTTCATCTTATAGTATAAAAACAGCTTTAGAAAATATAGACATTAGTAAGTTTTCATTTGAGTTCTTTAAACTGTTTAAATATTTATAAAACTTATCTGTCTGGAAAGACTATTTTTGTTCAAACTTTTAAAAACATTTTCCCTGCTGGCCATAGCTTGCAGAAACTCTGATGGAGGCTAATTTTGTCATTCCAACATAACAGCTTTAGATCATTTTCTCACTAAGAAACTGGAAGCATTGTAGTTTTAAGTTTAACTTTACTCACTTGCACATGTTAGTTACGATCACTAATATATTTTCAAGTAAAATATAAATATGTATATTTGTCAGCCTTTTAAAAATTAAAAACCTTGGAAAATAGGATGAAAAGTCTACAAAATATTACGTCATAAAATTAATGTATCATTAGCTATTACAGAAAACTTAAAGTCAATAGAATACTATATGCATGATCTAAATTACTACACATAAAATAAGCTAGATTGGCACAAAGCTACAATTTATTTTCTTATAGTAAATAACTATTTATAAAAAAACTAAATTTATGCAAATACACAAGTATTTGTATATTCCAGACATAGAATATTTTACTATGTATCAGCATTTCAATATTATATTAAAGTTTAGTGCTGTAGATATTTCTCTGTATAAATAAAACACTGATTGGCCAGTAGCCAGGCAGGAGGAAGTATAGGCGGGACAAGGAGGAGAAGAATTCTGGGAAGTGGAAGGCTGAGGCAGAGAGACACTGCCAGCCGCTGCCATGAAAAGCGAGATGTAAGGTACCAGTAAGCCATGAGCCATGTGGAAACTTATAGATTAATAGAAATGGGTTAATTTAAGATATAAGAACAGCTAGCTAGAAGCCTGCCACTACCATACAGTTTGTAAGCGATATAAGTCTCTGTGTGTTTACTTGGTTGGGTCTGAGTGGCTGTGGGACTGGCGGGTGAGAGAGATTTGTCCTGACTGTGGGTCAAGCCAGATCAGGAAAACTCCAGCTACAGTATAGTTTTATCATTTAAAATTTTATAGTGTTAAAACAGATAATATAAAATATTAACAAAGAACCACTGCTGGCATAAATACATGGATTTTGATAGCTTAACCTCTGTGGTAAAAGAGTCAGTAATCTCTTCTCAAGAACTGAAGTCCCCAGTAAATAGTACATAACATTACGGAAAATGACAGAAGTAGTGGCTATGTACATTCCTTTTGGATGTAAAGACAGTGACGTAGTGTGTATACTTGTTTATCTACACTAAAAATACCAAGACAATTTTAGGACAAAGATATCCTGTTCTGTGTTAGTCACTTACTAAAAACCATTGCAAAGAAGTGCCCTAGAATGAATGTGGTTTGGACATATATCTTAACATTTGTTGAATTCTCAAAAGGATAGATGAGAGAGAATAAGTGAGTCTATAAGGATCAACCTCAGGGAATAAAACTCACTCCTTTTGTTGACCATCCTGAATGTGCTTAAAAACACCAATACACCATTACTATTTCAGTTTTGAAAGTAGTTCTTCCACTTGAAACTTTTCTGTATATGCCATATATACTTGAAGACCCAATTATAGGACAGACACACTAACAAAAGATCTTGTTTATTCTCACTTTTATCAATTGTTAGAATGTCTCAACTATAGATCATGATGAACTGTTTGATCAAAAGATACAAAATTATCTGATGTTCAATTACATCTTGGGTGTTTGAGTTCTTTCTCAATTCTACTTTCAAAGTTTATGATCTTATATACATTTTGTCTGTTTTTGTAATTCTTAGCAGTCCAAGAAATAATCAATCACATGAACTTGTGTGTGTGTGTGTGTGTGTGTGTAACATTAATTTAAGTATCCACACGAGGCAAGTAGAGTGAATTGTATCCCCTGGAGCTTGAGATACACAGTTGTCATCTACCCATGTGGGTTCTGGGAACTGAACTCTGGTCTTCTGGAAGAGCAGCAAATATTCCTCCTGTCTACTGAATTATCTTTAGGTAACTGGAGGGCCAGTTCCCAGCAACCATCAGGGTACGCAAAATTCCATGAAGGTGGCAAGGGCTTAGGAAAATTCTTATCTATCTGAAGGCTAGACTTTTTTCTATCTGAGGGGAAAAATAAGGAAACATGCAACACACTCTTTTACTTCATCTTAAAAAATCCTCTCCTCTCAGTATATACCTTTGTCTCCACACAGATATATTCCACATTGTTACATTCTCCATACAGTCAAGTTACATTCCACACTGTTACAGTTTCCATAAATTCTCCACATAGCCATACCTCTTTTGCAGTTACATCTTCTTTTTTACATAACTCCATATCTCTCTTCTATACACATTTCTTCTTTCTACTCTGTTACATATTATTACATTATTTATTCACTTATTATTATTAATCACTTCACATATTATTAGATCATTTATTCACTCTTTACTCACTCATTTTCCCATTCATTCACTCCTTCACCTTACTCTCATGCTTCTTCTTTGATCTCTTCACACTGCTCCTTTCTGTTTGCTCATAGAGCTACATCCCTCACTCAGCACACACATGCACTCTTTCACACCTTACCCACTCACCCATTGCTCTTTATATAGTTCTTACATATTGCCTCCTCAGCACACACACACACACACACACACACACACACACACACACACACACACACACATTCATTCATTCATTCATTCTTACCCTCTGCACAACCCCTTATCACAGCAGTTCTCTCCATAGCTTTTCACATTTCTCTCTACCCATTCAGCTACTTCCCTCACTCAGCAAACATACACTCTCCCCCATCTCACTCACTCACCCTCTGCTCTTCACATAGTTCCTACAGTTATCAGTCTGCCCTACCTAGTGTTTTAATTCTCCAGGAAATGTTGTCGTAAGTAAAACTGTTCAAATTGGTTCAAATTGAATGGTTTAGAGTCTTCTTAAATTTAAAATTTGATGGGTTATGGACACTGAGCTTTTTCTTTTCTTTTTTTCTTTCTTCTTTTGCCCACAAATCATTACTTTAGTGATTCCTACATCACATTGTCTTTTTGTAATTATGGCACTTCTGGAAAGAACTGAACAAACAATAATTATACTAATTTTGATACCTTAATAATTATAGTATATCTTACAAATTTGGCTTAACTTCTTTCCCTTTAAAATGTTTTTAACTGATTGTTTCAATTTTTACTTTTTACATTACTGGAGTTTGAATGCAACGCCTTGCACATGGTACACACATGTTGTATTTACTGAACTATATTTCCATCCCTACTTTCTAATTTTTTTCCAACATAATATTTTTATTATTTTTTTTGGGAATTTTACACAATGTGCCTGAATCACAGTCACTTCCCATTCCTCCCAGGTCCACCCTCACACCCTTATGCCCTCCTCACCCCCACTTTCCCCAGAAAAGAATGGAAAAAAAACCCACCAAGTCCAATTTGGAACCTGGCCAAACTCCCCTTAAAGAAAACTGAGTCTTTCCCTACTCACTCCCCAGAAGCCATCAATTGTGAAGAGCTATACTTCTGCATTTTATTACAAATTTTAAGGAAACATTTCAATAGCTTCATGTCTGTACTGTTTCTTTCTCTCTCTCTCTCTCTCTCTCTCTCTCTCTCTCTCTCTCTCTCTCTGGTGTGGGGATGGCACAGAAGCATTCAACATCTCTCATTCTTAGTTACGAGTCTGAAGCCATCAATATCACTGCAAAAAAGTCTTCCCTGCCCTAGCAGCACAGGACTTCCACATGGTTTCTGGTGGTGGCACTGATTGTGGACATCAACATGGCATCTAGCAGCAGCTGGGATCGTGGACATCAAGGAGGATTTTTGTGGCAGCATGGATCATGGCCATCAACATGGTTTCCAGCAGCAGTATGGATCACAGACATTTTTGAGGAGGCTTAATCTAAAAGTGAACCATTCTTCATCTAGGACATCTTGTTTCAGAGTCAGGGTGATAACGGTGGTCATGTGGTTGGGCAGCTTTTCTGGAAGCAGGGACTAACTACCTGAGCTCCAGGCTGTTGTACACCACCTTGCTGTTGTGGCATATTATTTTAACTAGGCAATGATGTGTTACATTTGTTTATGCTGCAGAATATTACTTTAACTGTGTAAAGGTGTGTTACATTTGTTTATGCTGCATTTGTTTAATTATGTAAAGATGTGTTGCATTTGTTTCACCTTGCCTGCCTAAGGTAACCGATTGGTCTAATAAAGAGCTGAACAGTCAATAGCTAGGCAACAGATGGATAAGTGAGGCTGGCAGGCAGAGGGAATAAACAGGAGGAGAAATCTAGGTTTGAGAGGAACAACTAGAGGAGGAGGAATGAGGGACATGACTGGGGCAAAAAGACAGGCAGTCACCAACCACTCAGACATGAGAAGTAGTGAAAGTTATACAGAAAGAAAAGGTAAAAGGCCCCAAGGCAAAATAAAGATAAACAGGTTAATTTAAGTTAAAAGAGCTAGTCAGTATTGAGCTTAAGCTAGGCCAAGCATTCAAAATAATGTCCCCTTGTCATGGTTTGGGAGCTGGTTGGTGGCCCAAAAGGAAAAGGTTTGGTAAACCTTGCCCTCATTGCCGGCCACCTTCCACTACCTTGTGCATGATCATCATATTTGCAATCCGCAGGCTCATGCTCTGGTCTCTCAGCAGGGCAATCAACAAGAGCATCAGCAGTAGCAGCAGCTGTGGCTCCATGCAGTTGGTAGGGCCTGTGGGCCAAGTGGTGGCAGTGGTCTGGCAGGCAGCTATGGGTCGAGGTGGGCCTAATGGTGACCTGATCCTTCCATGGGCCAGAGAACAGGCCCTACTTGGCAACAAAATGTTCCTCTGCTTGCTGTGACCAGGTTCCCATTTCTATTGTAACTTGCATCTATAGTTCTACTTCTCTCTACTGCTCATGCCAGTCTGTTCTGCCATCTTTTTTTTCCAAGTTCTACACTTTACTTTTCAAAGGAATGAATCTTTAGTGTCTATTGTCATTTTTCTGCTCCTATCCATAGTATAGGAGCATTCAAAATATCTATTTTTCTTGTCTATAATATGTAGAACTGTAAACTATTTCATGGAAATACCCATTTAATTATCACAAAAAAGGTAAGTTTTTCTTTTATATACTGAAAATTTTTATAGTATGCACATTATATTAATATACAATATAATTACACAGTATAGTAATATAATAATATAATTATATTAATCTGTTCATCTAAAGCCATTCAAGAAAGCTGTTGTGTACAATTTGAAGCAAATATTTTGATTGTAATAATGATTTAGCAGATGTAAATAAATTTTGAATTTTTCCTGAAAAATGAGTGCACTTTATAATTTGTTATGTTCCTTTAGGAACAGGGAGAAATCACAAGGGATGCCACTCCCTAAATATACATCCCTTGTTTGTAGTTCACATCAAACTTTCATAACATATTAATTCATAAATAATACTGGTGTTGCTTAACTGAATGATTCATAGGCAAAACACTACTATACCCCATAAAGCTTAAATTCCATACTACAGATAATAAGAATATCATTATATTTCCATAATATGATTCAACTGACATTTTGGAAAGGTTAATCTGGCAACAAAGAATCTACAAGTTACCTGAGGCATGTGATTTTCATTATGTAATGCTTGAGTACGATGTTCCGAGTAGCTCATTAGAATTACCTGTCAAAAGTTTCCAAACTTATCATACAACCTTACACTTCTCCTGACTCTAATTCTAATATAGCCTAGGACAGCCTTTCTCTAGATTTATTGTCATTACATGTAACTCTTAGTAGAAAGAATAGCCTTAAGAATGTGCATTGCTTTATAATGACTACCATGCAAGAGGATAGTCATATCCTGTTGATTCATATGTAAAGCATTGTGAATGCACAACTACTAAGCATATTCTAAGCTTTTGAATTCCTAAATTCTACAATAAGAAAAAGACTTTTTATGGATTTCAGGAATGTCTATACTTTCCCATGGGTAAATGTCTTGGCAAATTTAACTTTAATTCCATCCATTTGCCTGCAAATTTTATGATGCCATTGTTTTTTGTTTTTTTTTTTTTTTACGGCTGAGTAATACAAAATATCATCCTGAGTGAGGTAAGCCAGATTCAGAAAGAGAAACATGATATGTACTCACTCATAAGTGGATACTAGATGTAAAGCAAAGGATGACCAGGGAAGCTAGCTAACAAGGAGGACACTAAGAGGGACGCACAGATTGCCTTGGGAAGGGGAAACAGATGAGATCTCCATGAGTAAACTGGGAATGGGGGATGGGGAACAAAGGAGAGAGGATAGGGGATGAGAACATGAGGGAAAGGGATGGTTGAGCTGGGGGAAGGACAGAGTGGGAGAGCAATGAAAAAGGTAGCTTCACAGCTTTTGCATCAAAGGAAAAAAAAAAGCTTGATGAGGGGAGACATTATGGAGTAAAGGAGAAACCTGGTGCTAGGGAAGTTCCCAAGAATTCACAGGGATGACCACAAATTAGATAGTAGCAATAATGGAGATAAATAAAGGTGCCTGAACTGGCCTACACTGGTAATCAGATTGGTGAATACCCTAACTCATCATAGAGCCTTCATCCAGTAACTGATGGAAGCAGGTGCAGAGATCCACAGCCAAGCACCAGACCAAGCTCCGGGAGTCTAGTCAAAGAGAGGGAAGAGGGATTCTGTGAGCAACTATCTGTACCAGACTTTGCTGCCTTACCCTTTTGGAGGAGGGGATAGGGGATAGGTGAGTGGAAGAGGCTAGGAGGAAGCAGGAGGAGGATTGAGAGGGGGATCTTAAAATTTTTTTAAGTAAAAAATACAAGAAAAATTTAATTTTAATTACTCAACATATTAGAAAACAAATTGTGAAAATGAATTATTTTTAAACTCAACTCAAATCTTTCATCTCTATTATATGATCAACTCACTTGTCTTACTTAAAGATCATAAGTGATCTAGGATGCCTTTTTTATTTTATGCAAAGTCTATGCTATTGTATACTGTAATTTGTAGGCTGCTTTATTTTTCTTTTTAAATTATTTATTTGTTTGTTTTTACATTGCCAGATTAAAATTGACCTTTATTTTCTCTTTTGTATTTCAGAAAACAATGGAATAATTACATATCTTATTACCTCTTTCACACAATAATCCTGAGGGTTTAATCATTCAAGCCTTTGCTTGATTGTTTTCACGCATCTTTATATTTGTTGCAATTATAACTTTCTATAGGAAGGCTGCCATTATGCTTAGTTGTTCCAGAATAGGCAAGAGTTCTATAAACTGATTATCCTATAAAACTTATAATGATACTTGAGTGTGTACTTGTGCATATGTGTGTGTGTGTGTGTGTGTGTGTGTGTGTGTGTGTGTGTGTGTGGTCAGAGTTAGACGTAATTATTTGACACAACCCAAGAGCATCATAGTTGAGTCATGATTCATTTCAACTCAACCATAATGTAATAAATTTATTTATAAGAAATAAGGATGAACTTTATTTTTTCAAGAACATTGACACATTAATAAATTTGGAATTACCAGAGTTGCATGAATTTTGAAAATGAAAGAAGAAGCCGGGCGATGGTGGTGCACACCACCTTTAATCCCAGCACTTGGGAGGCAGAGGCAGGCAGATCTCTGTGAGTTCGAGGCAAGCCTGGTCTATAGAGTGGGTTCCAGGACAGGTACCAAAACTACAGGGAGAAACCCTGTCTCGAAAAACCAAAAAAAAAAAAAAAAGAAAGAAAATGAATATGTTTGCAAATACAATTGATGCCTCACAATTAAATTAAAATTTCAAATGCTTTGTGATTAACATGTCTCCAAAATTAGAGTAAGGAACAATAGCTAAATATTAACACTAATAGCAATTGTGGTCACAATGAACATCTTTATACATCAATCAAGAATTTCAAGAAAAAATTTGCATATGGTACTAATTATAGCTGTGTTTAATGATTTACATTTAATGATCCAAATTACCAGATCACTTTTATTTACCAAAATCAATTATATCACAGTTTTAAATATACAAAACACTGTCATATACAATAAAGTGTGTATATAAGACATATAAGAATTAACATATAAGAATATGTTAATTGCCAAAAGAGTGTTCACCAACTTCATATTAAAAACCATACAACTCTTGAGCCAGGAGGTGGTGGCGCACACCTTTAATCCCAGCACTCGGGAGGCAGAGCCAGGCGGATCTCTGTGAGTTCGAGGCCAGCCTGGGCTACCAAGTGAGTTCCAGGAAAGGCGCATAGCTACACAGAGAAACCCTGTCTCGAAAAACAAAAAAACAAAAACAAAAACAAAAAAAAAAAACATACAACTCTTACTCTGATTTTATATTCAACTTGGAAAATAAAGGATTTCATTCTCCACCTTTTAGAAGCTAAAACATTGACAGAAGGAGAAATTTCCACCAATTATCCATAAAACTGCTTTCCATAGTTGCAAAGAATCAGCATGGTTTGGTTCTTCTATTCTATGACAAGTGTTCAAGCACTCTACAAGACTTTTGATTTGAAGCTAAAATGACTAACTTAAATTGACGTGGCAGTTAGAATATTCACTTTTCTAATAACATTGCTATTTGCATGCATTATATTTGCATAATTAACATGAACAGGCAAAAAAGCTTAAAGTCACTTATTGTTTGTGATAAAAATGGACTCCAATGATAGTGGGTTTATAGATTATATAGGAAACCAATAATCATGCAATTTTTAAGAATGATAGTTAACAGGTTTTTTTTAAACTTGTTAAATAGTGTGAAACTTGTTTCTGTGAAAGAAGCTATATTTTGTTTTAAGTGGTGCTTCTGTTCTGCTGTCACTTCTTTATATTTGCAAAATAATTCACCCATTGCCATAGTTACGCAACATGTCTGCTTAATTGATGAATTTTAAGTAAACCAAATGTCATTCAAGCAACAGATGGTTTCTGATTTAAATTACATAGGTTGGAATAACTATGCAGCATACAGTGAAAGAGGAGAAACCTGGCATTTTCGTCAATTATACAAACATTTGAATCAAAATATTCTCTGTTTAATGTCAGCAGATATCACAACAAAATGTGATGAAGAACAAAAACTAGTTTAAAAATACTAATGATTAAACTATTTTCCTTTTTTAAAAGGAGTGTACACATTTGATAATGTTAACTTCTTATTTAATGTGTTGAATTTATGAATATTGCTCATATGTTTTAGAATAACTAGTATGTTTGAAATAAAATTTTTATCTCTATTACCTAGTATTCATCAGTATATCCCTTACAACTGCTATTTGTGTAAAATGTGTCACTTACTGAAAATTAAATGAGGTGAAAAGTTCACTGTTGCCTTTAACTTTTTCCTCATACTTAAGAAAAAAATTGAAGTTCTATAAATCCTATAGATAGCCAATGACAGGATTAAAATAGTTTGATTACAAGAAAAATATTAGTCATTCCTAAAAATAAGTAAATAAAATTATTTACAAGTAATACTATGAAGAGCTAAGAACCATGTACTAACATTTGCTTTTGTCCTAATTTCTTACTATTCAAGACTTCAGCTTCATTTTGCAACAATTTGCAACCAAAATCTAAAATTATTTACAGTTTTCATATAAAATTATGGCACAAAAGTATTAATTTATGTCTCTTATTTAAAAATGAATTTTCTATGTAGTAGTGACATTGAATATTTTTAGTTTAGTAATTTCATGGAAACATCTATCTTGAAATCTTTTGTATGTTTAAGAAGCATGCTCCTTGAAAATTATCTATCCATGAACTTATTCAAATTTCGTTGAATGATATGTAAAATAATTATATAACTTTGAGAAAATAATATAAAAAAATTGAAGGTAAAAGAGTTGAGTCTGAGGTGACAAATTAGTCACAAGAGAAGAGATAAAACTAATTAAAAACAATTGGTCTCTCTACAATTCATTTCTGTAAATTAGTTTGAAAGTGCAGTCCATTTTGTAAGAGATATTCACTAGGATATAAATTATGGAATGATATGTTTCAATACGAAACCTTTAAAATATGTTTTCAGGCATAAAAAGAGTGACAGACACAAAAATGGTATCTTGAATTACAGAGGATACATGTGAGCACATATCATATACATGTGCACCTGCAAGTTTTTCAAAACTTAAATAAATATTTATTGTTTGGTTGTATCTAAATATTACCTTTAAGAAATTAGGCATATTAAATACCAAATAAGCAAACTAAAATTTCAAATTGAGATTTTTCTCCTAATTAGATATTGCTAGCAAATGTCATATTAATGTAATACTTTAAAATAAATATATGCAGAGAGTAAGAAACCTTGGAACATTTAGCTATAACTAGGATATCTCTGTAAAACCCCTCCCCCATGGCTCAGGGAATGCTATGGAAGAGGAGGCAGAAATATTATAAGATCCAGAGGGGATAGAAGACACCAAGAAACAAGGCCCTCTAAATCAACATGAGCATAGCTCATATGAACTCACAGAGACTGAAGCAGCAAGCACAGGGCCTGCACAGCTCTGTACCAGGTCCTCTGCATATGTCATGGCTTCCACTTTAGTGTTTTTATGGGACTCCTGAGTATGTGAATTGGTGGGTCTATGATTCTTGTGCCTTCTCTTGGGCGCTTTTATTTCTGTTTGTTTGTTTTGTCCAAATCTGATGTGTCAGATTTTGTTTTAACTTATTATATTTTGTTTTATTGTTATCCCTTAGAATTCTGTTTATTGTCCAATGGGAGACATAAAGGGAGTGGGTCGGCATGGGAGAGGAAGTGCGGAATAACTGGGAGGAGTAGAAAGGAGGGAAACTCTGATCAGGATACATTATGCCCTCAAAGATTCTATTTTCAATCAAAGGAAGAAATATACATTTAAGTAAATCCTTAAAAATGGAAACTAATGGAGTATTTCAAAGATAAGCAATCAAATAAATGTATAAGTTTATTTTGATATTGAATTGCCTCAAATATTTGAAGAAACATTCATTTCATAATCGTAATTTTGAAAAGTTTTTTCAATGTCAATAATTTCTTAAGCAACCAACTACCTATAATTTTATTCATCTATTTATTAATACAGTATCAACAAAAAAATCACTAAAATTCTTACATCAATAATTAAAAGGCAATTTCTGATAATTTAGTCTCTGGAAAATACTATTAATTATATGATGTATTTAAACATATACAAATGAACACACATCACATTTTATATAGAATAATATTGATTTCTATTTCTTAGAAACATTCAACTGAATTTAAAAGTAATTTCTGTACTAAATGTAAATTATGGAGGCCTGCTCATTTCTGGAGGAAAATGAAAGAGGAGTGGATATGAAAGAGAAGGGAGATGGGGGGAAATTAAGAGGAGTGGAGGGAAGGAAACTGCAGTCTGGATGTATATTGTATGAGAGAAGAAAAATAAGAAAGAAGGAAAATTACAAATCAAATGTTTAAAATCATCCTTAAGCACATTGTAGAACAATATATTCTTGCATTCCTGATCTTTATTTTTAAACGTACTTGATGTAGTTTATATATCTTAGAAAGTCATGTATGTGTTCTCTATTTGCATCATTTTCATGCCTTACTCTAACCCCTCTAACTTTTCGCATGCCTCCTACTCTCTGTCAGATTTATGACCTCTTCTTTATTATTGTTACATTGACACACACACACACACACACACACACACACACACACACACACACACACACGGATAGAGAAAGAGAGGTAGTTTAGTGTTGGTCATATGTAATGCATCATGGGTGGCAACTTGGGATTAGATAACCTGTCAAGGTATTCATCACTTGAGGTGAAAATACTATTGTTTCCTCTCTCTCAGTAACAACTGACTGACTGGAGCACATCACATAGTAGTTGTTAGGGTTATAGTACCAGGAATTAATTCATTCCTATAGAGCACATTTTAAGAAAAATTGAATAGCTACTAATTACCCTACATGAATCCATTTTCTTTAAAATTCCATTAATAAATGTTATAGAATATTATTTTAAGGTGTGTTACTTTTGTTTATGTTGCATTTGTTTAACTCTGTGAACCTGTGTTACTTTGTCTGTCTAAAATACCTGCTGGTCTAACAAAGAACTGAACAGCCATTAGCAAGGCTGGAGAGAAAAGATAGGCAAAGCTGGCAGGCAGAGAGAATATATAGAAAATGTACAGTAAGCCACGGACTAAAAGTAAGATTTACAGATGTGAAAGCTGGCTAGAAATAAGCCAAGCTAAGGCCAGGCATTTATAATTAAGAATAAGCCTCCATGTGTTATTTATTTCAGATCTGGGTGGCAGGCCCCCCCAAAAGAGTAAAAATATAAAGAACAATATTTTAGCATCCAGCATGGGACATTAATATCCTTCTAGAGCCTGAGGAAGTAGAACAAAACAAAAAAGGGATATGGATCCTTTAAGAGTTTGAGCTGGACAGTTATTTTTGTTTGAGATATTATGCCTATGCAGTTCATTTGGAAATGTAGGATGAAGTTATAGTTTTGAAAGCTGTTATTATAAACTATATATGATAATCAGGAAAAATAAGTTAGTGGTTAGTCATTTAAAACAATCAAAATATTAGATATGTTAGGCATACTTAGATCAAATAGGGATGTATTTTAGATAGATGGTCTTCAAAACTTTCAACACCTACAGAATATGGCATTTAAAATGTTTTGTTAACTTAGGGATTTTCATGACAATGAGACACATCTGTTTCTGATAGCACCAATTTACTTCGGAGATTATGGCAATTGAAGAAACTCCTTATGGAGTCTGCTTTCATTGTAGCAAGGTTAGACACTGAGCAAAGAAACCCCTTTTGCCTTTGACTAATGACAACATGCTGTGCAGACTGGACATGCAGAACACACAGGAAAAACACTGTTGAATTCTGCCAAAATAAGGCAGGACAGTAATTCCAAATTCCTGCTTCACAGAAGAATCTGCCAGATAGTTTGCAGGACACATGGGAAAGTGACTACTGAACTTTGCCAAAACAAGACAGGACAATCTAAATTTTCTGCTTCAATGGAAAGTCTGCCAGATACTATAGGTCTATATGCTGAAAATGAATGCCCCAACATTGCAGAGGAACTTTGTGTGATCATATAGGCAGCCAAAAGTCTCTGTTGTTAGATAATATTATATCCTCCTGGGTCTTTAATAGAGTTGTAGACTAAATAGTTATATTTGCAGTTTTCCTTAGACATGATAGAAATTAAATTAGGTATAAAATTTTGGATTCACTAAGATAGGATTCTCTGAATATGCTAACTACAGAATATTGTGAATGTAATCCTTACTTGATAATTGTTATTTTATATAGTCTTACTATGTTTAAGTTAAAACCCTTTCCTTTTTATTTGTACAAAAAGGGGGAAATTTTGTAGAATAATATTTTAATATTTACTTTTGTTTAAGTTGCATTTATTTAACTCTATGAAACTGTGTTATTTTGCCTGTCTGAAACACCTGCTGGTCTAATAAAGTACTGAACGGCCAACAGCAAGGCATGAGAAAGGCTAGGTGGGACTGGCAAGCGGAGAGAATATACAGAGGGACAAATCTGGGAATGGAGGAAAAAGAGGTAGCCAGAGAAGAAGGAGGACTCCAGGGGCCAGGCACCCAGACACAGCATGCCACAGAGTAAGATTAAGATTTACAGACATGAAAACTGGCTAAAAATAAGCCAAGCTAAGGCCAGGCATTCATAATTAAGAATAAGCCTCCATGTGTGATTTATTTCGAAGCTGGGTAACAGGCTCCCCCCAAAAAGTAAAACAACAAACAACGATAAATAAATGTACAAATTAGAATTTCAAAACATTACACAGTCATATGGGCATACATACATTTTATTTTTTAAACTGTTTAATTTAGTATTCCAATATCTATAAAAAAGAATTTATGTTAATTTTCAGAGGTGTTTTATTCCAAGGATGCTATAACAGAATATCATGAATATACTAGAAAAACAATTGCAATTTTATTTAGATGAATTAAAGTAAACGAACATAGTTCACTTGGCATATATGAACACTGTTTTAAACAATAATTTAGTTGATTCAATAAAGCATGGCATTCTGAAAATGAGTCTTGGCTTAAAAATATATAGGTATATTTGTGAAGGTATAAGATAATTATCTTTCTGATGACTGTCAATATGAAGTTAGAAAAATGAAAATGGTTGATGTCTGTTAACCTCTCTAGAGAAGAGCTTATTTCATCGTTTCTGGCAGAGATATTGTTTCATAAGCATCACTTTAAGTGTCCTCCTCTGGTCCTTTTCTTCCTTGAAATCTAATGCCATAAAAGAATTCAGAGCACATCATTCCTAAATATGCTACTTTGGCATAGAATTATTTTGAGCTAAAGCCACTTGAAAAACAGCAGGTACAAGATCACTCTGACCTTGCTTCTATTTCTTGAAAGAAAGAAATGAAATTCCTATGTGAAAGATGCCCTCTCTATGATAGAAGGAAAGTAACATTCTTATCATCAAGGACAGCCTGAATGATATCTGGATAAAGAAGAGTACTTCAACTAATTCTTTTCTCTCTACATACATCACGCAATTAACAGGCTTAGCCTATATCCCCTTCTCCTGTCATATCTTCACAATTTATTACTCTTTGTCTAATCACACAGGTAAATAGACGGACAGACAGACAAATTGATGTATAGATAGCTTCAATGCTATCTTTGGATCTTCAGTTCATTATAGGAGAGGATGCCCTTGGAATATAGTATACAACTAGTATTAAATAAATGTAGATGACTTTCTCTTGCTTGGCTAAGTAACAAATCTAGCTGAAAGGTCTTGAATGGAAATACATTTTTATAGGCATTGAAGCAATTTTCAAATATATTTGGAACCCCCATTATCAATGCATGAATATAGAATTACTTGTAAATATAAAAAATCCATTTGATTGATTTATACTGTATAAAATCTCAGTCTAGAATATTCAGTCAGTGAAAATCTTAAAAATTGATAATGCCAATACCTCAGTGCTGCTCATCATCACCTTTCTACTTTTCAACCACTTAGCTAAAAAATGTTGTTAGTAATATAGTTTTTAGTGATTTATCAATAGCATTTGCTATAATTAGTGGCTATTAAACACATACAATAAAATAATAACTGGAAAGATAATTGCTTAATGCTTGGAAATCATTTATATACCATTTATAATATATAGCATAAATCATTGACCTTAATATGATCAGCCCAAGCTTAAAGAGTCATATGTCCCAAGAGTTTCACCAAATTTCTTCAAAAACAACTCTGTACATCAATTCAAATCTCTCATTATTTTACGTTCCTTTTTAAGTAGCTCTGCTGAAAGCTATAACTTCATGATATTCAAACAATGTAAACTTTAGGAGGACCAGAGAATAAATCCATACTTAATGTCTGTTACCTAAACAAGAAATGGTAAGCATGACAAGAGCAATATACCATGCTTACTTAAGACCAATTTTTCTTATAGATCCACAGGGTAGGAATGTCAACAAAGCTAATAACAGGTGACATTTAAAATTAAACCATTGAACCTTCACCTAGTAACTGATGGAAACAGATGCAGAGATCCACAGCTAAGCACTGGGCGGGGCTCCAGGAGTGCAGTTGATGAGAAGGAAGAGGGATTATATGAGCAAAGGGGTCAAGATCATGATGGGGAAAACCGCAGAGACAGCTGACCTGAGCTAGTGGGAGCTCACTGACTCTGGACTGACAGCTGGGGAACCTGCATGGGACTGAACTAGGCCCTCTGAATGTGAGTGACAGTTGTGTGGCTTGAGCAGTTTGTTGGGCCACTGTCAGTGGGATCAGGATTTATCCTTACTGCATGAACTGGCTTTTTGGAGCCCATTCTGTATGGAGGGACACCTTGCTCAGCCTCAATACAGGGGGGAGGGGCTTGGTCCTGCCTCAATTAGTGACTCTCCATGAAAGGACTTGCCCTCTCTGAGGTGTGGATAGGAAATGGAGTGGGTGTGAGCAAGAGAAGGGGAGGGAGGGGAAACTGGTTGGTATGTAAAATGAAAAAAAAAACTTTTAAATAAGTAAATAAAATTAAACCAGAAAAATTACTAAATATATTCTAAATATTTATCCTTGTACCTACCAATAAGTGTAATTCTCATCTCTCCTCAAACAAGCATCTATTTGTAACAAACAGAGATCATTACAGAAAACAACAATTGGTACAAATGCAGACAAAAAGAGATCTTGTGGTTCTTAGGCTCATTTCATACATCTACAATAAAGTTCCTAAACTAAGACTCAAAATCATCATGGAAGACAAGATGGAAATACTTAAGAACCAGAAGAACAAGTGTTGTGAGCATAGCATGAAGCTCCTTGATCCACATATCTCCAGAGAAACCAGGAATGTTAAGCATGCAAGACAGTCTTTACAATGGAAAAGATGAAAAACCTGTTCTTCCATCTAGAAAGCTGAGAATTGGAAGTGATTAACAGTCTCGTGATCTGTGTTATCTGTTGGGCCAGGCCATATCAAGCTCCTACAACCAGGACTGGAGGTTGCTAGTAATTAATCTAAATGATTTTGATAGCCTGAGGTTCTCCCAAGCTCCCACAACCAGGACCAGAGGTGGCTAGTAGCCCAAATGACCTTTACTCTATCTGTATGAAAGAGACCTTTGGCCCTTAAGCTAGTACAAGTAGCTTGTCTGTTGAACCAACCTTCTTGGAAGAAATGGCATATATCCTGAATTGAGTTTCAATGTAATTATGCTTCTTTGTGCAAATGGAATTATATTACACCAAGGAACATTTTTCTAAATTATACTGGGCTTAAATGCATTGGAAAGAAGCCTCTTGTTATTAGACTCTCTGAAGTCTGATCCAGATTGAAGAAAGCAATTTGTATAGGGTTTTCATTCTTATCTCTTTGTGGGATTTACTCCCCTGTATGACACCTGCAGGGACCCCTTCAAACAAGAAATTTGCTGTGAGATTGTGTCTCCTAGAGCTGTGATAAAACCTACAACCATGAAGGCTTATCAACATGGATACCTAAAAAAGACCAAGAAAACCACAAAACCAAAGGACACACTAACATAGGCCAAAACCATAGACAAAGAACTATAGTTGACTAGCTAAGCCTAAGAGCAGGAAGATCTTCAACTCAATAGGTTATCTGGAAATTGGTGGTCAGACCTGAGTTCATGTATATGGCAAAGAGCATTATGCAGACTTGGGAGGTCGAATTTATATGTATATATATATATATATATATATATGTATATATATACACATATAATAATATAAAAAACAAAGAGGGGAAGCCATGAATTTGAAAGAGAATGGGGATGCATGGACCAGGTTGGAGTGTGAAGGGGAATGATATAATTATTATAATTTCAAAAGGCAAAATAAAGTATGAAATTAAAATAAAACACTAATGTAATATTAAAACTATCAGGAAGATATTAAAAAGAGAAAAAGAGTCTATTGTTTCATCATGGGAGAAACATTTTTGTTTAGTATTCTCACATAAGTATATGATTTAAAAATACAGAATAGAAAGAATAAAAAATCAAAATGCCCCATTTTTAATCTTTGAAAATTAAATAGTAGTATACAAACAATAATTAAGGTAAACAATGTCAGATGAGATACATACATGAAATAGTCTTTGTAAAATATACTGTATAGTGTTGTAAATTTTAAAGAATTGCCCCAGTGGTGACCCCAAGCCTGTTCATATAATGGCCTCACTGACTCTGTGATTTAAGAAAAATAAATGAATTCTAAAAGGAGGACATGAATATGGGAGGGAGATGTGATTGAGGATTCTGGGGAGAGGGAAAGTATATGATGGGTATGATCAAGATATGTCCTATTTATGTATGAAAATTTCAAAATTAAAAACTTTAAAATATATAGTTAATGTATATGCCTATGTATGTGTGTATATATTCACACATATATAGTAATAGGTATTAACAATGATAACACATAAAAGATGGAATATGATATTTAACAAATTTATAGATATTCTAGATACTCTTGGAACATAAATTTAAAAAGTAAACATCTTGTCAAAAACTCCTTGATCACCTTCTTTGAAGTATGCTTAATTTAAAATGACAATCGCATTTGTTATCAAATGTGTTTTAAATTTTACTTTAAAGTACACCCATAACATTCCTAATATATGAAAACACTAAAATAGAAAACAAGAGATACTGCAGGTTCATAAATCTTTAAATGATTTCATTTATGCTGCAGTTGTTTGATTAAAAAAATGCATTTTCTTAATAAATACAAATCAAAAATTCAAAAATTGTGAAAGCGTAAACATTATGAGAGACTCACATAATCCAACATAACTTTTGTTCTGACATAGGATCTCATTGTATATCCCAGGGCTGCCAAAAATTTATTATCCTCCTCTACATTCTGCTTTTCAGTGTTGGGCTTAAAGGTGTACAACAGTACATCCAGATTAACTTTCTTTTCATCAAAAAATGTTAACACAAAAATATATTATGTGCCTATGGCTTTGGAGTATTATATTCCCCAACTTAATTATCATTTCCTATGTAATCACAATATATCAGCACAAAATAAATGTGCTGGTGGATATAAATTATCACTTTTCTTTCAATGTGAAATGATATTACTCGAAAATGAAGGAATAAATCAAACTTACTTTTGTTTTTGAAGTATATAGGGAGGGAATTATGGCAATAGTTAAATATGTATATATATAAATATGAAAGAGTTAAATTGGAAAACATGTACTTATTATTTGAAATACAATTGGAAAATGATTTTGACCATCAGAAAATCTAAAAATTGGCTCTAATCATTTAGATTCAATGTTGTGGAACTTTTCTGATTCAACTTGATTTATAAGGGATTCATTGTGTTAATGTCAACAGAAATAATTTTGATTTTATACAAAGTTAAGGCCAGGATACTTTTGTTTTCCATTTTCATCTAATATGTCTATTCTGATTATGCATTTTACTCTTAGGGTGTAGCCAGAAGTTTTCCTGTGTCCTGCCCAGTCCACAGGCTCTCAGACCCAAGTAAACACATAGAGGCTTATATTAATTAAAACTTTTCAGCCATTAGCTCAGGCTTACTACTAACTAGCTCTTACACTTAAACCCAGCCCATTCTGTTAATTGACATTCCGCCATGTTTTCCATGGCTTTACCTGTATGCCATTACACGCTGCTTCCTGGATGACAGGCTGCCATCTCCTGACTCAGCCTTCCTCTTCCCAGAATTCTCTTTGTCTGCTTATCCCACCTATATTTCCTGTTTGGCTACTGGCCAATCAGCATTTTATTAAACCAGTGTACAAAAGCATTGCCCACGACATTTCCCCTTTTCTGTTTAATTAAAAAGGAAGGTTTTAACTTTAACGTAGTAAAATTACATATAATGAAACAGTTATCAAGCAAGAATTATTGTCATAATATTTAGCCTATTTGTAATTGGTAAAAATCAAAGAAAATAATCTATCATATATTTGTGAATCCAACGTTTCATATTTACCTTATCTCCTATCAAAACCAAAGAAAACCATAATTATAACTATCCCAGCCTTCAACGACATCAAAGACCTCAGAAGGTTACAATATTATCTAAGTAAACAGGAAGAGCATTGTAAGCAACTTCCAAAATCTAGAATGACAGAGACAGTTGCCTGCCTGGACAGTCATCCAAAGTTCCTCTGCAAAGTTTGGGCATCTGTATTCATCCCATAGGCTAAGAGTATCTCAGTCACTTTTCTCTGTGTTCTGTAGAATGTCTGGCAGTTTTTTCTGTGAAGCAGGAACCTGAAGGACCATTTTGCCTTGCAAAATTCAGTGGTCACCTTCCTATCGGTCTTGCATATCCAGCTGATACAACATTTTGTCAAGCAGTTCAGGCAAGAATAGTTTCTTACCCAAATGACTATTTTTTCCAAGAAGAAGAAAAACTCCATATGGAGTATCTTTGATGGCCATCTTTCTCTTTGAAGTAAATTGGTGCTGCCAGGAACAGACATGTCTCACTGTCTAGAAAGTCTAAGTTTTTAAAACATTTTAAATGCCATATTCTGTAGGTCTTTGAAGTGTTTGAAGATTACCTACCTAATTGAATTATATCTATGTATACCTAGAAAACAATATGATTATAAGTTTGACTACCATAGAAGACTGTTAATCTGTATTTCTTAATTATCCATTACAATTTAAATGAGTTGCACATATATATTACCTTAAACAAGAGTAGAAATATACATACAGTATAACAAAATTAACTTTACATTTGTATCAATAAACTAAAATCTATACTAATGTAAAAGATTTTAAACAAGTTGGTCTTTAAAAGTAGGTTCAACAAGCCACCCTTTTTATCCTATCATATCTACATCTTATATTTCCGTATCATATCCCCCTTTCTTTTTTTTTTTTAGAAAGATATTGACCATGACCAATAAAATGTGCCTTTGGACCGTTTGGATATCCTTTTGTAAGTGCCCCAAATTGGTAAGTACCTGCAGGCATGTGAATTTGATTTGCAGAGACAACATGGGCTGCTCCCATGGGACCAGCAAGAGGCTGGCATCTTTTTGGTTTTGGTTTTGTCTCCAGGATCCAGGAGAGCTGTTTTGTTTTCTTATATGTTGTAAAAAAAATTTGTTTGCCTTTCTGTTGGAATGCCCTACCTACATGAATATGTGACTGTCTGAGAAATGTGGCCACATGTATGCATGTTTTATGCCTAGCCTTGTATATGTGTTATGTCTCCTAACGGAAGTTGTGCGTGGACAGCCTTTGTGGCCGGATGGCCATCATAAGGGATGGAAGGTCACTTTGGCTGAGCTGGGACAGAAAAAAAGTATTCCTGCCCCATTGCCTCCTTTTTCTCTGCCTGGCAGCGGGCTTCCCCAGACAGCAGCTCATTGTTATGATGCAGTTCAGCATGAGCAGCAGTGGTAAGGACTTGGCATGGCCTGGATGTGCAGCAGGTTTGAGGCCAGCCTCTGTGCAGGGAGTTTCAGGGTAGAGGCTTTATAGTACAGCACAAGCAGGAGCCAGCTGGGGGTCTCAAGGAACTCAGAAAGTACCTGAACTGGGCAGGAGCTGGTGGGGGACTGCTCATCCAGGGTCACAGTCGAGAAAGGTCCAAGGGCCCAGCCTCTCTAATGTACTGGAGAATCTGAATTTAATAACAATCTTTTGTCTCCATGCTGTGAGAGGTCCTCTTTTGTTTCCCATGATGATGGGTGGGGCTCCTAAGACTTGCCCTTGGGCTATAACCTGATCAAGGTTTGTCTCCAAAAGCGGAATGGAATGTTACTGCATATGGTTGCTAAGCTACCATGACTATGTTATAAGGTTAACCAATAGTTTCTTGTCTATGGTACAGTGTTGATACAAATTTAGAGTTATTCTTGTAGTGGTAAATGTATATATTTCTGTTCTTGTTTAAAATATTGTAGCTTTATAGTATATTGTAGACTACTGAGGGAAACCAGAAGACTTTGGTAAGAGTTTCTATGTTTAATAAAGGAAAAGCAGAATTTGTGGAATTTGTCTGGAGTAAATGCCTGAGGGATTAAAGAAATAGACTGAGGGTAGATGGAAGACCATAGAAAGTCAGAGGAGATATGATATGAACTATGTTCACTATGGTTTCTTACACCTACAAATACTGAATTTAAAAGTTAATTCTGGTTGGTTTTCATTTTAAAAATAGCTGATGATTCTGCAAACTGCTTATGTTAAAAATAGAGATACTTATATATGCATATATATGGACATATATATGACTTGGATATAGCTATATGTAAATGTAAGCTAGCTTTACCTGTATGTATACATATGTAACTTGGATCTAACTGTGCATATGAGTGCAAATAATTATTGTTTAGAAAAACATGCTTTAAACAGCAACCATGTGGCTTTCCCCCATCTTGGCTGGTGACCTCATGGGCAGCCACGTGGCTGGCAACCATCTTTTACTAAGGTTATAAAGATCTATTCAGGTTAACAAAAGCTAACTTAGAGATTTACACCTAAGTAATTATGTCTTTACCAAGTGTTCAACAGCAGGCTTCTAGAGAACTTAAATAAATGGCTACATATGTTTAATAAGTAAGATATTTGATAAATAATAAAGCTGCACCTCAATGCTTTTATACACAAGAATATACCTTGCTCTGACAGCTAAACTTTGTAATTTAAGATTTACTCATGTAATAAGATAATGGTTTTAAAGACATGAAGGGATCATAGGGAACAGCTGAGGTTTGCAACTATATGGCAGGACTAGAGTTCCAAAGGGAGTCCAGTTGCAATGATGGACCTTAGTAGCTTTGGAAATGCCAGTGCCAGGTGATGATCACCAGAAGCACCAGTCATAATGAAATGGAGCATGCAGGCTATGTATATGCTGCCAAGGGTAGGGCCAAAGAAATAATCCAAGCTTCTAAGTAAAAGAACCAAAAGGATTATGAATGAATTCCAAATATTGAACTTTGGGATTGTTTGCACTATGGAGCTTGGTTTTACTTTATACAGATTATGGTGATGCCATGTTTTCTCCCTCTTAAAATAAAAAAAGGTATTTTATTTTTGATATTGTAGAAAGACATTTGAGAGATCTTAATCTTTTTAAGAACAGTTTTTAAAATATTTAATTTTATAAGGCTATGGGACATTTTCAGTCTACAAAATGCTCTATATTGTTAATATTTGGACTTAAAATAAAAGGCTAAAATTAGAGTCACAGCCATAAGCTCCAAATACTAACAAGAAAATGAGATGTTCATTTCTTGTGATGCAGCAAGACAATGACCTAAGCAGTCTGGCAAAGGCTTTGAAACAGCTTCTGACTCCATGAGTCTTGACCCTTTGGGAGATGAAAACCCTTTTTACAGGGGTAGCCTAGGACTACCTGTATGTTAGATGTTGCATTGAGATTCAACAATGGCAAAACTGCAGTGATAAAATAGCATTGAGAAAGTTGTGAACCAGTGAGGCTTAAGGATGTTGTCTAGCCTCCTTGTATTTGCTAAGTTTGTTAAGCTTAAGCTGTTTGGACAAACTGATTCATATATATGTTTTATATTGATATTTTGTTTTGATTTCTTTACTGAACCTGTATTTGATGCTAGAAGAGCTTCAATTTAAAGTCATTGTTTTTAAGGCTGCTTATTATAGACTGTTAGAGAACATAAGTAAAAAGTCATTCATAAATAATTAAGTTTTTTAATTGTAGTCAGGGTAAGTACTGATGTAATTTAACAGAGATAAGCTTTACTCAACTTTTAGGGTTGAGCTTAAAACAAGTAACTAGACACAAAGTTTGTCTATTAAGATACATCTGGACAGACACATACTTCAGAGATCTTCAGAATATGGCATTTAAATATTGATCTAAAAGCTTATTATAACAGACAGACTTCCAGATCCTAGCAGTGACCCAAGGTCTCCAAAGAAGATTACATACAGGGCACCACAACGTCTCCACCTAGATTATAGCAATGCTGACCACAGGGTAAGATGCCACAAGACATTGGCTGCCACCAGGACCTGGCCAAGACAGTGGACAAGTAACTGGACACTGGAATTGATTGCACCCTTTTGCCTGGACAAAGTAAGATCAGTCTTCTGCGTCCCTATTCCACCAGAAAATGAACAAACAAACAAACAAATAACCAAAACAAAAAACAAAAAACCTCTGCCTATGGGCCTGATGGCAGAAGATTGATGCTGTTCTGACTGGTGCTTCCAGTGCTATGGAGACCTGGGTATGGACTGGTCCCTGTCATTTATAGAATTGAAAGCTGCTTGGTCTTAGATGTAATTTATCCTTCTTAGATCTCTGATAGTACTGAGAGTTAGGCTGGCTATAACTTTGTCAGCTTAGCAGCATCAGACAACCAGATGTATATAGCCAGCTTGTTAGCTCATTTTAAGAGCATGTTCTAAGATATAAAAATTTAAATAAATCTTAAAGTCTTAAATATGGGTCTAAGAAAGGTCTGAGGATATGAAAGCTTATAAGCTTTGGGGATGTCAGAAAATACTTTAGATTATGAGAAATGTTTCAGATTGCTCTCTAATTCTATGATATAACAGTTCAGAGCTTAACATTTAATAGAGTTCTGATAAGCTTGTAGAGCAATGACTACTTACTGTTGAATCACAAGCTCAACATTTTAGATTTATTTTAGTTGTCACCTATAAACCTAAAATTGCTTCTCATCAGGCCAAAAATCTCTGTCCAATTTATACCTGGCTGTCTGGACAGAAGGAAAATACACAAGCTTTTAACCCAAATCTGTAGTTCTTGTTGGGACTCAAAGGTGTGAGTCCACTTCTGCTGTTTTACAGATACCCTTCACCTGCTTTGTCTATCTATGGATTTCACTACAGATTGGTGAAACTAATGTATCTAAAACTTTTATGTCATTTTGTAAGATAATTTATATAGGCCTCAGAGGATTAAAAGAGTCATAATATTTGGATCCACTTCACAGAGGTTGGAAGAATTCCAGATAGGTACAGCTTAAATTTTCCCCACTTGTTGATTCCTAAGGATGATATTTTTCTCTTTCCTGATCTTGGGACTCCTACTCTTGCCAGTTACTAAGAGGGTGGGCCTAAGGATTCCAAAAAGTTCATAAATTTTAACTTTTCTTCCTAGTTTAAGTTTGTCTCAACAGATTTCCACTTGGCTGGCAGACACCTCCAAACTTCAGTTGCTAACTACACTGCTGCTCTGGACAACTATGTGCTCCAGACTTGCTACAACTTGATGTGGACCAGCCTAGCTAATATGACCCCATCTCTACAGGGTCAGATAGCCACATGCTTCTGACAGATGCTCTATTGCCCAGCCTTTGACCACTCTCAGACTTTTGGGGGCCCTGACAATGGCACCCCAATGCCAGCTCTAAGCAGTTCCAGAAGATAATACATTATCCCATGTTCCCTGTTCAGAAAAGGCTGAAATGCTGGATCAAAAGGAAACTCCCTGACATAGAGGCAAGATGGCCAACTATAATGGTCATTGACATATCAGAAAAATAGGTTCAGAGTTGTCAAATAGAAAAAATTATTAAATAAAATTATTCTGCAATAAGATAAGACACTTACTTGACCTTCTTTGTGCAGAACCAAAGAGGTACTATATAAGATTATAATCTGGTTGTACTCAAAGATCAGAACTACAGGGCCTAAAGAATGGCAATAGATACAGATGTTGCTGCCCTAAAAAAAATCTGTTAGCTAATGGTTCTTAGGATAGGTAGGACTTATAATTGAGTCCTATCATAAGAACTTGTAAAGGGGTGTGTGTGTGTGGAGGGCCCCTAAACAGCTTGTCCACATAGCAGCCATGACAGGTTTAGGGGCCTAGACACAGCTTCTGTGACAGGCTTACTGGCAGGCAACAACCAGATCCAGGAAAAACCTTAAGCTGATACTACCCAGGGATCCACTCAGGGATGGGGAAGTGCCTAACATCCCAAATATTCCAACCATTAGATAAGGTGGCCAGATGTCCCTGAGTCTAGCACATGCCTGTTTTTGTTTTACAGATACCCCTAGACAATTGTCAGCCAATCAGGGTTCTCGACCCTGGAAATCCCCTAACCCCAACCTCTGCTATGATAAAAATCTCTGTCCCACCTGAGCTCAGGGCTCTCTGCTCTCACTGCTGCGTTGGACAGACAGAGAGACAAAGCTCAGAGCTTGAAGATAATAAAGGCTCTTTGCTTTTACATGCAGGATTCAGTCTCTGTAGTGGTCTTTTGGGGGTACCCTCAATCTGGGCATAACATTAAGGTATTATCATTAGCTAATTTCAGTATACTACCAATTGATACAAAGATAGATGCAGTAATTATTAGAATAAATAATAAGTTGGAAACATACTGGGAGTTAAGTTTAATGCTATACAAAGCATTAAGAAATTTTACAATAATGGAAATATATTCTGAATTGTGAGAATATCCATTTATTGACATTTAAAACAAGCATTTTTATCATTATACCTATAATATTTGATTGAATAGTTAGTGATATATCTGAATTTTGAAAAAACTATAAACATCTTGCTGTCAAGAATAGTTTAAAGTGTATAGGTATCAACATGTTGTTGGCATATACTCAAGAATAATGAGAGTTTTCAAAATAGATGAATGTTATTCCATTTATAGTATAAATCAAAAAAAGTTCAAGGAAAACTTTGAGAACACTAATTAAAAATACCTTGCTTGGATTTGATTCTAACTAGCAGTGATTGTACTGTTAATACCCTATCATCCCAAGAGAATATGTTTGCACTCTAGATGTCAACATTACTTTCTGTGACAGATGTTTGTATTATTATGAGGTGTAAGGTTTTTCACTAGTTTCATAGTCTTCTGTTTGGCTTACTTACCCCTAAGGAGTCTGTAATTCATTGGCAAATTTAATGTTTGTAATTTCATTTTTAATAAGAGGTACAACCAAATAATTGCTGGCCAGAAGATTATTATGCCTGCCAAATAGTTTAAGGGTGACTGAAAATTAGTGAAGTGGTGTCCAAAGTTAAGAAAATCAATGTCAAAGTGTCCCATAACCAATGAGGGGCTGAAATAACTATTTGAGATTTTATGTTCAAAATAGATGAATGTCATTGAATTTAAAGTAACACAATGGACTAATGTGTTTTTCATTAATTTTAATTTGTTTTAGTTTTACCAGATACAGTAAACAATGAAGAAGTAAATGACATTTCCCTTAGTGTGGATAAAGTCTATTAATACCTTAACCACTAGATACAGTACAGTATGTGACAACTGTACGGTGTGTGTGGGATAAGAGTGTTATTGTTCCACTGAAGGATGTTGCTGCCCTAAGTGTGAGGAGCTGCAACCTGGATATCAAGGTCACTGACATTCTCCCCCTAGTGCAAATGATGAATTTGACTAACTGTTTGCTCTTGGGAATCAGGAGTTGTACACCAGTTCCAGCCTATTAATCTAGTTGTATTATACTTGTGGACATAGAGTACACATTTATCAACATGGCTCCTTCTCTGCACTTGGAGTGCATGGCCTTCCATATCTCCAGAAAGCTGAGTGAGCATGAGGTAATGTACTCAGGCAGGCAGCAAGGAAGAAACCAGTAATGGTAGACCCCATATTGCAGAAAAAAAGAGGGAGGAAGAGGGTATCCTTCACCTACGATCAGGTTGCCCCTGACAATGGTCAAAGTGTTCTCAGAGTCTGAAGACCCCAGACATCCATTTAATGTCATAAGCACCCAGAAAGCACTGTGCATCTGATACAGCAGAGAGCAAATACTTTGGTTTGTATATTTCACAGGCTTCTGCAAATTAAACTTTAGAAATTGGTCATACCATGTCTGCTTTCTAAAATTATGTGCTGAAGGGAAAGGCCATTGGAGGCACCTTGGAGTTCCAGAATCTAGCATTTGAGAGGATGGTAAATTTTAGAATCATGTTTGACACCAGGAAAAACTTCACAGGCTTGTTAGTATATGAACGACAATTATGCTGATTCACACACGGACATACTCTCTTTTGACATCAGCTGACCCTAGAAAATTCAATCTTATGAAAGTTTGCTGTGTGCTGCAAGTGTAATGGAAATCCTCCTAAGTTCTATTCACAGAAGGGCTTACTTTCCTGGGTTGTGAAAGCTGGCCCACTACTATTACTGACTGCATTTGGAAGACTATGGCTCCAGTCATGATAGAATAGAGAAGACAAAAAAAGAATGAAACTTAATTGCCATAGGCAGAGTTTTTAAGAATATAGGATCCTATTTACATATTTTTCTTAAACCAGCAAGTCCAGTCATGTAGTGGGTAGCCATTCCAGCTTTGATCTGGAAGTTCCAACCCGCATTGAGACTTTGGCAACTGTCACGCCTACAAGGCGGGGCCAAGGGAGGCACCTGGAGACCAGAGATCTGGATGGGCTGCACACTCACTCCGTTCTGGGACCTTGGATGGCGAAGGTGGGCCAAGCAGAGCTCCATATAACACCTCTGGACTGCGATACACCTTCCCCAGACCCCGCGACCTACCTATCCCTTAATTTGTAAGTTATGCCATTAAATAAATCTCCTTTTAACTACGTGGAGTGGCCTTAATAATTTCACCAATACAGTCAGATTTTTTTCACAGCTGTTTTCTTGCCCAGAGAAGTGTGCTAGAACTCTGGTACCTGGGGTGGCCGCAAGGGAAAGCACAGGATGGTGCCCTAAGGATCTGGAGAGGAACTAAGCCTATAGTTGATGAGGACTGAGGAAGCTGACTTCTCCGCACTTGTACATGGAAAGTCAGTTAGCCTGCAGCTGTTCAGTCTCCAGCTACCTATGGCAGACCCTTTCCATTGACCTATAGTCTTACCTCAGTGCTGCTTCCCTTCCACATCTACTCAGAGCAACCTTTAACTCAGAGACGACACATGAACCTCATGCCCCATGCTTCTTTTTATTTTGTTTTATACAATACAATATATTCTTATTAAGCTTTCTCTTTCTTCTGTACTTCCCAGTTCCTTCATACCTCCTCTGCAATCCATATCCACCATCTTTCTGTCTCTCCTTAGAGAAAAAAATCTAAGGAATAATAATAATATAAAATATAAAAAGAAAACAAAAACTAACAAATCATAATAGGACAAAACAAACAGAAATAAGAGAAGCCAAGAAACAACACGTGAAACTAATATAGATGCAGAGGCCCATGCATTCACAAAGTCAGGAATCCCTCAAAAACACAAAATCAGACATGTGCAGGCCTTGTGCATATTGCCTCACTGTCAGTTTATGTGTGTATCATAATGTGTCTAGAAGGCCTTGTTTTCTTGGTGTCCTCTATCTGCTTGGGCTCTTAAACTCTTTCTGCCTCTCCTTCCACAAGTTTCCCTGAGCTCTAAGGGGAGAGATTTGATGGAAACATCCTGTTTAGGTCTGAGTGTTTCAAGGTCTTTTTCTACAAATTATCTGGCTGTGGTTCGCAGTGTTTGTTCTGTTTTCTTATATGTGGATATTAGCTGTTAAGTCAATGACAATCTGTAAAACCACAGAGGTAAGGTATAGAGTAAGGGACTAGGAGGAGGGGATAGATGTCCTAAGAAAGTAAAAGTCGAATAGATAATTGTGGATGAAAATGTGGGGGACTGGAATGGGAGGATCAAGAGGATAGGGGGAGGGAAAAGGGAGATGAGGGAGAGAATATGGGGAAGGACAACTAAAGTTATCAGCCATTCATGTGGTGGTACAAAAACCTAATACATTAAAAGCTTCTAAAAATATATACATAAATGACGATGATACAAATTAAATCACAAAATAAAATGGCAGACAGAGACCCAAATGGATATCTCTTGTCACCAAATGAAGCTTTCTTCCAGTACCAGCAAGGCTTTATATCAAACTGAGTTTTTGGCCAAAGGGGTCTCATGGGAACTCATAAACAATCAGGACTCTTGCCAAGGGGGTAAGTTTTTCTCCACAAACTGATGGCAAGGTGTTATTGCTGAATAAAACACCTCGTTCAGCATGGAGAAGTCAAGCTGGTGTCTACACAGAACCTTCACTACATGTTCTAGAGATTTTGGTGCAGGAAGGAACTGTGCAGGCTACCAAAGAAAAATGTAAACACCAGCCCAGCTACAAACACCATTGATCTGCAATGGTGTCCCTCCTGCAAGATATGCTAGTGCAATATCCACAAACTTGTGGGAATAGCCAACTAAAATCTGATTTGATTTAAAGCCCACTCCACGAGATGGAGCCCATTCTCAGCTCTGCTTGGATGAGCAAGAACCTGAGACTATATAGCATAGGGACATAGGGGAAAGTTCTGCTAACAGAACGTAGCAATACAATGACTCCTAATAATATTTTCAATACCTATAAATCAGTGCCTTGCTCAACCATCATCGGAGAAGCTTCTTTCTGCAGCAGATGCTACACTTTTCCAACATAGCTTCAGAAAAGGGATGGTAGCAGGCCCTTTTTTTGTGTAGAACCATTTGATATATTGTGCTTATTTCTACAGTCTGTCTGATGTTCTGAATAGTACAACAAAATCAAATAAGTAGGTTGTGGCTGAGATAATCATCCCCCTCCTTTTCTTGACCCTGTGTTTGTGTTGCAGCACAGAGCAACACACAAGTTCCTGGAAAATCCTGGTCTTCATCTTCGATCATGGGTTTCAGCGTCGTGACATGGCAGATAAACTGTGAGTTTCAGCTTTTAGCTTTGTCTTTTGTGGGAGCCTTCTAAGCACTCATTTGCACCCTGAATTACCAGAAAGCTCAATGATAAAAATCTGTTTTCCCTGTCTGTCTGATATGTGAGCTGATTTCTTTACAAAGAAACATAGCTCCCCTTTCCAGGAGATTCCAGTTAGAGGCGGAGTCTGAGACATTTGAGTGGCACTTCCAGAATACTCTAGAAACCTTCACAAGATGCTTACATTTGTCTACAATATATAGTAATATTCAGGACACTTTACAATCACCCAAAGTTGTTGACTGGGCATTTTTATTTAAAGTATGTTTGTAAAGGGATTGTAGAGAAGAACCTCACCAAGTGTTTCTGTGTTATTTTAAATGTTTGCCAATTCTGAAAGACCAGAGATGAGCTGTTCTTAATCATATTTGACTACAATGCCTTGGTGAACGCTATTGTGGGACTCCTGGCACTTTCACTGTTGGATGGACCCCCAAACCCTATGATTTTTCTTGAGAAAGATAAAATTGCTTTTATTTAAGGAAGCTGTTAAAAATATTATTACATGCATAGTTATAAAAAACTGGGGCAAGGATCTTTTGTTTTTGAAGTTTTTTTTTAAAGTGGATGTTCAATTTTCTTGCTGAAGTGAGGTTTGCCTGAGGCAAGATGGAAAAGGCTGCAGAGCTATGTGGATTCAGAGTCAGAGCCTCTGGACCTGCAGAACAAAGAACTCTGTGCTCTCTATGACTTCAAACCTTAGCACCAGGCAGAAATCAAGTACTTTTGATCCAAGCCTGTGTGGTTAGGGGTTATTTTCAATTTTTTTTTCTCTTTTGAACTTCAAAACATTTGGCTTTTAAAATGTTAAGTGGTATTTTGTGTAATTTCTCACTCCTGAAAGTGTGTGATACTTATCTGCAATGGTTGCTTCATGTTTTGTGCCTCTCTCAGATGGGTAAGACTCTGGGGTTACATTCCAATATCTCATGGAGTAATCACATTTATAAGTGAAGCTGAAATTAGTCAGGGCTGTGCTTCATTTAAGCATTCTATATATCAACTACACAGACATACTTTAGATGTTCCAGATTTGGGGATAAGAGCTACTAATAGCATAAATCAAAACTGGATGGAAGCAAAACTGATCACTTGTGGGCCACAAATTTTATTTTGTGTTAAAAAGTGGACCTTTTTTAGTGCAGGAAGGCAACCATGTGCCCTGTTATTTACAGATCATCAGACTGAAGATAAATTTTCAGACAAAAAGTGTCCCATGTCATTCTTGAATGAAGTTTGTCCAAAGAATGTGAAAAGCATAACTATTCTCAGGCATCTCCATGTCAAAATATGAAATATGGCTATTTTGTGATATCTATCTCTCCCAAAGCCACTGTAAACCCTATGGCCTCCCTTCCATTCCCTCAGCTTAGCACCATCTTTCTTGCTAAGAGCACAGGTTGCAAAACCCCAGCAGGCACACCTGTGGTATGCATCTCACCATTTGTCTCAGAGGGTAAGAAGAGGTCTTTGCTGCAGAGACTTTTCTCAATAAGGAAGCCTGTTTGCCTGACTTCATTTATTAAGGCTGTCACTCACTAAAACTGAAGAGTCTCTCTTCTGTTTTCTATTCCCAACAACAGTCCTTCTCCATTAGAACTAGGTTGTGCCATGACTCACCGTGGTAGCACCAGGAGCTGAACTGAAAAATTCTTCTTAGTTCACAGTTCATCATTGCATACCAGCATGCACAGTTCAGAAGGTCATACTTGAAGACCTTACTGCTAGCTTGTTCTGGCTATCTGCCTTCATACATCTCTTAATTATGGTGACAAATGGACCCCAGTCCCAGTGTCCTTCCCAGGTTTCCCAGAAAGACCAGTTCCCTGTAACTGTGCTGCCAGACACCATAATTAGGACGAGGACAGAATTCCATGTTAATTTTGTATTTATTTACAAAAATCCCTGGAGTGCTGTAGCAAAATAGGTACAATAAATAATCTGAATTATATAAAGATATATAATATATAAATTTTCCATGTTTCTTGAAAGCTAAGGAGCATGTGAGTGATGTTTTAAGTATTTTTGTAAGCAAGCTAGTATAAAATATTTGAACTCTATAGTCCTAGAGAAACTAAAGTGCTGTGGGATGGTCTGTATGTCAAGTGTGTTGCTGATTGGTCAGTAAATAAATCACTGATTGGCCATTGGCTAGGCAGAAAGTATAGGCGGGACAAGGAGAAGAATTCTGGGAAGTGGAAGGCTGAGGGGGAGACACTGCCAGCCGCCATGAGGACAAGGAAGATGTAAAGTACCGGTAAGCCACGAGCCACGTGGCAAAGTAAAGATTAATAGAAATGGGCTAAATATAAGAGTAAGAGCTAGACAATAACAGGCCTGAGCTAATGGCCAAGCAGTTTAAATAATGTAAGAGTCTGTTTGTTTATTTTATAAGTGGGCTCTGAGACTGGTGGGACTTGGTGGTGGGAGCTGGAGAAAAGTTCTCCAGCTACAAATGGCGTCCAACGTGGTGGCAAGAGTCTCCACCTAAAAACGGAGAAAAAAGATTCTAAAACGGAGCTAAAAACAGCTCCTAGTTGTCTCTTTTAAGCTAGCGGCAGCCTGCATGTTTGAGCTACTATGGCGGGTTCCTGGCGTGCATGCTCAACCTGCCGCCGTATGGCGGGAATGAGGCCTCTGCAAGTAACACATTAAGCTATGTGGTGGATTTAGCCTTTGCTAGTACAAAACAAAAAAAAAAAAAAAGAAGTTTCTGGGCTACACGCTACTTTGGTAAAAGTGTAGACCCACTATTTCTGAGAGTTACGGCTCCCAGAGCTGGCGGAAAGCGGACCGCCGCCATGTTGGGAAGCTGAAGTGGGCGGAGCCAGCAGCCACTGCGCCATTTCAGGCTTAGAAGGCTGCAGTTTAAAAGCAATAGGCTCACGCTAAAATAAAAAAATAAGCCACGTAAAGATGGCTATCACACAGAGAATCTGGATTATGTTCTCTTTGATATTCGTAACTGCAGAAAAACATTTGATTGTAAAAGCTGTTGAGTTATGCCAAAATGTATATTTTAAAGGTACCTTGACTTCAAAATTTGGATATAAGGATATGTTGCTTTGGAAAAGAGTCTCTGCTTTTGTTTCCACAGAAAGCCAGAGACTATGGATTTGTTCCAGATTAAGATACATCAGGTTTGACCAGCCAAGACCCCCTGAAAGGTCTCCAATGACACCATGGCCCAGATGATTCAACATCCAGAATGGTTTCAAGTCAACTGGCTCAGATATACAGCCTCATGGACTACTCCATGATCCTAAAATTTTCTTTCTGTCTCCAGAAGATACAGCGCCCCCCTCCAGCAGGAAGTAGTAAGAGAAGCTACTCCCAAATTCCCAAATATACCAAGCTGGCTTTAGAGATGGAATTGGCTCACTCCCCCTCTAAACCCAGACATATTGCTCAAAGAAAAAAAAATGGTTAAGAGATTCTTGTGTCCCAAATCAGAAGAGCCCTCTGGTGTGGGACAGAGAAAAAACAATATTTTTATTTAAATCAGGTTGATTATAAATACAATCTCTTTCTAAAGAAAAAAGGGGATAGTTTAGATATGATAGGATGAAAGGGTAGATTAATGAACCTACTTTTAAAGAGTAACAACTTTTTTAAAATGTTTTACATTGCTATAGATTTTAGTTTATTGATACAAATTTAAACTTAATTTTGTTATACTGTATATATATTTCTATTCTTGTTTGAGGTATTATGTTTATGTAACTCATTTAAAATTATAATGGATAATTAAAAAATAGATTAATAATTAGTCATCTATGATAATCATATTTGTAGCCATGTTAGTTAAGTCTTCTAGGTATACATAGTTATATTTCAGATAGATAGGTAGTCTTCAAACACTTCAAAGACCTACAGAATATGGCATTTAAAATGTTTTAAAAATTTAGACTTTCTGGACAGTGAGACATGTCTGCTCCTGACAGCACCGATTTACTTCAGAGAGGAGGATGGGCATCGAAGACACTCCATACGGAGTTTATCTTCACCTTGACAAAAATAGCCATTTGGGCAAGAAACTGTTCTTGCCTGGACTGCTTGATCAACTGGACATGCAGGACCCATAGAAAGGTGACCACTGAACTTTGCTTGACAAAATGGCCCTTCAGGTTCCTGCTTTGCAGAGAAAACTGCCAGACATTCTACAGGACACAGAGAAAAGTGAATAAGAGACTCTAGGCCTGTGGGCTGAAGACAGATGCCCCAACTTTACAAGAGAACTTTGAATGACTGTCCAGGCTGCCAGCTGTCTCTGTCTACCCTACAAGACTCCTAAAAGTTGCTTATATCCTTCTCCATTTCTCAGGTAGTAGTATATCCTTCTGAGGTCTTTGATGTGGTTAAAGACTAGATACTTACAATTTTCCTTAGTTATAATAAAAGATAAGTTAGATATAAAACCTTAAACTTACAAATATAAGATAGATAGGATCTCTTCTTTAATATTGTAACTGTAATTCTTGCTTGATAATTGTTTTGTTATATGTAATTTTACTATGTTAAAGTTAAAACCTTCCTTTTTAAGAAAAGAAAAAGGGGAAGTGCTGTGGGATGGTCTGTATGTCAAGTGTGTTGCTGATTGGTCAGTAAATAAATCACTGATTGGCCATTGGCTAGGCAGAAAGTATAGGCGGGACAAGGAGAAGAATTCTGGGAAGTGGAAGGCTGAGGGGGAGACACTGCCAGCCGCCATGAGGACAAGGAAGATGTAAAGTACCGGTAAGCCACGAGCCACGTGGCAAAGTAAAGATTAATAGAAATGGGCTAAATATAAGAGTAAGAGCTAGACAATAACAGGCCTGAGCTAATGGCCAAGCAGTTTAAATAATGTAAGAGTCTGTTTGTTTATTTTATAAGTGGGCTCTGAGACTGGTGGGACTTGGTGGTGGGAGCTGGAGAAAAGTTCTCCAGCAACACTAAAGCAGTATGAGTAAACACTAGAAGTTAATATACCCTTAAGATTTAATTATAATTGTTATAAAACATGATGCATTTTTTCAGATGTACACTTTGAACCACTTTGTGATTTTTAATCTTTGCATATTGCTTGCTAAACAACAAGTATTCTTTGTTTCCATTTGAATGTCAACTGGGTTAAATGTTCTTTTCTTTTAGAAGCACTCATTTCCAAGGTGTGGTGATACACTGTGTACCCTAATAAACTTGCCTGAGGATCAGAGGACAGAGCCAGCCACTAGATTAGACATAGAGGTCAGGCAATGATGGCACACACCTGTAATCCCAGCACTTGAGATCTCATGCCACTGCTTGGGAAGCACACACACCTTTAATTCCAGGAACTAATGTGGCAGGGCAGAGAAAAGTATATAAGGCACAAGGGAAAAGGAACTTACTCTCTTTAGGCTGAAGATTTGTAGAGGTAAGAACTAGTTAGTGGCTGGCTGTTCTGCTTCTCTGATCTTTCAGCTTTCACCCTGTATCTGGCTCTGGGTTTTTTATTAAAAAGACCATCTAAGATTCGAACAACACCAAAGGTCTCCTCTCTTAGTGCACAGTGAAGAGAAACCATGTGACCCTTCATTTATTCATATTTTAAAAAATACTCTAAGGCATCCAACCTTGATATGAGGGTTTGTGCCTAGTGTTATTACATCTTGTTATGCTATGTTCAGCTGATATACCTAGGGTGCCTGCTCTTTTCTGAAGGGAAATGGAGCAAAATGGATCTAAGGGAGAGGAGAGGTGGAGAGTGCTGGGAGGAGTAGAGGGAGGGGAAGTTGAGGTCAGGATATACTTTATGAGAGAAGAATAAATAGAAAGAAAAAATACTCTATGGGATATAAGTCTGGTAGTCCTTTTCTCTGAGAGGGTCTACACTTACCTGCATCTCCTAACATGATCACTGGAATTGGAGGTGAGATAGTACACAAATCATGGGAACTTACTTGTAAAGGGATCTTAAAGAGTCACCAAAGACAGATTGATGGCACATGGTAATTTCTGGAAATTGAGGACAGAATGGTAGGGACTGCCATTTTCTCCTGCAGGGGCTGTTAGGTTCCCAAGCTCAGCCTGCAAAGCTGTGAATGTTTTCAGTTTTTCTGATTATTTTGTAAAGACATCAGGGTCCCAGAAGGATGTCTAGAATGTAGATGTGGTGATGTTACACTTTTGTTTAGTTCGAATGTTCATCTGAGGACTTGTCTTCATTTTGTTTCAAAAAGTGCCTTATCAAAGAAAATTTTGCATGTCTTTAAGAAATATTTTTGTACACTGTGGTAGAGGGGAAATAACACTCTAAAATCACAAGAATGGATGATTTCTTGTGTGTGGTGTAAAGGAATATTTTTTATGTATTTGTCTGAAAGGCAAGAATACAGTAAGTAGGGAAAAGACCCTTAAAATTGAGAGGTCTATAATTGTTTTCTATCAAAAGGAAGTGACAGAAATTGATATATCACAAAATATGATAATGCATTCTCCAGAAATCATTTATTATTTTCCTTTATGTCGTCCACTGGTGTATACTTTGGAGACCTTCTGGAATGAGATTCTGAAATTAATAGCTATTAATCCTTTAATGTTCTATACAGAGCAAGTTTTAATTTCTATTTTTTCATTATTGTTGTGGATGCTTGATTGATAAATAAAACACTGATTGGCCAGTAGCCAGACAGGAAGTATAGGTGGGACTAACAGAGAGGAGAATTTGGAGAACAGGAAGGCAGAGAGGAGAAGAAGCCAGCCTGCCATCCAGGGAGATCATGTAAAGGCAGCAGGTAAAGCCATGGAACACGTGGTGACATATAGATTAACAGAAATGGGCTGAGTATAAGAGTAAGAGCTAGACAACGGTAGGCCTGAGCTAATGGCCAAGCAGTTTAAATAATATAAGCACCTGCATGCTTACTTTATAAGTGGGCTATGGGACCGCTGGGGTTTGGCGGGACCCAGAGAAAAAAACTCTAGCTACACATTATCATTGATTGCACTGGTACATGAGGAAGAGGCTTACTCAGAGGGATATCAGCTGCTATGAATAGTAATGTATCAGTATGCCTTTAAATAATATGTAAACACAATTCCTTCTATCATAAAGATAATTTAAACCTTATTTGACCATAGTGAGATTATGATTATTTGATTTATGATAACACTGTGGTGAAAGTTTGATTATCTTTTTTTATATGCTCCCAAGCAATAAAACCCTTTTGTTTAGGAACTCTTAAGCCATCAATCCACAACTTACACTACTGTTCCCATCCAAAACTCACTAGTATAGTTATAGCACATAAAGTATCTTCTGACATACTGTTATTTACATATTATGCACATTATTTATCTACATGGGGCAGAGTCTTTTGCTTATTTAATTCACTCTAATATTATCTAAGCCTACAACAGTATCAAGGACAGCACAGGTTAAAGTTTATAGCTATTTAAATTAAAACTAAATTAGTGATTTTCAAGGGCTGATACAGTTTTCAAAAGAGCATAATATTTTCTGAACTGAACTGACTGACATTACTGATGAATATAATTATTTCAATGAACTTTTTAACTTTAAATAAAAAATAATTAAAGTATAACTCTCTTTTCCATATTAACTCTGTTCCTTAATGAACATATAGACAGAGAGGAAAATGGACAACTGCAAATATATTCTTCCTGTAGCTCAAAATAAAAGTTATGGGTACTCTAAAATATTAAACTTAAATGAAGGAGATATGGCAGGAATAACTTTTTAAATATTAATATATATTGATTTCTAATAACAAGAAATTATAGTGATATTAGAATAAACTCAATAGGAGGAAATTTATTTCTGGTACTATAAACCCAGCCAACTACCTGCAGATGATGGGGTCATGGAACTTAGAAGAACCTGCTGATGCCACATTCTTAAACCAGTATAATTCCAAACTGCATTCAAAATACTTACCCTTATATTCACAGATAAGTATAGCTCTTACTCCTCATCAAAGAAGTTTCATTTTGCAGCAGACAGAGAATTTACCGAAAGCCATAACTGAACAAACTATAGAGAACAACTGACTGCAGGATGCCCAAACTTGACTGGTACTTCTTTTATGCAACCCTTATATCTAAAGGTTGTGAAAATATTGTCAGAGTCTTAGGACCAGGAATTCTGCTATGAGATGGTGTCTTCTATAAATGAGTAGGAAGCTGTACCTATGGTATCACAAAGATACGGTCATCTAATTGTGGGAGGTTACGAGGAAATACTACTTTCTGGATAAAGTAGGGCAGCACACATGAACTCACAGCTTTGTGGACAGTATGAACAAAACTTGTGCAAGCTGAAGCCAATCAAAATTTCAGAATGAATAGTCATGGAGCTATTGGCAACTACTATCTGCCAGAATTGGAAGAGACAGTTTTCTCTAAGAAGGTTGGTCAGTTGCGTAGACAATCTCGGAGGATATGGGAAAGGGAAGCCAGTGAACAGAATATATTATATGAAGAATATACTTTGAACAAAACAAAAGAATTAAAGCAAACCAGAACAACAAATAATCCCAAGCAAAAAAAAAAAAAAAAAAAAAAAAAGAATGTATCTTGAAGTAAGTCAAGGGGAAAAATTACACATCAAAGAACATTTGGGCTGCACAAAATGGTCTTGAAAATTAAAATTGTAGAAAACTTCAAAAATATAGTTTTACCTGACATTATTGAAGCCAAACAATTCGAATTTCTTCTTTAGAGAGGAAGAAACATAAGAAGAACTTGTTTGCAACACTCTATACAGCATGATAACTCCATGACAGCCTGTTTTGTTGTCCTACCTAAGTAAGAATACGTATACCTGCTCAAAATAAAATTATTTTGATAACAGGAAAGTTCACTGAATTGACAAACATCATTTCAAGTAAAACAAGTGAGAGCAACAAAGACAATTATTTCTTGTTTTCTCTCCTATGTGGAATCCTCATTGGGGTAGTATAAAACATGAAAGTCAAAAAGGGATTATTTTTGAGGAGCATTAGTTGTATGGGAATGTCATTAATATTACTTTGTACAACTGATATATGCTGACATATTTTAAAAAAAAATTATAATTCCAATGGAGATTTTCAGGTTATAAGAAGTTAAAGCTTTAATGTGTAACTAATGCAGATATAAAATGATTTTTAAAGTAGTTTGTGGGAGAAATAAAATTAATAAACTTAAAAATATAAATGTAAGTTGGGATTTAAATGTTTAGTGTTTATTCAAATGGAAACCATAAATGTTATCAAATGGACACATTAAGATGTGAAAAAGTAGAAATTAAAATAAAGGATAACTGTACACAGTGGTTCATGCCTGTATTTCCTGGACTTGGTAGTCAGATTTTGTCAGTAGTTTGTGAACATGGCAAGTCTTGTCTACATACACAGGTACAGATCAACGTGAGCTACATTATGAATTCCTGCCTCAAATGGCCAAAATCTGAATTCCAAGAACTGAAAAAAAGGGTATGTTTTTCTCCAAGATCACGAAAATACAATGAAAGGAGATGCCAGTGTATATAGAAGTATAGATGAGAGGTAAAAGCAGGAAAGGAAGAAAGTATTGAAAGAAAGAAAGGAAGGAAGGATACAGAAAGAAGAAGGCTAAATTATTTAAATCTACTTAAATAAATATTCATTGATATACTGTGTCATGAACTCCAAGAGGCATAAGATCAGAATTAAAATTTGAAAAGAATGAAATTCCTGTATCATTTTTAAACTGATGGTTAGTAAATATTTTAAATATATATAACACAATACATTATATCTTTTTGAAAGAAGCTAAATATGCACTTTTCTTGGTATTAAAAAACTGACAATATAAAGGAAGAAATGAATTCTTGTAGTAGAGGTACACACAAAATTTTGAATTTTCTATCTCCAGTTTGTTTCTCAGATGTATGTGTAATAACTTCCCATATTATAATTATTTACTTGACTTAATGATATCAAAATTTAGATAATCTGAATCCTGAGAAATGGATATTACACTTCACATGCAGTATTTCAGTTGCAACAATTCATATGCAAATTCAAAATACATTGAGCATTAAAATATTCCAGTGTTTCAGAAGATACAGAAATGGAAATGATGATATCACCCTAAAATAATTTTTCAGTGTAAGGGAAAAGTAACATCATAAAAGAAAGAGATAAAGCTATATGTCACTTTGACAAAGTGACAAAAAGTACTGTACAAGCACTTCTAAAAAAAGGAAACAATTCTAGTTGCTGGAGTGTGGCACTGTGTTATATTTTAAGTTTTATAAAACACAAGGCTTTTCATATTCACATAATTTGTTAAAAAAAGATTCCTAAAAAGTGAAAAGCTAAGATGTTAGCAATGTAACTCGAGAAAGGAATTAATTTATGTTCAGAGACAGGTTTGTTTGCTCTTGTAGGCAACTCATTTAAAAAGACATTATTACTGGCTTGGTGTAACTCAATGAGAAGGAGAACATGACTATTTTTTGTATCAATGTAATGATTTTGTGTACTTTTTTGGTGGTCATTTATAAATTAGAGAATGACAAACTAATTCCTTCTGTGACAGAACATCCAGTGTATCACATTATATTAACAGTAGAACAATTATTCTAGCATGATGCTCTTACAATTTTGTTTGCTTATTCTACTAAGAACTACTTACCATGCACATAGCCAAAAACATAATGGCGTAAAGAGATTTCACATGCTTTTAGTCACTGAATTATACATACTGTAGTGAATTGCTTGCTCTGCTTATCTTAAACACCACAGCCAATCAAATACATTGTGTTTTAAAACGAATCAGATACTGAAGATACTGAGTTTATGTGCTGAAGTTTTTCATAGATGCTTGACTTTTGTTTAAACTTCAAATTTTATTAGTTTTTATTTATTATACTTGATAAGAATATGAACCTTACATTTCAAGTTGTACCATGGGATACGATTATCCATTATGGTTGCTGAGAATCTATTTAGATATTTTAAGGCAATATAGTAACTCAAAGATATTGAATTAGTTTTAGCTCTCAGAGTGCTTTTCGTCTTTACTTCTGATCAATAACATTAAACAATGAAAAGCAAAATACTAGTGATGGTCACAAGTAATCAAGCCTTTTGAATACAGCCTGTGGTGGAGGTAACTCACATACAAAAAACACATATTTATTGTCCTCCTTTTTCAAATTAATCAAGTGAATATATATATATATATATATGTATATATATACATATGCATATACAAACACACACACACACACACACACACACACACACACACACACACACGGCCATTGGCATAAAAGAAAACTTCTAAGATAAGATGAAAAATAAAATAAAATGACAGTCCCGGGCATGAGGCATCACAACTGAACCATGTGTTACATTAGGTTGCTAGAGAATTGTATAATATAGCTGCTGCCTTACTGTTACAGCTTTTTCTCACATATCAAATTACCATGCTGAAAAGACTTGAAGTTGGTGATAATTTATGAAACTATAAATATTTCTGCTTCATTAATATAGTATAGACAGATGTATTAATTTGGTTATATGAGTAATAGCAGACCTCCTGTGAGCATATTTGTAAAACAATAAAGAACCTGCAGATCTCACATTCTTCATACAATGGAAAAAATATAAGGAAAAAACTAACAAAGATAGGAAGTATTAGTCTGTTTACCTAAGACCATGTATTTGTCAATACTTTTTTATTGTTTTTCAACAATTTCATACATGTATGGAGTGAAATATCACTCCCTTCATCTGTCCAACAGCTTATTTTCCTAACTTAATTTTTCCTCATCTTCTCCTCTTTCTTCTTTGATAACCTGCTGAGTTCAATTAGCATCGCCCACATGTGCATGATGTGGGTCCATCCACCAGAGCATGGGTAACTCAGGCCCAGAAAGTCAAACATCACATGTTTTCTCTCATATATGTGTCCTAGTATCAAATCATCTTCCTGTGTCTTTAAGTTGTTGCCCAAATGGAAGGCAGAAAACTAGAAATGAACCACTTGTGGGAAGATAAATTCAGGAAATAGCAGATTATACATAAAATTGCTGTGGGATGTTCTGTATGTTAAATGTGTTGCTCTGATTGGTTAATAAATAAAACACTGATTGGCCAGTAGTCAGGCAGGAAGTATAGGCAGGACAAGTAGAGAAGAGAATTCTGGGAACAGGAAGGCTGAGTTAAAGAGATACTGCCAGCTGCTGCCATGACAAGCAAGATATAAAGTACCGGTAAGCCACAGGCCATGTGGCAGGTTATAGACTAATAGAAATGGGTTAATTTAAGATATAAAAACAGTTAACAAGAAGCCTGAGCCATTAGGCCAAACAGTTTAAATAATATAAGCATCCGTGTGTTTATTTTATAAGTGGGCTGTCGGACTGCCGGGCTTGGCGGGGCCTGGAGAGAAAACTCTAGCTACATAAAATGGGATAAATAGTTAAATTAATGGTTAAAATAATAGTTAAAATAATAGTTAAATTAATATACCTAGGCATCTGAGAACTGTTTATTCTTCTTTAAAAATTTCATTATTAGTTACATACCACATAGTTAGAGACAAGAACATCTCAATGTTATTAACGGGTCCTTTTTATAAAGCAATATATATTTTAGTTGCTTTACTGGCAAAACAAGGCAAGTCTGTGAATTCTTCCTGTGTCATGAAACAGGGTGAAAATATTACAACAATTGCTTTGCTGTCCAAATTATCTCCTAGAGTTCCCTCTAGGGAATAAAAGTTGAAACATTTACCAGAAGCACTTGCATAGAAGGAACTCCTGGAGGTCTAAATCAAAAGAGATAACAGGAGCTATTCTTTAATTCTATACATGTACTGTTTCGTCAAATGAAATATACAGCAATGGAAACATCAGCACTTGGATGCACTGACAGAAACACTTTAAAATGTTTATGTTTTTATTTTTAATTCACAATGATTACTTGAACATTTGTGAGATAGTTCATATTTACGTAGTCAAAAGATTAGATAGCACATTTCTTTAGTGCAGTGATCATTTACAAATATATAAAAACAATTACAATGTGAGTCGGTGCCCATCTCTGCATCCTTTCAAACCTATGCTTAGAATATATCACATGATTATGATCATGAGTAATAAAAAAAAAAGAGGATTCAAGATCCTAGAGGACACGTATGCATGGTCTATTATATCCAGGGGAAATACTGGAGAAAGGTAGATATCAACTGATAACAATTATCAGAAGAGACATGTAATGGTTGAAAACCTCTAGTCCAATAGTAAACTAAAATAGAAACCACTCTACAATGGAAGGCTCCATATCCAAGAATATTTGAGAAGCATAAATAGACCTTGATAGGTTTTCAAAAAATAAAAACATTAATTTTGAAAAGAGTTCACATTTAAATTGTATCTTTTAGGCACAGCAAAGCGTTTTATTTGTCTTATTTTAAAGTTATTTATTAAATTTGTTCAGATGCTTTTATAGAGGTATATATATTGCATTATAACTTTCTTACCTTCCCCCAAGACAACTATCAGCACATTCTTCCCTATGGGTATTCCATTTTTTTAAGTAAAATATTGTTTCAACATTTTTTTTTTGGAAAACCAATAACCCTAAATGTTATCAGATGCCAAGGGGGAGATTCTGAGAATATTTATTCCTTTCAGACAGTAAATCCAATAAAATTTACTAATTAATTATAGGCTAGCATAATGAAGATTGCTTATTTCAGTTGCGCTGCTATTGTTCACATCTTTGTGGTTCTCGTTCAGGTTGGTTGTTAGTGTTCTCATAAGACAAAGGCTTGAAAACATAGTTATTTCATTGACTATGCTCACATTTGTCAGAGTTTTTATAACTCTACCCTGTTGAACTCACTTTATAGTTAAAAAAATATTATTGGTGTCTGAATAATCTCAAACATTTTATTTTGTCCTTGATCCTATGGGTCTACATCAACACTACTCTTAGTAAAATTTAAAACACATAGTTAATAATGAGAAGAGTTTAATGAAGCAAAAAGTAACCAAGATTGTAAATTGGAGATCTAAATTCTAGTTCTAGATCTAATTCAACATTCACTTTGCAGAAGTTTTTCATTTAACAAATCAGAGGTTTGAATAATTTCTTTTTATACCCCTTTCCCTGTTTAAACTCTAGGGCTTCTTTAAGAATATCTGAGGTCTAGCCACAGGCCTCAATTAGTTTAGAGTGGAAGAGCAACAGATGGTATAGAAAGTATGCTACATTTTCTATTATATGAAGAAAAATTATCAGGACAATGCAGAAAATTCTCTCAGATGTAGGTCACCTGTATATAACTTATGCTTTCAATTGATGTTTCATATATCTAATGTGATTTAGTTATATTCTCCAATTTTTCACTACTTGAAAAAAAAACAGATTTCTATTTGAATGTACAATCAGAACTCTTTATAATCTGTAGGATGATTTGTAAAGATGATTTTAGAAGTAAAATAATGGGTTTAAGAATCCAAAACAAATCAGGATGAAAGCACCTCTCCTACTTTTACCACTTTAGGCAATTGAGTCTGGGTAATTGGAAAATCATGGGGGAAAATTCCCATGAATGTAGTTGAAGAACAGATTTCACTTCTAGACAATAACTTGAATTTCAGAGATAGAGACAGGGAGTTAAAGTGACTATTAAATAGACTCCATAGCTTTAAGTGACACAAAATAGCTTCAAAAGGAAGCTGAACAATATTACTTTACAAATAGTTAAAATCAAGTCGTTCTTTTTTTTTTTTTTTTCCTGTTCTTACCCAATCTTGGACCAATAATTTAGAAGGCAAAGAAATTCATTTTTGTTGGGCAACATACATAAAAACCTTTTCAGGATTGGAATTCAGTTGAAAGACTAGTTCAAAGGAAGTAAATCTTGTGAAATAGAGGTAATTTTAGCCTTTTGAAACAGATGCATGTGATTGGGGATTATTGTCTCTCAGGAGTGGAGAGCACAGGACCTGTGATCATAGTGAGTAAATATCGCACTGAACAGAGGTTACTCAGAAGTTTAAAATCAACTCACAAATTCTTTCATTCACTGTGAATTGCAAAGTAGCCTATATAAATTCAAAGTTCCCACAAATGAAATGGAAAAGCTAGAGAATATGCTAGTTTTCACTGTTAGACAACAAACATTTCATGACAAAAGATACAGATAATAGACTATATTGTTAAAATGGTTATGTTTTGAAATACAATAACATAAAAGCAAACTTAACAATAGAGTGAATGGTCACAGTCCTGCAATGTTTACACATATGCTAATAAGATCTAATGTTCCATTCATATTCAAATTATAAATGTAGGATTGTAATAATATGGACAATATATTTTTCATCTAAATTTATGAGAGCCACAGCAAATGTCTTTGGACATAATTCAAATTATTTGAAATTAATTTTCAACATCCACTGTCTTATTAACTTAATCATCAATTTAAACAGATCATTGTTGACTCACCAATGTTTCTGACCTTTACTTTGTGTTAAAAACTGTTCTATAAAGTGAGGATATATCAGTATATATTTTTAAAAAATCCTCAAAAAGGCATTTCTTATTGTGATACAAATCAATTACAGCCAAGGAAGAGAACATTGAAATGTTTTATAATTCTTAACATTTATATTTATATTAGTGTCTATGATAGTTAGAATTGCAACAAGAAGATTGAAAAGGGTATTCAGAATCTTAATGAAATTTTAAATGAGTGCTAATGATATTCATTGAAAACATGCCATTGTCAAATGAAAACTGCTATGAAAATGTTTCAAACACAGTTGATTCAAACACATATTTACTACATTATGTTTTACAGGTTAGAATCCTTATGTGTCTATCAATAGCCTAAAATAAAACATGGCACCCAAGCTTCATTTCGTTTTGTAAGCTCTATTGAAAACCCAAATGCCCTCAACTCTTCCTTCTTCATTCTTCTCTCTTTGTCTTGTGTCATCTGTCCCAATCCTCATAGTTAGTAACATTATTTTATTGTTATAAACACCCTTCTATCTGACTGCTGATCAAGAAATTTATATACTTTAAGGGATTCCCACATTCACTATTTTATATTTTTAATGTTTTTCTTCTTACAAATGCATATTAAAATGTGATTGTCATTACAAGAGCACAGATAAGTAAGCACTTAAGAGCTATGCTTAGACCATGAAGTTTGAGTTCTTTTGAAGGTATCAGTAACGTTACATAAGTAAGTTAGCCTCTCTTAATTCATCCATTTGCTCTCTCAATCTCTGTCACTGTCTCTCTGTCTCTCTGCCTTTCTCTGTAACCTTTCCAATTTCTTTTAATGGATAAATTGCTAAAATGTTCTAATAAAATTATAGTATTTCCATTCTCCAGAAACAAGACAATGAATTTACATTTGTTTTAATTACCCACTCAATAGTGTTCTTTTATTATTTTATAGAAGCACAAAATAGACTAAGACACCAGATAACTCAAAATGATTTCAAATCACAAGGTCCATAATCTTAATATCTGCCAAATCCTTATTTTCATGTAAAATGGCATATTTACTGTCTTTTTACATTAGAACTCAGATTATTTGGAGGTCAATTATTTTCAGCATGTTGGGTATAGCTATACACTTATCTTGTGGCAAAATGTTCTTGGAAGAAGAAATATAATAAACAAGTCCATGATGGTTGTACTTACATTCATAAAATAGTAAGCAAGCTAAGGTAGCTAGACAAGAGGGATATCATGAGCTAAAAATAAAATACTAGATCAAAGAAAGAATGTAAAGCTGAATGAACAAATAATTAAGCATCCTAAGGACATGAGTGATACATCTGCTTTCTCTGAGAGGGATAAGTGGCATGTGGTAGATAGTAGAAGAATGCTGTGATGCAACTTTGACTTTTAAAGGCTCACTATGACAGTTTATTCTAATATATATTATTGCCAAAATCGTATTGTAAGACATGTCACAATTTTCTTTGAAAAGAACATTATTTTACAAAAGTTAAACCTTATTATAAATGTATTAAAGAAACAGGAATTAGCTAGTTTTTTCTTCTACTAATGTTTATATATCTCAAATAAATCACTGTGATAATTTACAATTGTTATTCTATACCTCATTGAAGAGTTGGTTGATATGTACATTGTGACTTCCTTCTTCTAATGGCATGTGTTAATAACAGTTTCACCCGTGAGGTAAGTAACAGAGCCTGATGGTGCTGAACCAATGCCCCATACTATAGTTGTCCATTATTGTTTTGATGAGTTTGAGTTTTAAAGATTCATGAATTATCCCTATCTACTTAGGATAAGAAGACAAGCATAAGTAACCAAACCTAAATCATTTTATGTGGTTCTAGAGATGGAACCCATGCTCTTATTCTTGCAAAGCAAACATTTTGTCAAAGAAGCTGTCTCCCCACCTGCACCCCAATGTAAATTTTGTTCTCTTATGTTGATGTATAATGTTCCCTGTTTCATGCAGTATCTATCATCTACAAACTAAAATAATGTTTACGTTTTAATGATAAATAGCAAAATTTCACAGTTTGGGCAGTATAAGAAATTGTTATTAACACGTGGAATATTCAAATGTTTATGTGAAATCAACTGTGTTTCTGATCAAACATAGCATATAACTTATTGGAAGGAAGACTATTTGAAAAAATAACATTCTATGAGTTCCTAAGAGAGGATATATATATTTTCCTGTATCATCTAGGAGTGAAGGCACCTGGAGGCAATGAAAATATGTTTTGAAATAGTTTAGAGTGAGTATAGTCAGCTGCTTAATTTTCCTGACACCCTGTTTAAGGAATTCATCACAATCACCAGCTTCTCATATTCTGTTATTATTTCAAGTGCTTTTACTTTCTCTAGTCTGCTTTCTTCCTTACCTTCCATTAAAATTTTCAGCATACTAGATAGAAGAATTCAAAAATCATTTATATGTGAAAAATCTTCTTTATTAAATATTAATATTATGTTTGACATCAAATACTTCAATAAAGCAAGCTGTATGATTTTATAATGGCATCTAATTTTCTGCAGTTGCTTAAATGACTTAATTAGTTAACTGCATATGAATAAGATATTTATATTATGATTGATCAGTTTGGCATTTATTCACCAATAAATATATACCTAAGTATGTGACTAAGCCTGGAGTACATGGCTACGTCCTCATTTGAAAATAGTTTAAACTGTCTTAATAAGGTCCCATGAAATATTAGCCAATACACATTTCATATCAAAGGTAATTATAACACATATGAATAACTAGAAAAAACCATTGTAACACAAAAGTCACATGACTAGACAATTCAATTTGTTTCTTAATAGTGATTTCCTATTAATTAAATATAGCATGAAAATTGAATATCTGTAAATACTTAGGTTCTAGCCATAGGGTTGTGGTGAATCTTTTAAAGGAGGGAACAAATGTAGGGACTATGTCATTGGTGCTCTTCCTTAAGAAGGGTTTATGAGGTGTTGGATTAGTATTTCTCTTTCTCTCTGGTATCATGAGATGAGCTTCTTGCTCCAGTTATGTGAATGCTGCCAAACCATGATACTTGAGCACAGGTTCAAAACTTTTCCAGCAGGTCCTAGACTGAAACATTCCTAATTGCAAAACAAAATTTCCATTTTTATTTTTACAAGCTGATTAGGGTGTATTTTTTAGAGTAATATAAAGCTAAGTAACACATGAAATCTAGTTCTTACCCATAAAATAATTGCAACACATTTTCTAGGTGAAAAATAGTGCTTTAGATAAGCCTTAACTTTACATATCTGTAGAAATTTGCACATTGAAACTATGTTCTAGTAATAAAGTATGCTTATTCCTATAGTGTTGTTGCTATCATGAAGGTGGACTAAGATGAAATTGTATTAGAATACACTAAAATTACTGAATAACAAATTGAAAAATGTAGAATGTTTCTATTTGTAATATTATATGTGACTATTTTCACTTAAACATAATTTTGTCTAACTGATTTTAATACATTTTTAAATGACACTGATATAAAATTCAGGTTCCTGTATCTTATTATAGTACAAGGGATTTGGGAAGAGGAAACAAGTTACAGTGCATAGAAGATCCATTTGGTAAGTGAATGACTGTTATTGCAGAGTTTAAAGGATTATAAACCTTAAGATGTAAAATGAGGCAAAGATGCTTTGTTCCAGCAAATAACCTATGAATCCTTGTCTGAGTTGTTCACTGACATTAACCAGACCTTTCCATTTTACAGGACAATATGACTGTATGATAAGAATCTGATGACTTTTCCTTTTCTTCTTCCTTCCTAACACAATAAAAATGGTCTCCATCAAAATGTCATGGAAAGTATAAGATGTAATCTTGTATCTGTCTTATGAGTTGATAGATTCATTACCAATATACTATCAGCAATATTTAATGAATTGTACTTGATTTTTGCTGATTAAATAAAGGAAAGACTGAAATGTATCTTTTGAAATTCAAAATAGCATTTTATTTTGAAAAACAATTCTATGTGTTTTCTTCTGAGGTTTATCATTTCAGTTGCTTACCCATTAAAAACCACAATTTCAAACAGAAAAAAAAATGTCTACTAACATTTGTTATTTTTCTGATATATGTTAAGGAGTGAGTGCTTAGTTAATCAATATTATGTTTGTTATGTTCACATATCCAGGAAAAGTAATGAATGTACTTTTGGGAATGAGATAAAGAATAAGTCAAAAGGACATATAAAAATGTCAGAAATAACTTGTTTTTTTTTATATATATGACAAACAAAGTAAACAAATATCTACACTAAATGTCCTGTACATTTAGTGCTAGTGTCTTTTGGAAATGGACTCCTTTTCTATATCCATAACACATGTAAAGAGAGATGGTGCTCTGACTTTCAAACATACATGTATAGCTCAAATCAACTTTACTTGCCTCCATATGCTGTGGAAAAATCCTCTGTACACTGTGTGAAAATATGTTGCTATGATTGATTTAATAAACAAGCTGACTGACCAATAACTGAACAGGATAAAGTTAGGTGGGAAAGCCAAAGTGAGAATGATGAGATGAGGAAGGGTGGAGTTAGAAGAGATACCAACCAGCCACTGAGGAGGCATGGCATGGCATGTAGAAAACGAGGTAACAAGCCATGAGCCACGTGGTAAAGCATAGATAAGAAATATAGGTTAATTTAAGTATAAGAATTAGGTAGTAACAAGTCTGAGCTATTGTCTAAGCATTTATAATTTATATGAAGTCTCTGAGTGATTATTTGAGAGCAGCTTCTGGACAGGAAAACTCTGCCTACATTCATCATGATTGTTAGCATTTAGGCACCTGAACTGGCCTGCCCTTAGAGTCCTGACAGGATATACCTCAACTGCAGCCACTAAGAGTACCTCCTGTGCATATTCGCTATGTTACCTTATGAAAGGTGGGTCTTATACACCTCCCATCTCCCTCCCCTTCGCTCTCATCCCTAGGGACCAGTCTCTGCCCCCTTTTCTGCCCCTTCTCTTCCCTCCCTTCAATAAACCTCCTACATGGGCCCTCTTGTATGGTGTGACTCCTTCCCACCATTTTTAAAATACAACATCGGCTCCTAGTCAGGGAATCAAACCCCAGTATCCTGCATGACAGGTAGGGATATTCATCACTATACTAACAGGGAGCCAATGTTCTAAGTCAGTGAGGCTTATGCTCCCAGGTTCTATTTTTTTTCCCATTTTTCAAAGCAGGAAGGTCTCCCACAAATTGACAAATTCAGCTGTGATGATTGATCTTGGTTGTCAGCCAAGCAGAGGGATGTCAGTCTGCCTGTTTGTCCTAGTGCCTGCTACATACCCTGGCCCAGCAGCTGAATCAGCTGGCCAAAGCTGGCTCCTTCAGATTTGCTGGGCAAATCAATCTGTTTTCCCGGCAGTCTGAAATGTGTGGGGACTGTGGATCCTGGTCCACCCACAACAGCCATACTTTCCCACCTAAGCGATCGCTGGGTCTCTCTATTCAGTACCAACGATTGGTAAGCCCCCTGCTTTTGGCTATTTGCCATGAATAAGGCTTTGTTTCTTGAGCACAGCCCTTCCTTGCCTTCTGGCTTTTCTCAAAGTCCAGATACCAGGCGACTGTGTCTCACTTAGGCTCCTAGCTCATCGACTCCTGCTTTTTTGGATGACGGTCTACTGAGCATCATGTGCCTCCTCTTTGGTCCTTGCTGAACCTTTGGGACACTAGAGATTCTAGCCCTCGGACCTTCTCTACCTCACTCATAGAAAATGTACCTACCTCCATATCTAGCACCTGATTTAAGAACTTAACTTATCCATCTTTGCAGTCAGACTTGGTCCCATAAAATGGCTGCTTACCAGCACCCCATATCCTGGTATTTCACAGGACCATTGTAACATCTGCCAGTGATCTGTTAGATGGAAGGGGGTACACTACTTTCAATCTTTCTCTTATCAAGTCCCTACTCTGATGTAGCCTTTTACCCTTTCACTCTTTGTTAATTCCCCCAAAAATCTTTTGCACTAACTCTGTTGTGTGTGGTGTGTTTTCTTAGTGGCATACCTTGGCTGGGCCTGGCACATGTACCCACTTCATGCTAGGACCCTACCTGCCTTTTAAACCTGCAGTAGATCTGCTCTTTTTCACCTGCAAAAAAATCTTCTTTTTGATCTACTCTTTTCCACCTGCAATAAATCTGCGTTCTCATTCTCCAGCAGATTTGCCTTCCATTCAATACCAATAATTGGGTCTCTGGTGGGGCCACCTGCCTCTGACCATTCCCCTAGATGTGAGGCTTCATTTCTTAAGCACAGTCCTCTCCTTGCCTTCTGGCTTTTCTCAAAGTCCTGGTACCAGGTGACTGTGTCTCTCTTGAGCTCTTAGTCCTTGGTCACCATTCTTGTGTGATGGTACACTGAACAGCTTGTGCCCACTTCCTTGGGCTACCTACCGCCTCAGCCCTTGCTCTTTGCTTGGCTGAACATTGAGCGCCTTGTGCCATTCCCTCTGCCTCATCCTTGGGAACTGTGTCATACACCTCCTTGTTCCCATTGAGATGTCTTTGGGAGACCCACTGACCATTATTTGGACCAGGCAGTTGGGAAACTGGGAAAGAATTATCTACTTTTTTCCCTTTTCTTTGCTCCAAGACCTGTTTATGTCTGTCTGCCCTTCCTCTCTAAATATTCTGTTTGCTGCAATGTGCAAATCAGATATGGAGAAGCCAGCTTTGTTTTGCATAGCACATACAGCTTCTCGCTTTCTATTTACTCAATTCCTGTTTAATTGTGTGTGTGTGTGTGTGTGTGTGTGTGTGTGTCTGTGTGTGTCTGTGTGTGTCTGTGTGTGTGTGTATAACTATTAACAGCAACCACATGGCTCTCCTCCAACTTGGCTGGTGACCTCATCATGATTTTTTTGTGAGCTCAAGGGAGTGGATTTGGATCCATCTTAACAGCATCTTGCCAGGTCCAAGTGTTGCCAGACAGTTCCACAGAGCCTGGACAGTGAAGTGAAACAGACAGCCACCCCATGATGTGGCCAGAACCCTAGTTTTCTCAGGTCCCCCAAAGATGGTCGATGCCCCCCAGGCCAGCAGGAAGCAGTCTTGAGAACATAGCACCCTCAGTGCCGCCTTACCTGCTACCCCTTTCCAATTCTTCACCTTTTCATAATAAACAAAAGGAAGGAATGTTACCATTACTGGCCTTCCCTTAGGGTACTGACAGGATATACCTCAGCTGCAGCCACTAAGAGCAACCCCTGTGAGCATTCACTATGTTTCTTTATAAAAGGCAAGCCTTGTACACCTCACATCTCTCTCTCTTTATCTTCCTTTGCTCTCATCCCCAGGGATGAGTCTCTGCCACCTTTTCTGCCCCTTCTCTCCCCTCCCCTCAATAAACCCACCTACATGGGCCCTCTGGTATGGTGTGACTCCTTCCCGACATTTTAAAAATACAACAATGGTTCCCATCAAATAAAACAACGTGGATAGCTGTTTATTTTGGAAAACATTACAGATTAGCAAAAAGTGCAAGAAATAGGAAAATGTCAATATTTTATCAGAATAGAGAAATGAAATATGATAATCACCATAATTTTGTTTCATTAGGTTGAATTTTTATCAAGATAATTAAAGTCAGATTTGTAGTTTTCATCAACCCCAGCAGTGATTATAGAAGGAAAGCAAACCATACACTTCAAAGTTACTTTTAATACCTAAGATTCTGTACATCAAGTAACATGAACCAACCACTTCTAGCAGAATAATTGTTAACAAAATAAATTAGTAATTCAATCTTATTAGGTGTTTTTTATTTATAATCATTTTCAGTGCTTGGGTATTTCTATATGTCCACGCTATTTAAATACTGATATGTTGTTTGACATTAGAAGTGTTTTTCTTAGTAAATGAACAAAATTTTCCCTAAGAGAAAACAAAAGATGAATGGGATAACCTCAAATATGAATTCATGCATCAAACATGCATTAGCTTTCAGAGCACTTCCAAAATCTGGTAAAGGGCCTATTGTATTTCTGTACAATAAATATCTTCAACTATGTATTGTTTCCTAAATTTGGTCTTATATTACATTTGTGGATAATTATATTTTATCTCCAGTTGCAAATTACTCAATTAAAACAAAAAAGTATACTGCTGGTCAATAACAGTCTCATATGTAGTCTGCTGTCTCACTGTGGATTATGCTAATCAATTTGATATGAACCCTTGATTTTTTTCAAACAGCAGAAGGTAATTAATTTGCTTTATTCAATAACAACAAAGAAATTAATGCAATATTTTACTTACATATGTTACTTGATTGACTATGAACTTTTTACTAATTGTTTCCTTGTCTTATTTAGCTCATCATTTCAGGACTCAGAACAGTGAGTGATTTAAGTGATTTAATGAACATTGATAAAATAAATGACATATGCATCTCATCTTTTTGTTCCAATGAAGCACTTACTTTAAAAATAGTAATTGGATTGTCAATCATATAAATATCTATTAACTTTCAAATGGACTCAGAGTTATATTTACCAAAAGCATTGTATAGGGCTAGTTGCTTCTGAGAGCTAAAAGAAGTCCCCAAAGTTCCAGAAACATAAGCCATTTGGATTTTGAAAAAAAGTGAGAGCTCCCTAGTAAACAGACACTTTAAAGGTTGGTTTGTAAATAGTATTATAACACTAAAACCATCATGTTCCAGCTATCTTTTGTCACACCTGGGTAATAAAGAGATCCAGATATGTTCCACATATATTATGTACACATGTACATAGCTTAAAATGACACAAAAATAAAGTGACTTAGGCAGCCATTTCAAGGCATGAACGCTACTAATATCAATAGACATGCTAACAGGGAAGAAGAAATTTCACAAATTCCCACTCCTAGACAGAGACCCACAGGAAACTGATGAGTGCTGAAAGAGAAGTAAAATCCCTGAGATCTTCTCACAGGATGAATTTCCTATTTGTTATCCACCATAAAATGGTCAGCATTGAAATTATATACACACAAGTAACAAACTTTACACATTAATACTGGTTGTAGTTATGTATTTGTGCATATATGTGTGTGTGTGTCTGTGTATATGTGCATGTGTGCATAACAATGATAATCAAAGGAAAAGAGATCATCAATTTGAGAGGGAGATAAGGAAAGGGACATGGAAGAGGTTGAAGGGAGGGGTGTAAAGAAGTTTGAGGTAGGAAAGGAAAGGGGGAAAATGATGTCATTATGCTTAAATATAAAATGTATTCAATAATAAAGGATGAATGCAGGTGTCTGTATGGGTGGATAAGTCAACTCCCAGAAGTCATAGAGTTTTTAAATGAAAATTCCAGCACCAGTAGTAGTTTACTTCACTATGTTCCTGAAGTCTCCCAAACAATAGAATGTCACCAGTACTAGGTGGAATGACCTTACTCCTGACAATATGATATTTTTTGGTTGCCAGACATAGGGAAATGACCTGAAAGCTTCGTCCTTGAATTCTTCATTCAGATGGCTGAGGGCTGCTCATCAACAGTCTCACGGAGCTATGGACACTGTGCTACACTAGCAAGTTGCCAGGTAAGATGTGCCCAATGTGGCAACAGTGACATGACAATTATTGGGTGCAATTTTCTTTTTATAACTGGACTTGGGGCACACTATGCAAGAAGAAATTCATGTCTGATATTGTAATCCTTATAGAAACACTTGGTTTGGGATGCCATTGGCCTTAGTGGGGAATTTGCTGTTATGCTATTTTTTTGCTGTGGAATGTCATTCTGTATGCTGTGAATGTGTGTTGTTCTGATTGGTTGATAAATAAAATGCTGATTGGTCAGTAGCCAGGCAGGAAGTATAGGCAGGATAAGCAGACAAGTAGAATTCTGGGAAAAAGAAGGCTGAGTCAGGAGTTGCCAGCCAGACACAGAGGAAGCAAGATGTCAAGGCAGAACTGAGACAAGGTAACAAGACACATGCCTAAACATAGATAAGAATTATAGGTTAATTTAAGATGTAAGAGCTAGCTAGCCAGAAGCCTGAGCCATTAGGCCATATAGTTTAAAAATAATATAATTCTCTGAGTGATTATTTTAAAAGCGGCTGTGGGACTGTAGGGCTGCAAAAGCTGGGCAGGACCAGAGAAAACTTCCAGTTACATTTATTTATTTTTTTTTTTTGCTAAATTGATATATTTCACATGTTAAACTGTATCCCATATATTAAAGCTTATGATCATGGACTGATGTTCTCAACTGATTTCATAGATTATATGACAAATATTCTATGACTCATAGTAGCTTCTTTTTACAGTGTGCTGCAGAGACTTGTAACTAGGCAAAATATTGAGAACTTAAGGAAGATTATGTGAGGTAGGCATGTAAGAGTTGGAAGAAAGGAGTGGAGTGTGATGGATACTGCTTTCCAAGTATGATATGGACATTGTACTTTTTCACTTCCAGGAGCTGTGATTAGATCTGTAAGAACTTCCCATGATTGAGTTCATCTACATTCTGCATGGAATGACAATGAAGCACACAGTGCTTTCCCTGAGAATGTCGGTAGGGAGTAGGAGCTCATAAGGTTTTATCTGTCAGTGAAAACCAATACAAAGTTAATAGTTGCTGGGAGGAGAGAAATTTTCTGCAGTGGCATAGCCACTGATGCATTGCCCAGGTTTCTACAAATAATTTCTTAGTCATGTTCTTGTAAGTTAATCCTAATTAAACATACTGGTTCATAGGAACAGAAGAAATGAAAGGATATGATTAAGTAGTTGATAAGAGAAAAGGTAATGGCAGGAGTGGGAGGGACACTTGAGAGGGTAATGGATGGGTGAATATTACAAGAATACCTTATATACATGTATGAAAATGTCTTGTTGAGACCTAATAAAAGCAAAATAAAAAGAATCATTCTATTCTGTACCACTTAGTACATTATAGTTTAAATTGATCAAATTCATCATTCACACAATGAGTAAGTTATCCATTCACATCTGCATCTTTCTTTCAAGGAATCTACTTTTCTTTTTTCTTTTTTTTTTGAATTTTTTTTCTTTTTTTTTTTTAAATGTTTTTATTTTTATTTTGCAATACAATTCAGTTCTACATATCAGCCACGGATTCCCTTGTTCTCCCCGCTCCCGCCCCCCTCACCTTCCCCCCAGCCCACCTACCATTGCCATCTCCTCCAGGGCAAAGCCTCCCCCGCAGACTGAGATCAACCTGGTAGACTCAGTCCAGGCTGGTCCAGTCCCCTCCTCCCAGGCTGAGCCAAGTGTCCCTGTATAAGCCCCAGGTTTCAAACAGCCAACTCATGCAATGAGCACAGGATCGAGGAATCTACTTTTACCTTGATGTAACATATATATTTTGAACCTGCTATCCCTTGTATGTGTAAAATAAAGCCAGAAGAAAGGAATATGGGGACTTGAACCCAAATGAGTTTTGTGTAAATTGTCTCCAATCTTGCTATAAGAGGATAAGTTGGAAAGAGATAAATATGCTAAAAAATTATCCAGATATTTTGTATTACTTAGTGACAAACTTCTGTAGGAAGAGCAATAACTGTTCAGTGTACCATTTCTATTATAGCATACATGGAAAATTTCAGTGAGTTCAGAGATATTTTCATAAACACCCCAACAAACAGGAAAAACATTACTGAATTGAGTAGAAAAGTTTTCATAGATCATCAAAATTTAGTGTTTTGTGTTTACAAGTTCAAGATAATATGAATAATAAATTAGAAAGTAAAATTTTTGAATATATTTTCACATATATATGATGAATATTTTATATATTTATTTGCAAAATCAGGAAATATCTTTGGCTTATGTGGTAAATGTTAACTATGTCAGCATAAAAATTAAGTTTAGGAAGTATCCAAAATGAAATTTTACTGCAACCTTGAAGATACTTTTGTTCAAGTAATTTTGTTCATGCATGTTCACAATACATTTAGTTTAAAAAATACCTTTCTTACATCTTAGAAATAATGTCTTGATAAATTTAAACAATTTTCTAAAAATAGTTGCCTGAAATTGTACTTTGCATTTAAATGGCAGAACCAATATTACTTCAATATAATAACCACAAACAAAAACTCTGAACTAGTCACTGAAGTCGATCTTTTGTGGTAGGCATTGCTCATGACTATTGAACTAATTTCTCAGTTTTGATACTGTTACCACTCCTGGACCCACAACAAATGAGGATTCTAGTCTCATTTTCATTCTGCTGACTAGATAGTGGGAGATTAATTAAAGCACAAAGTAAATACTTAAGAGAAATTGGGCATAATAATGAATACTGTAATTTTTTATAAACATGCCCTCCAAACCCTTATCTATTTGCACAGACACAAACACATTTATAAATATTTATAAAATACTGTGGAGAAATAATGACCTTATTATCATAAAATCTCAGCTTTACCAAAATGTACATTTAAAGAAACCTTGCTGCACAACATTTCTAGTAGTTGCTTTCTGTTACTCATTGTAAGTGTGATTTTCACACAGTTTGGAAAACTCAAGAGTGTTGGCCTGCTCCATTAACAGATGGAGTGTTATTGATCTGATAGTTGCATATTAGAGGGAGCTCATTTTCACTCTTAAGATTTGTTATCATTTTGCTGCTTCTAGTTCAACAATGGATTGGAAAACATGCCTATGCAGGCAAAGCCAGTTCAAGATGAATACATTTCAATTTTGTACAAATGCCTTGATTTTCACTTATTTTCAGACAACTTGCTAGAATCAAAGCCTGCAGCATATTGCTTTTAGATTCTTGATTATAGATGGAAGTATGATTTAAACATAAGAAGCTACTTACAAGTGAAGCAAATAGGAAAGTAATCGCTCATGTTGCATTAAGAGTCAATCAAGGTCTATAATTATGGTTTTGGGTAATCATTTGGAATTGAAAGCAGTTATTTCTATGCTTTGGGGCTATGGAAAAAATTGATTTTTACATATAATCGAGGTGGTTACAATCAACCAATGCTGAGTAAATAAATTCTTGCCTTCAAACTGGAAAAGAGTTTTAGAAACTCAGGAATAGATTGAGTACATTATATTTTTCTCTCTACCTGAAATTCATTGACCCTAGACTTGAATGATTCTTAATCCTTAGTGATAGAATAAACTATTTGGAAACATGTGTTAGTTTCAGACTCTAGTGCAAAATGAAGCCTTCTAAGAAAGTGCAATTGCAAAAGCAGAACGTCAAAATAGATTCCAACTCACATTTTTAAGATGTATAATAATGTCTCTTATTTTTCTGTAATTAAATACATGAATACATATGCTTCAAATATTGTGTTTTATATTCTAAAATAAGAGAACATTTATAATTGCGAAATTATTATCAAAAGACTGAATGGAGCAGCAAATAGTTAAAAACACTAGAGATTGTCACTTGCAACTAAATATGCACATACATGGTGCTGACTGGCTGCAGCTTCCCTCAGATGTCCTATCTGCAGCACCCCAACTTTTCTCAAGAAGTGTCTCAAAAGAGTCCTTTCAATATCTCTGCTTATGATGCAGCACATGTCCTTAGAGCAGGAAATGCAATTCAATTTGAATAGTGAAAATTATTTTCAAAGCAATCTTTTGGAAATTGATTGTTTCATAAAAACAGTTCTTCAGAACAGAATACTTTCTCAAGCCAGTGGGAATGATTTAATCATGTCATGATTCACATGCTGACATTGATTGTCAGCTGTGTAACACAAGTCACAACAAAAGCAAAAACAAAATTTCCTCTCAGGCAAGAGGTTTTAAGATTAAAATACACAATTCAAGTATTCCATATGCATTTTCTTGAACATTTAACCCTTGCAGCTGTGTTTTTTGTCAGGTACTGATGTCATTGTGATCATGTTAGAAACAGACAAGCACTGCATGTTATAGAGGTTTTACATCATTTACTTGCTATCACTAATTCATAGTGATGGCACCCATTGAACTTTTGTGGCATCAGCAAGACTGTGAGTATTGAATGCATAGCTCATGAATTTTTTCATGTCTATGATGCAAAGATTTTTTTAACATCACTAACCTCATTCTATCTTATATCAGGAATTACTAAGACAGTATTTTATTAGCTTATGTCCCTGAGAGCCCAGAAAAACATCCAGATAAACTGTTTTCCACTTGATCTATTCTAACTTCCTAGGCTTGTTCTCAACATGCAGGTCTATTAAAATACCAAGAACTGGGGCCCAACCCTGAAATTTTTGTTTCTGTAAGTCTGTAGGAGTGTGTGAGAATCTACACCTCCAACCATTTCCCAGATGCTACTTCTGATGTTCTGGGAACAGCAGTTTGAAAGCCATTACTTTGTTAATTCAATTAATCGTCTATAAATAAATGGAATATTTGGTGAAAGCTTATAATAAAGGCTAATTCTAGCATTTAGCTAAAAAATTTCATAGGATATTTTGCACATTAAAACTAGAAACTGTCATTGATGGTTTTTCCTGATTGTCCTCAACATGAGTGGTGACAGTGGTACCTTAAGACATTTTTACAAAAATGAACACTCATGGGATGTTCCGTTTTATGCACAATTTGAGATTGATATTCCTTCCACCTAAAGGCATGTGTATTCATGTACACATTTATTTCTCATATCTCCTCCATACCTCCATGTACTCCCTCATACACACAAGGTTTACAAAAATGAGAACTATCTATAAAAACAACTGTTCTTAAAAGTGAAACTGCCTAGTGGTACCAAAAGTAATTTTATTGAAAGTAATGAAATAATCATTAGAAAACATGAGTTCTTACTTTTCTGTATATAATACTCATTCTAATGTCATTTCCTTTAAAGAATTTAAGTAGCCCTGTTTCTTAGAGAGTAGTTATTCTTAAAGGGCAATAATTTCACAGCAACTATATTGGACAATCTTTTAATAATCCATTATTACAAGTTTAACATCAAGAATATAACTTTTTCTTATACCATGTATTATAATTATGTTCCTGAACACATTTAATGCCAATTATTCACATATCACCAAAGTAATCAAGGCAAAATAAGAAAAGAAATTGACAATAATTTCTTGACCATAATTTAAATTATAGTTGTAGCAAAAGAAATCAGTATACAGATTCTAAACCCAACATAGTTTAAAGGATAAGTATGCTGTCCAAAAATGAGGGGTAAGAAATTATTCAAGGGGAATTTCATTAAGGGGGTGAATTTAGATTGATTTTAAAAGAGAGACAAAAATTATTATAAAGAAGAATATTGGAATAAAATATCTGGTAATCTAATCTTCTCTCTGAAATTCTCAATTACACTTTACAGGACATATTTTGGCACTTGAATATCTACTCTGTTGCATTCACTGTTATTTTCTTCTTTTATATACAGATTTGTTTCTCAATATATACTGAAAGATTTTAAGCATAAGTACAATGCAATTAGCACAAACATAAGCACATTCTTGAAATTGATCAAAACAAGGAGGTTGGGGAGAAATAATAAAACAGTCTATGAGGGATATCATAACAGATTGAGGCTCTGAATGACTGCACAGAATTCAGATAGATTTTAATTAGGTTGCTTCTTCAGTACTGGGTTTTGAGACATCATTTCTCTTACTTTCCTTTAACACGGCTAATATCCTTGACATATATTGAATAGAAATGGTAAGAAAGCACATCTTGCTTTGTGTCTAATCTTAAAGGTGAAGCTATTATTCCTTTTTTTTTATTTAGTATGACATTAGTCTTTGGTTTAATGGATACATATTTTATCATCTTACAAGGCTTCTATTTATAGTCTTCTCAGAGTTCCTATAATAAATAAATGTCAGAGCTGGATATTTTATGCATCTATTGAGATGTTTATATTTTTTCCTTTTCTATTGATTAGTGTCATGAATTGCACCAGTTGATTTTTGAATGTTGAACCAATCCTGCCTTTATGGGATACATTCAACTTGTTCATGCCTCAGTTAAAATTGTAAAATTTGACTCACTAAATTTTTCATTTATTTTACACATTGACCACAGTTTCCCCTCTTTCCTCTTCTTCTGTTCCCTCCCATTGCCTCCCATCTACCTCCCTCCCCATGTACTCTTCCTCCACTTCTGTTCAAAAAGGGACAGACCTACCATGGGCATCAACGAAGCATGATACATCAAGTTGAGGTGGGACCTAGATCCTCCTGCTGCATCAAGCCTGGGCAAGGAAACCCATCATGGGGAACAGGTTCCCAAAAACCAGTTCAAGTGCCAGAGACAGGTACAGATACCACTGCTAGGAGCCTGAAAAGCATATCAAGCTACACAACTGTCGCAAACATGTAAAGGGCCCCCAACTAAGACTCCTAGCAGGTACCTGAACTGGCCATTTCCTGTAATCACATTGGTGAATACCCTAATTGTCATTAGAGAGCCTTCATCCAGTAACTGATGGAAGCAGATGCAGAGATCCACAGCCAAGCACTGAGCCTAGCTTCAAGAGCCTTGTTGAAGAGTGGGAGGAGGGATTGTACGAGTCAGAGAAGGGGGTGCAGGTGGTGGTGGTCAAGGTATAGAGGAACCCATAGAGACAACTAACTTTAGCTCCTGGGAGCTCACAGACTCTGAACCAGCTAGGGAGTCTGCATGGGACTGACTGGCTAAACTTTTGTAAAGAATTTTCTCATCAATATTTATGAAAATTGTTAACATACATGTTTTGTTGTGAATGTTGGTTTCTGGTATTCATATCAGAGAAATTTATAGATCAAAGAATGAGATGGTGAATATGCCCTACTTTGTAGTTTTCTCAGTGTTCATGTAGAATTACTTTTATTTAGTTATTAAGTATTTCGTACAACTCCCTCATGAAATCACACCGTCTTGGAACCTTGAAGTATTCCTTCTGAAATAAAATTGTTTTAACTATAAATTCTATTTCTTTTATAATAAGAGAGTACTCAGTTTTTTTTAAGTTTCAGGTTAGTATACTTGGAAAATTTTTCACAAATAATCAGCATGCATCATCAAAGGTATCAAGTAGATTAGCAATAAATATTAGTGCCTTCATTTTATAACTTTATTATTTATAGAAAATAATCTTTCATCAATTCTAACCCCTGATATTAATTTAGGTATTCTATATTTTCTAAAGCTGTTAAAAGATTTATTGATTTTCTTAAAAAAATATTTGTATTAGATTTTATTTTCACTAATTTTCCTTATTTCCTCTATTTTTCATTATATTGATTCATGCTCAGATTTTTATTACATCTTTCCATACTTCGGTTTTCTTTTACTTTACTTTCCATCGTTATTCATGTATCTCATTTTTGACACAGGAATGTTATGCCATAAATTTTCCAATAATGACCTGCTATTTTTTTCTATAATACATAAATTCCCAATAATTAAACCTCCTTCTGCTTGGATTCACAATTCTAGCCCTTTTTAATTCTTTTTCTCTCATGCATTACATCACAAACACAGATTCCTTTGCTTCCATGTCTCCCAGTAACCCCATTACTCACCCCCTTCAAAAAAAATAAACAAAAGCAGGCTTCCCGGGGATATCAACACACATGGCATAAAAATTTATAATAACACTAGGTACAAACCCTCATATCAAGGCTGGACGAGACAACACAGTAGGAAGAAAAGGGTCTCAAGAGAAGGAAAAATAGTTAGAGATACTCCCACTCCCACTGTTAGGAGTCCCACAAGAATCCCTAGCTGCACAACCATAACTTATATGCAGAAGACCTAGCTCAGACATCTACAGGGTCCATGATTGTGCCTTCGGTCTCTGTGAGCCCCTATGAGTACTGCTTAGTTGATTCTGTGGGCTGTGTTCTGGTGGTGTTTACTATCCCTCTGGATTCTACAGTCCTTCCTTTCCCTCTTCTGCAGGGTTCTCCTGGCTCTTATCAAAGTAATGTTGCCTAATACTGCCTAAGTTTGTTGCCTGAATAAAGTTACCAGTGAGACAATAATTTGGGAACTTTCAAAGTCAACTATTCTCTGCTTGGATCTTCTTTCCTGTTCTCCTGGCAGATAACCTTATTCAGGCAGCAAACTTAGGCATTATTAGACATTACTTTACTTTCATTTTTTGCTTATCACTGCCCTTATAACTTTAGGTATAGTATTTTTAAAACTATTATTTCATATATTTTGGGTTTTTTGATGTTCCTTTAGGAAAATATGATAAACTTACTTTCTCAGTTTTTGCAAAAGAAAGAATTCTCTAGTGATATTACCACTTGCTTTTGTGTAAATGTAACTATTAAAATATTGGCTTCTGAAAAGTTTTAAAACAGATTTTAAAATTAATTCAATGATCCATAATTATCTAAGTTATGTATCTGAGTGTTTGTTTTTTCTGAGGGTGAAATACTTACAGGTTTGATTTATTCATACCTTAATTATCAATGTCTTTACTGATCAAAAGTAGACCCAATCTTCTGGAGATATTCCTCAAAAAGCAGTTGAATACCTTGTAATGATGTATATAAGTTGAATAGAAATATAACCATTTTGCCTAATATCATATCCATGCTATCTAACATCTTCAGAGGTAGTCAATAATTTAATTTCATAAAATTTTAAGGCCAAAGCTTCCAGGACCATAAATAAAATGATGAAATCAATTATTTATTTTCAAAATAACAATTAAAACATTTTAGACATTGAATGTTATTATCTAATAATAGCTAAAAGTACATGCAATCTTCAAAAGATATCTAAAATGAGTTTTTTATGAGTTTTTAGTAAAACGATTTGAGTTTTCCTTACATAGCTCAAATGCAGCAACTCGTTAATACAAGTCAAGATGACAATAAAATTTTAATAGTGTACTTTTAACATTGATGCTTTTTAAATTTCTGTACCACAATAATGTCCTAAAAACATGGCCTCAAATAGCATGTAATTATGAGTAGAAGATTATATACATATATATATATACATATATATATATATATAATTATATATATAATATGCTCTAAATTGCTGACTATAAACATGAGGCTAGTTAAAGATTTCATGTAAGAATGTTTCTTCACTATTATATTTGCCAACACTGAGATGAAGGCTTAATATTTCTGAGAAGGTCCATAAATCCTCACTCTTTAAGTTTGACATACGTAATCTATATTAAACATGACTAAAATCAATTGCAGCTTATATATTTCTGGTTTCTGAATTGAGAAATAAGAAAAATGAAGCTCTTACATGGTATTCAATCAAGTCTTCTATCATTTTACTTCCATTATATCATTATTTATCAGCAAATATGAATTTATAGTAGTTAAATCATACTATAATTAAGTCACAAAATGCACATACTACTAATTTTGGCAGATTTTCTTTTCCAAATACTCTAGAAATATGTATCCCATCCTTAATATTCACCAGATACTTTTCACTCCAAAATAAAATGTCATTATTTTATTATCTAGTAATGAATATTATCAGGCTAGTATAAACAGAATCCTCTTAATACAGCAAAGTAACAGTTACACTAACAATACCTAAGCCAAGACATGAAAGTATTGAGTTCCTTGGCCTGCTTCTGAAGGAGTGAACAATTGTGAGTCCTTTAGTTCACTGTAAGTGATGACAACTCTAAGGTTGTCACACTGCAAGGACTGCCACCACCTCCTCAATCTGTTTGAAAATGTGTGTTTCCCCTTTGCTTTTCAGTTGTTTTTGTCATTTATTCTTCTATCTCTAGCTAATCATGTGAAAAATATGCAATGAAATGTGATTTCAAGGTAGAACTGTCCCATTGATCCATTTCTGATTTCCAAACTCATAGATGTTGAGAAACATAATATAGTAACGATTGTTATTTTAAGTCAGTACATTTTGGAGTCCCTTGTTATATATAAATAGCTGCAGTATTTATTTCTTTGAATTTCTTTGATTGACATACAGGGACCTGAAAGAAATTATTGGTCAGTAATAGGATGGTATTAAATTCTGTTAGCACAAGCTAACAATAGAGGACAGTTATGGGAGCATACACAATTTGATAGGAAAGTCAAATTAAGGCACCTTTGAACCAAAGAGTGAGAATGAAATATGATGATTTTTCATCAACATGTGGAATACATAGAGACAAGTTTCACATTAAGAGATGGACTGGGAGCAGAGACAAACACTGTCTGGTCAGTTGAGGAGTTATTAAACTACAGACAGGATTGTGCTGACTGTGGAATTTGCCATAAATGAAAGGCTACAATGGGCACAGTTACAATCTGTCTTCTGTACAGCACAGGAAAGAAACAGGAACACTTTAAGAAAGTGACAAGTTTCTGTTTTCTCTCAGTTAAATAAAACTATAATTTTAAACAAAACTTGCTACTTAAATTTGAGTGAATGATTTTTTTAGTGTGTTTGTTAGAGCACTATTTTATTGATGTTAGAGTAAGTTCTTAGAGAGTGACTACCTAACATTTAACTTTGAACTGCTAGGAGAGGCCACCCTTAGAATTCACAAAGCTATGGTTTTAATCTTCATCACCACTAATGTTTTATTACCAGTTAGAGTTTATTGATTTTTAAAATTTATAAACAATGTGAAAAATTGTGAGATCTTTGCTATTTTGTTTCCTTTATATTTTCATTGTTTATGATTTGAGAGTATGTGATGAATAAGAAAATTCACTTATTCCTAGAATTATTTATGATAAATGTCACTAGGTTTGGAAGTGTATACAAGCTGATGTCAGAAATTTTTATTTTTCTCTTTTCAACTGGATATCATTTGTTTCAAATATTACAGCATGTTAATGACAGCATTCAACATGACAGTGATAAATGATATTATGTACTACATTGTTATCTTATCTATATTGGAATTTTAACTGTGCAATAAATTTTATATAAACATTGCTCAGGAAAGTCTGTCTGTGTTACCTGAAGGCATTTAAGGAAAAATGGAAGAATGTCACCAACTAAGTTATTTCAATAACTCCACAGAGTCCTGGGAAGCTCTGAAGCTATAAATGAAGGTAAATTTATCTGCTCTATGAAGTCAAATTGTTCACTCTATTGACACCACAGACAAGGTCTGCCAAGTTGATTAATAAGCACTGTGGACAGCACCAAATTAACTTACTGCCTTCCAGCAACAGGTTTTCAGGTTTATATGAAAGGCTGTACACTCTGGGGTGGCCTCATGCATGAGCTGAACACTCTAGCAATGGCAGAGCAGGCATCAATAACTTCAGTGAATCTTGTCAAAAACTTTAACTGTAAGTAAAAATGTCACACATCTACTCATCAAAGTAAGTTTAGAAGGGAACTTTTGTGTCTCCATCATCTGTAGGCCAGCAGATTTTGTCACTATGCTAATCCTACTTAACCCATCAACTTAAAGCCGAAACATGCTGATTACTGTTTGCAAGATAATATTAATAAAGACATATAGAATGTGTGAGATGAATTTACGTCATGATCCAAAATTGGTTCAGAACTGAATTTTATTTTTAGCTTACTTACTTTATTTTAGATTTATAACAAATTATGTTATTAAATCCCTGAAAGATTTATATATAAAACAATCCTGTTTTACTTATATTCCTGAAGTAGAAAAAATTGAATACTTTAGTGAAATCAATTTACAACTTTTAAAATTTTGAATGCCTGCTAATGACAAGTGTAATAATTAGAGTCATCTTGATTCCTAGATTCCTTTCTACATGTGCACATGGTTGTATTCACAGTAGAATTCAGTGTCTGAAATTTGCTTATAGTTTATATCACAAAAAGATAAGCATAGAAAACTGTACCAAACATGGGAGAGTCATGTATGAAACCAAGATATAAGATGGATTTGTAAATATTTTGCTGCCTTTTTCATCTTATAATAAGAACTGAATGAAAGACCCTTCACTAATTCCCTTTTTCACCTTGCATCTGTTTGAATACTAGCCTACTTAATTTAACAGCATGGGGAAGTAGTAGGTGAGCAGGCTGCTTGCTATTCAGATTAACATATTTTATCACATGTTTGAGTCTATATTTTAAAATTCACTTTATTTATATTTCAAAATAAACTTGATTTTCTTTTGTCATATACATACAGATAGCATTACTTGAAATGAGTTTTCATCTATGACATTGTTATTTAGTGTTTGCTTATTACAATGCAATTTTTTGTTAATTGGTTGGCTTCTTGCTTAATTGAACAGATAGCCTAGAGAGGATACTGCCATACTAAGCAACTAAATGGAAAAATCTTTGAGTTCAAGATTCCAGTGTTTTCTGGTGGCTCCAGCACATGAAAATCTGGAACAGCAAAGAAGGCCACCTTGTTTAAGAAAACTAAAGGACAAAGTACCACTTAAAGTGACCTAAAACTTTCACTAAGTAAGTGTTAGTAATCACATGCATCATCTTTTCTGAGTCACTGTCATCCTTTGATACCAAACTATTTGATATATTCCATTTTATTATTTAATCCTTAGAAAGACAATGCTCTTCTTAGTTTGTTAAAAGTATGGACACTTACAGTATTGTGATAATGAATGAATTTCTATTGTTGCCTTGGAAAAATTCTTATACTGCTTTTATTTGTCTGGAGATTAATTTAGTATGACCAGTTTGCATAGTATATCACCTATGGTTGTATTAAAATGAATAGAAATGTATTCAATTTGTGATAAATAAAATACAAGGATTCCATAGACACAAATTATATATACAGCTCCATGATTTCACCATTTGTTTTACATTGCACAAAATTGTTTTAATCGTCTACTTTAAGTAGTGCTACTTAAAGTTTCACCAAGCCAAACAAGTACAGAAAATTCAGGTGGTTATTAAGTTATCTAAATACACCCACAAGATTCTTTGGGGTTGAGCAATTCTTTTGTTTCCTTAGTTGCTATATCCACATAGTTTCCAAAATTAGACTTTTTTATTTTATGTGTATGAAGATTTTGCAGTGTTATATGTCTGTATACCACATGCATGCCTGGTGCCTAAAAATGCCACATGGCTAGTGGCTTACCAGTATCTTTAAATCTTGATTCTTCTGATGGTGGCTAGCAGTGTCTCCTCAGCTCTCCTTTCTTCTCTCCTATCTCTACCATTAGAATGTCCTAACATTATTCTGCCTTACCATTGGCCAAACAGCTTTATTTATCAACCAATCAGAATGAAACATTTTCACAGCATACAGAATGACATCACCTATCATGAAATTGATGGCACTATAGGTACAGTATATGAACACAAATATTTATGACTAAGATTATAATACAATATTATTATGGAAATAAATATTTATGACATGATTATTTTCATTGTGGTTCAACAAAGTTTCTTAAAAGATCAAGAGAAAAAAGTCAACTCAAATAAGTTAAGAATTTTGATCAGAATCTCATACTTTTAATGTATTTCTTGTTTTGCTAGCCTTAAAATAGTTTGATAGACTAACTTTTCAATTCTTTCATAAAAGACAGAGAATCTCAATTAAAATGATATAAATTCAACAATATAATGAGAAGACACTCTGACACACAAAAAGATAAAAGAATGAAGTTTTTACTTGCTTCAGAATCTGAAGTGTCTCATCAGTTAATATTGTGTTATAAAGGCCTATAATTGAAGACTGAAAATTTATACCACATATCTGGTCTCATTAAGAATAAAAACTAACAATGTAACAGTCTCAAAGACTAAGCTAGTACACAGAATTGATCTTTGTACCTTCTGTTATGAAATCTAAGTTGAAATACACTAATTTTTTTCTTTTAAAATGAAGAACATCGCCGGGCGGTGGTGGCGCACGCTTTTGATCCCAGCACTCGGGAGGCAGAGCCAGGCGGATCTCCGTGAGTTCAAGGCCAGCCTGGGCTACCAACTGAGTTCCAGGAAAGGCGCAAAGCTACACAGGGAAACCCTGTCTCGAAAAACCAAAAAAAAAAAAAAAAATGAAGAACATCCTATAAAACCTTTGATTAAAAAACTAACTAAACTATGAATGCCAAGGAAAGCATAGGGTGCTCAAAAGGGAAAAAATGATATCTAAATATAATATGTAACTATTGATGGGATGTTGGATAATATAAAAGACATTAAGGAAATAGAAACAACATAAAAATTAATTATGGGCACATGTTGGTTTATTAATTATGACAAAATATATCACATTTTGATGAACCAGCCTGCCTCCAGCTTAGGCTTAAAAGTCATCTTATAGTAACGTCAACCTAGGCTCATTCCTGTTTAGGATTAAACATCTATTTCTCAAGGATTGGGCTATGCCCTACCTGAAACCTTAACTACAAATGGTTCTGTACTGCCTGTTCTAGTTAACGGCAAGCATATCTTTGTTTCAAAAGGCTATAATGGTCAACTATTGTTATGATCACCTGTTAGGATTATCCTATGACCACTTTACGATCATGTCTTTGTTTCAAAAAGTTGTATGTATGAACATACTTGTAGTCATATCCTTGTTTCAAAAGGTTGTTATAACTACCTTGTTGTGACTACCTGTTATGACCACCTGGTATTGTTCTGCTTCTGTAACCCTACCTATTTTGCCTGCAAAATCCCCCATTTGTAAACTGGCTACTCCTGAGATAAAAATTCTTGTTTTTCTCAAGTCCAAAGTTGACCTCTCAAACCTCACCTAGAGGGAAGCAGCCTATGTACATGAATGAAAAAGCTTGCTTTAATTAATTTGGGTTAGTGTTTTTTCTCCTCCGTCTTCGGGATTAACAATTTCTATAAAGTATAAATAATTGAAAAAAATGTGAAGATTGTAGAATTATTTATACAAATTGTAGTAACAAGGTGTTAATAATAGGAAAAATAGATGTAAAGTATAGAATAATTATTATATAATCTCCAGCACCATTTCTTTAAATCTAAAATGATTCTATGACAAAAGTTATTTTACAGTATTGGAGAATTTTGTCCTGGTATCAACTCTAGCAGTGTTATTAGCTTTTAAACCAGTCAGTTTTAGTGCATATGTCCATTACCAAAGGGTACAGGTACTCTAGAAATTCTAGAATTCATTAGTAATGAACAATTGAATATTCATACAGTTTAGGTGCTGTAGAGAATGAAAGTTATACACCTTAAGTTACTGCAAAAAATAATGTATGTCAAGTGGTTCTGCACTTTTAACAGTGAATTTTCATGAAAATGCACTTCAGTGTTTTCATTTGTAAAACAAGGACATCTCAGAGAACTACAGTTACACAAAAATAGATTGTTAATTGTTAAATTCAGGACTCTGGAGAAGCATATGTGTGACATCTTGCATGAGCAGTATGCTATTATTATCATGAATTTTGTGCAATGAAACTGGAAGTACAGACTTTTGATGTTATCTATTTCAATCTCGTTTATTTTGGGTCTGCCTTTCTAAGCTAAAGCATAAGACACTGAAAATGACATCAGGAATTATATTTGGTAATCAGAATAAATAAATGTAGTTTCATTATTGCTTAAGAAAGCACTTAGTCAAACCACAAATATCTAAGATATTAGAATGGACAGTAATAAAAATTTTGTGCAGGATGTAGTAAATAAAATATGAAGAAAAATGCTAAAGTAAACATGAGAATTAAGGGATCATGGGGGTAGCAAAGACTTTAAATGACAGAACATATTCTAAAATTTAAATATAGTGTTTTTTATGCCTAACATGAATAAAATTAAATTAATTAGAGTTTATAATTGATTCCTACATTCTGATCTATCACAGTACGTCTTTGTCTAATAGTTTTACCTCAAATTTTTAATAGATTCCTCAATATTTTCTTTATATACATTGATGTTATCTGCACACAGAGTTTAATTACATAATGCTTATTTCATTCTTGACTATTTCATTATTGACTATTACTTTTGTGACTTACATAATGGCCTAAGCTACAGCCATGCTGAATATTAGTGGCAGAAGGAAAAATCATTATTGTGTAATCTGTCTAAGTAAGAAAGCCTCTAGCCTTTGCTAATTTTGTTCTCTGTGGGTTTCATAAATGTCTTTTAATAATTTCAGGAAATTTTTCTTTCTATTTCTCCACGACTTAGTACTTTTCCTATGAAGAATGCTTGGATTTTGTTATGTGCTTTTTTATATGTCTTTATTTATAATCATTGCCTGTACATTCTCTGGTTTAATTTTGTAGAGGACACTATTTCACAGTAGCCATCCTGGTATTCTGGCTCTTAAAAATCTTTCAATTTTCTCTTCCACCATGGTCCCTGAGCCTTAGGTGTAGGGGTTGTTTTAGATTAATCAGTTGGGGAATGGCACCACATTGTCAGTTTTTCTCTGTATTTTGACCAGTCCTATGTTCCTGTAATACATTCCATCTGTTGCAAAAAGAAGCTTATTTACTGAAAAGTGAAAGCCACACTTATCTACTGGTATAAAAATAAATTTTTAGAATGATATTAGGAATTATATTGATTTTGTAAAGTGGCAGTAACAGGTTCTCTTCTAGGATCATTTGTCTTCTTAGACATGAGTATTTTCTAAGTTGACAGTATAAGGTATAAATTTCTCTACTATTGAATGAGCCTCAAGTACAATTAGATGGCTACCAGTTACCAGAAAGATACTACTACCACTTATTGCTCCCATGAGAGCAGAAATTTTTAATAAGCTAGAACTGGAATTTAAGTTTACCACAGGTTATGAAGATTCATATTATTGCATATTCATATATAATATACATTATTTATGTAATATGTCTATTTCCAAATACATAAATATGACCTTCTCAGCCTGTATAAAGTTATCTAAATGCATGTGATCTCAGAGATAAGTGTTTGGTTTTGGTAATGTAGATATGTATCTTAGTTACTTTGTTATTCCTATGCTCAAACACCCTGACTGAGGCAACTTATAGAAGGAAGGATTTGGGGAGCTTAGAGCTCCAGAGGAATAGGATTGAATGACAGTCATAGCAAAGACTTTTTTGGAAAATGAAGGTCATAAAGTTAAACTCTTCATTAGGAAGATAATATGGAGGAACAGAGGAAAAAAAGAGAACATTTTAAGAAAAAAGTAGCCAAAAAAGTATGAAAGAAGAGTGTATAGCAAACAACAAATTTTTTATTACATAATTGCAGGAGTGAGTGAGTTTTTAATATCTCTATCTATGACAATCTGTTATGTAGTGCCCTAGAGAAATACTAGCATAATTTGAACAAGATGTGTATGTCTCCATAATCAAGAAAATACTCTCTATCACAGACTGAGCTTAGTAATTCTATGTCTCATGTATGGGTCTCATTGTGTATTTAAAAATGTGAATACATTTGTACCAGTGTGACACCTGCATCCACATGTTTAAATATTTCTCAGAGTACCAGATGTTTAAAAAGGGCCATTCAACAAAGTTATAGAAGAATAAATCTTATTCTCATTTTAAGACTATTTTACATAGTATATTTGATTTTAAAAGATGCAGATTTCCCCTCCCATGAGACTACAACTAACATTAATTATGTACTTGAAATTTAAGTGATCTTTTGTAAAGTCTTTGGTACTAGTATTTTGTAATTATATCTCAAATAAAAGCAGCAGTTAAGTATCTTCAGAAATTAGATCAGATATTTACTACTATGTAAAATGAGTTTTAAATGACTAAGGATTAAGTAGAAATTTCTTTCATATTGAAACTATGAGATATCTTAATTCCCATTAGAATGGCAATTCTCTATGAAATAGTTTGATGAAAAAATCAAGTATTAAAACTTAAGTAATAAAAATACTGTTTTATTCCTCTCTTTAACTAATGTCTCCACTGGATTTTCAAGTTAGAAAATCAAACTGATAATATCAACCAGTTATCTATCTACAGATTTCTTTTATGTGTTCTTATTGATTTACTGTTGATCAAAATAATAAAATTTTCATTTTTGAACACTATATAACTATATAAATATAGCTATTTATAAATTTTTGAGACACAGTCCATCACTGTACCTCAGCCTTGAATTCACAGGCATTGTACTATATAATTTCTTATATTCTGGAATTATAGGTGTGAGTCACCACACTTGGCTAATCTACTTGTAAAAATGGTTCTGGAGATCAAAACCAGTACTACTCTCATGCCAGGCAAGTTGTGTATGACTGAGCTACATTCCCAACCCATGAGCTATACATATTTGAAGTGAGATATAAAAGTGATCTTGACATCATTATTATCTAAACATTTTAGAATATAATCTACTAATAAAAAATGCAGAATACCTATATTTTAGTATTAAATGATGTATATTAATCTCATGAGAAAATAGTTATCTAATGGTAGAAACATGCTACTTATAATGCCCACTAATGAAAAATGCAGAATACCTATATTTTAGTATTAAATGATGTATATTAATCTCATGAGAAAATAGTTATCTAATGGTAGAAACATGCTACTTATAATGCCCATGTCTGCTCATTTAACACTGGTATAATTCAATTCAAGAAAAATAAAGTGAGTACATTAGAGAAAAAAAACTTTCTGATAACATGTTATGAAAAGTTAAAGTGGGAGCTCTTTAGACATTGTCTAGTTTACTCATCTGTTTGGATTTTGCAGGTGATAAAAATGAAGATTAAAAAGTATTCTCTAGCTCTCAAAGCATAGTATTTTATTAAATGAACATTGTCTTTGTGTTCTGATCTTTTCTTTCTTTTTTTTTTTTTTTTTTTTTTTTTTTTTTTTTTTTTTTTTTTTGGTTTTTTGAGACAGGGTTTCTCTGTGTAGCTTTGCGCCTCTCCTGGAACTCACTTGGTAGCCCAAGCTGGCCTTGAACTCACAGAGATCCGCCTGGCTCTGCCTCCCAAGTGCTGGGATTAAAGGCGTGCACCACCACTGCCGGCTCCGATCTTTTCTTATCCTAGCAAAATTCTTCTCATCCTGACATACTTCTCCTTATATTCAAACTCATAATAACCATTGTTCAAATGTTAGTTAAATAAAACTGTTGTGTAATTTTGAGATCAAAATAAAATAATGCTTAATTGAAATAATGGTGACTTTTTCCCAGTCCTCTTAAAGTTCCAATGAGAGTGTCTATGAATATAATCCCTTAGCCAAACTTTAATTTTTTTAATTACATTTACTCTCTCTCTCTCTCTCTCTCTCTCTCTCTCTCTCTCTCTCTCTCTCTCTCTCTCCATTCCTCTCCTCTCTCTTCCTCTCCCCCCTCCCTTCCCATCCCCCTTCCCATCCCCCTTCTCTCTCTCTCTCTCTCTCTCTCTCTCTCTCTCTCTCTCTCTCTCTCTCTCTCTCTCTCTCTCTCTCTCTCTCTCTCTCTCTCTCTGTATGTGTTTGATCTGAGGTTAAGAGCACTGGCTGCTCTTCCAGAGGACCTGAGTTCAATTCCCAGCACCCACATGGTGGCTCACAACCATCTGTAATGAGATCTGGCGCCCTCTTCTGGCATGCAGGCCGAACACTGTATACATAATAAATAAATCTTTTAAAAAAAAAAAAAAAGAGTGAAAAAGAGTGACCACTTGTTATAGGGGGCTTATCTCCTCTCAGCAGTCACTAGTTATCTGTTGCTCTTCATCTGTCAATGGAAGGGTGGCTTATGAGTTTTCCTTTATCCACATTGGTATGCAAAGTGGTGTTGTCATTGTTCATGTCTTCTTTAGGCAATCTTATTGTTGAGATTTAATGGGTGCAGCATCCTTGCCATATATAGAAGACACAATCTGACAGTGGATGTCCTGCTTCTCTGGCTCTTAAAATCTTTCTGCCTCCTCTTTCCAATATTTCCTGAAACTTAGATGTAAGAGTTGATTTATAAATCTATCATTTGGGGCTTGGCAACCCATAGTCCATTACTGTCTCTGTTTTGATTAGTCGTAGCTTTCTATGATCCCTGTCTTTTGGGGAAAAAACTTCTTTGTTGCATGAAAGCTATACTTGTCAGGTATTACAATAACTATTTAGAATGTAGTTAAATAACAGATTATACTACACTGAGAAATTGACAGTAATAAGTCCTCCTCTGAGACCCATGGACTAACCAGGTACTGGTTGTTGGCTAGGATTGCAGTACCAGGCATGAATTCCCTCCAAGGAAGTGAGCCTTAAGTCCAGTTATACAGCTTTTGTTACCAGAAAGATAAAGATGCAACAGTCGCATTTTAAAGGATATCTTGCTCTGCTTGTCACTGTCTTGGTATGTAGAGATCACAGCTAGGTAGGACTATTTATTGTTATTCTCCCTTGACAGCTTTCAAAAAATTTTGCAGTTCCATAAAAGCTAATCCTCAAGTAGGAGGCTTCTGTTTCAATTCCTTTGATTCTTCAAAGGCCTGTGTCCTAAGTGCATTGTGTCTTTAGCAATAGAAACTTATTGTCAAATTTTGGCACACAACTAAGGGCAAAGGTAGCAGCCTGTATTACTTTGGGAACTACTTGGACTCTTGTGATTAACAACTAGAAAGGACGTTTCTCATGCCTGATACTAGGGACTTTGTTAGTCTATGCCTCTATGGGGGGGTATTACAATCCCAAGTGGCACAATTTCATTAAAACTATATATACATAAATATTTGTGTGTATGCATATATTTATATGTATGTATATACATGTATATATTTGCAAATATATTAATGATTTTGGATAAACATCAAATTATATTCCCTGTGGCCTTTTTAACCATGCTTAGTGTTATTTATTCCTTATTATAACTTCTTCCAGGTCCACTCTACTATCCAACCAGCTTTATGTCATCTTTCTTTTTCTTAATCCAGCAACTCCAGTTTGTGGAGCAATTGCCTTTCCTCTATCTAGAAATCACTGCATCCTTGTAGTTATTCACTACTTTCTGTCTCTTACATTTTTTCCACCACTTTTTCCAGAGTGGTCCCTGGGCATTGGGATGTAAGAAACCAGAATTGATGTTCTATTAAAGGCTGAGAATTCCTCAGTATCATATTTTCTGCACCTGAGTAAGTTATATGTCTCTGTGTTAATAACATATTAACCACAAAAGAAGATTCCCAGATGAGGGTTCAGAAATGGAATGATCAAGGGGTATAAATATAAGTCATTAGGAACTGGTTTAATAACATGTCCATTTAACATAAATAGAGTTAATAGGTTCACCCCTAAGGCCTATGACGTATCTAACCATAGGTTATTGGTCTGGTAACAGTTCCATGTATGGCTTTCATTTTGTGAAACAGGATGTAAACTCAAACAAAGTGGTTGGTTGCTACCATAGTGTTTCTTCACTACCACAGAAGTGAACATATATTGCCAGGCTAGTTCTTATTGTAGCTTACCAAGTTCTCAACTGAGTAATAATGATGATCACTTTTTTCCTATAATAGTGTGCATAACACCTTCAAACACTATGAATGTTAACCAGAAGTGATAAAATCCCCATGTCAACACATGTCTAATATCTCTCTGTATTTTTTTTCTCAATTAGTCAAATAGGTAGTTGTTTTAGAAGCAGGGTTTATCATCAAGTTTTAGAAATTGACAACAGCCTACGATTTTAGGGGTTTAAAGGGAACTCACTGGCTAATATCTCCAAAAGATGAAAACCTTTACTGACACTGGGGTTTTATTTTGGCAGCCTGTTGTATCTAGTGGGGGTGTTATTATTCCATTATAGTGTTACAACAATTTAAGTATATATTATGAAGGTTCTACAGTAGTAAGTTTCCATATGACTTTTTCCAAAGGTCCTTAGAATTATTTTTATCCCTCTCCATATTCTATCTCCTATCCCACCCTCTAATTCCTCACTTCATGTTAACCCTTCTTGTTATATTAATTCCCATTAAGTTTTATACCATTGAATTAATTTTTAAGAACCTTCTGCAAAATCAGTTTTACAAAATACTTTTCACAGAACTTGTAACATTTTTTATTCTTCTCTTATGTGACAAAATAATTATGAGTACTGTGGACCTTAAGACAGTATTGTTAGCTGTTTTCAGATCAAATAAACATAATATTAGAAGAAATGAGAAAATTTGGTCAAAGTCACACAGACACTAAGTGCCTGATGGAGGAGATGAACAAGAAATTCTACCTGGGCAAAAAGCCTATATCTTTTAATGCAAGAAAGGAGGCTACTGGAAGGGGAAGGGCACTAAGGTAAAACAGGTATGTAGGAGAAGAGAGGGGGAAGAAAGAAAAGACAAAAACAAATTTTGTTTGAAAATGTCATAATGAAACAATTCATTTTCTGCTAATAAAGTGTATATTCTTCCTGTGTCAGCCAGTGTTCTAATGCTGTGAAGTGACACCATGACTACAGAAACTCTTACAAAAGAAAGCATTAAATTGGCACTTACCAGTTCAGAGGTTTCATTCATTATCACCATATCTGGGAGCATGGCAGCACTAAGGCAACCATGGTGCTAGAGAACTAGCTGAGAGTTCTACAACTGAATCCTCAGGTAGCAAGCAGGGAGACACCAAGCATGGCTTGGGCTTTTAAAATCTCAAAGCCCACCCTCAGTGACACACTCTCTCCAACAAGGCCACACCTACTACAACAAGGTCCTACTTCCTATTCTTTTTCAAGTATCACTCCCTAATGACCAAGCTTTCAAATATATGATCCTATGGGGGCCATGCATACTCAAACTACCACACTTCTCATTACCATACATTAAATATTAAAGACAGGATACCACTTAACTTTTATATTCCTTATATTTGACTATATGCTATGTATTTTTCTTTAATTGTAATTGTGTAATTTTCTATAAATTGAGTTAATTCATAACCATTGAATAGTTTTCATTGAATATTTATTAAAATATATCATAGAACAACGTGTCATTTATACAAATTTTCAGCAATATCTGAAATGCCAAGGTAATCCATAATGTTCCTTATGTAAACAGTACATAATAAGACTGTTTACCTCTCTATGCAGATTTAAAAGTGCAATGTGTGTAGACCATGGTAAATTAATATTTCCTTAAAACCCTCTACATATCTGTATTTCAGTATGTTTCAATTTGAATGCTTCATAATATGCTATGATTTGAGTTTCCATTTCATTTCTTTTCCTTTCAAGTACAAGCATGAATTTTGAAAATCTTCATCCATGCCCCTGGGAAGTGAATGACACAGAAAGAGTGCAATCAATATGTACACCTCCCAGGGAGCCCTGAGCCCATTGAATCACTAAACACCTTTCAAATGTTTGAACTTTTATAGATGCACATGAGTGCACAGTGATATTAGCCACACACTTCATGCCTCACTAAAATATTTTGTAACATGAGTCATTTACTCAAGCGAGGCCTATAATAGGACAAAGTGTCCTTGAGAATTGGCATCTGTTTGTTAAAGTTTAATGAACAGTGAGTTGGCTTAGATATTTTAACCACTCTTTTCTTAATAGCTATTTTTGAAGGTTGCTTGCTTAATTCATACACTACCTATGTGATTTGTTTCCTAACTGGAGTCATCTGAATAATTTGATGTCCCCTGAGAATTGAATATGAGCCATAATATCTTTAAAATAAATGATCGATTCTTTTTCTTATTCAGCATTGTTCTTCACTTGCATAGGTATGTTCCTAATCAAAATTGAATGAAGGGTTCAGAGAAGTTCTCAATTAATAAAGATTCAAGCAACAAAATTAGAATGCATTTTATGTTTCTAATTTGATGTATTCATCAGAGGAGTATACAATGAATTTCGCTACAAATAATATAACAAACTATTACTGCTCTCCAAACATCAAAAGATATGTTGAACCTTGTACATGCTAATAATCAGTTTTCTGGATGCTTTTGTGCCTGCAACCATGATGTATCCTGTAGATTAAAAATAGGCTGGTTTCAGTATTTTCTTTAGAAAACCAGTTTAATGTTGGAGGAAGACACACAAATTATGGGCCACACCATAATGGACTTAAAATTTTCCTCATAGTTTACCAAAAGCTAGAGAAATAGTACTGTAGGAGTGAATCTGGGAAAATCATTAGAATGTAATAGCAAAAATATAAGAATACATATCTTATTTGGAAATTGACTCTAATCCTCTTAGAACAGTATACAGGATTGTGGGGCAGGTTAGGAAGGAGGCTTACCTCAAATGAAACACGGGTAGATGAAATAAATCTTTTAATATGTAGAAGACAGAAAAAAGTATGAACTTTAACTTTACTCTAATAGAATTAGTTAATAAATTTTGTCATGGAGAAGGTGCAATTCTTCACATATTAAGCTAAAGGCATTTCAGAGAGTTTAATGGTCTATTTCCAAATCTGTTGCTAAATAAAAATTTGAACCTTGATTTAAACATGTGGTATTTATAAAGGTAGATATCTGGAAATATTAATAGAGACAGAAAAATTCTGTCCCTTTCTTGGTCTCTTTCTCCAAATACACATCCAAATGTGCTTGCTCTCTCTTTCACACACACAGTCACACACATATGCACACATAATATTTCATTCCTATAAATACTCATACTTATAAACTAATGAAATCATCATTTGAATTTTCTAGAATAATTAAATTTATTTTAATCCATTTAGTTTTGAAGAAATTTTGATTTAGAAATTATTCATCAGTATATATCTCAGGAAACTTTTACCCTATTCCTACAATGTCTTATTTTAAAGTAACAACATAGAAATAAGAACATGTCTTGGTGTGATACTTTGTCAGCTGACACATTGAATGAATCATTGCTCTATAATCTTATTAGAAAATCATTCAAGAAGCAGAGAATTTTAAGGGAATACTTGAAATAAATCAGTAAATGCCAAATTTAATTACTTAAACAGTTAACAAAAGCTTATTTTCTAAAATTAGTTCTACGATCAGTTTTTTCCTTTGTGTTTAGATTTTTTTAATAATGAAATAATTTTTTCCAATAATTAGAATTTTTATAGAAAAGACATTGCTTGTGATTATGTACTCAATAATTCACTAATTTTGAAGCTTAGTTAGATGTCATTGGGAATTTTAGCTTCATTATGAATGAAACAGCTATAAAATAATGAAAATAGGGATGTCAAGGTTTATTTTTGACCATATGTTGACAGTTTCTTTAAATTACAGATTAAATTATTGTATTGACAAATAATTTTGAGGAAAGTGAATGTTTTCTATTTCACATTCTAATGAAACTATATGGGTGGGTTTGATTAGAACCTCCTCCCACTGATTTTTTTGTCTTTCATAGACATTTATTCTCCATACCCTTCTACAGTGAAAAGCTCATTTCATGTTTTCAGTGTTCAAACTGAAATCAAAATGCTCATGTTTCAATTACAGAAAAATATATACTAACAGAAACAATCGCCACCAAACAGGAAGAAGCAGAAAAATTTGTGTAAAACAGTGTTTTACACATTCATGTTTCACAGTACAAATATGGTGCAGACAAGTGTGGACAGGCTTACATTTCCTTTGCTCATAACTACACCTTTTCTTCTCTCTCTCTCTCTCTCTCTCTCTCTCTCTCTCTCTCTCTCTCTCAGTGTTGAGAACTCTAAGGATATCATATACAGTAAACATTCGCTCTGCCCCCAAGCAATACTTCCGTTTCCACAGGATATTTCAAAAATCAAAGCCAAGTCACAAAATTGAATATGCTTATTTAAAATAATTTCTAGAATTCCCATAGAATATTATATGTATTTCTCAGTAGAAAACATAGAGTGGCTACAAAAGCAAGTAATAAATTTCTCTATAGTATTTTGAGAAGAGAGTTAAAATCTGTACCCAAACTGTATACTTCCACAGGATCTTCTTCTGCCAATACTTCAGTAGAAGAAACAGGTTCAGAAGGGAGGGGCATTCTGTTGCCAATCTTCCTTGAAAAAACATTGTTTCTAGGAATTCCCTGTTTACAGACCCTTTTTAGGTGACATTGTTTACTGTAATTCAAATACATGACATTAATATTTTTCTTCAAACCTCTGGAAATCACCTCTCCTATCTAAGCATCATCATGGTCACAAGATTAAATATTCATTGTATCTCGGATCCATTCCTCCAAGGGTGCTGATATTGCCTTTTTTAGCCTAATTACCCTTTTACATTGTGCATTGGCATTTTCAAAAGCCAGAGCTTCAACTATTAACTGTCTAGCTTCTGAATTTGGTATCATTCTATTTACTGCTGAAGACAGCCTTTGTAAGAAATCAGTGACGGTTTCTTTTGGACCCTTTATAACTTCTGTAAATGATTCAATTTTCTCTTCTACTTCTTCAGTTCTGTCCCAAGCATTCAAGGCTGCCATTTGGCATAAAGCTAGTGTGTGGTCATCATATAAAGACTGCCTTTCTACATTAGCATAATCTCCCTCTCCAAGAAGTTGGTCTTGAGAGATTTCTATACCTCTAGACATACTTTGTTATTCAATGGTCTTAGCCTCATCTTTCCACCAGGTCTTCCATTGTATTTAAGGACCAGCCTCCAAAATACTGTAACCAAATCTCTCCAGTCTTGAGTGATAATTCTATTACAAGTTGACCACAAGTTTCACATCTGCTTCACAAATTGGGAATGCATACCGTATGAGACTATAACTTCTTTGAATCTCCTCAAATCTATCTAACATTTGTACAGGAGTCCAGTTAACTCTTACACAGCCTTGAGCATTTGGCAGTTGCTGTAAGGTTACTGGATATTTCTTAAGGTTGACTGTTTGAAAGCCTTAGTGTGTTTCTCTGTAACCTTATAATGCAATGTTGAGATTGGTTCACCTTTAAATTCTTCTGTCTGGGTCTGAATTTCTCTATGATCTGTTTTAACAAGTTTTTCTGAAATTTTTATCTTGGCATACATATTAACCAACTTTTTAAATGATAAAACATAAATGATCAAACAAATAATACTTATTATTGACATTACATAAATCCCATCTATTGTAATTATCCTCTCATTTAGTTGTTCCATTTTAGACTGTCAATTGTATTATCAAACAGAGACCAAATTTCCTCCATTGTAAAAATGTTTCCCAATTTTTAATGTGGGAAAAATTCTCTTTTAACTAATTTCTTCCTTTAAGAAATCCCAATTGTCTCGCCAAATCTGCTGACAGTGATGATTCAGATGTGAGGCTGACTACTTCTGTGTAGTACAGTTGAAGCCCAAGGAGGTCTTAAGGCAACTATCTAGTGTGGTAGCAGTCCAAGATGGGTATCCAGGGAGAGCCCACAACCCACCAGGAGAGAAGAAGCCAATGAGCCAGATATCTGCACAAGGGAATGCAAGAAAGCAGATAACTCTTTTGGTTTTTGGAGCACTCCCCACCAAAACAAACAAACAAACAAACAAACAAAAAAACAGCAAAAAAAAAACACTATGGAGTTTGCTGCAGAGAGGCTATAACAAAACTTTGCCAGAAGGTTAAAGGTTAGGGACTCTGGCCCTCATGGGTTGGAGACTCCAGCCATATGCAGTTTTGGCCTGAGCCTGAGCCTGGCCCTACAAGGCCACAGGCAAGTGACTTTTTTGTGAATGCATGCCCCACATTGGGTACCAGATGTTGTTCAAATATTAGATTGTCTTTTAATAAAAAACCCAGAGCCAGAAATCAGAGTGAAAGCTGAAAGATCAGAAAAGCAGAACAACAGCCAGACAGTAGTTCTTAATTCTATTAAGTCCTCCGCCTAAAGAATGTGAGTTCCTGTTTCCTCATACCTTATATATCATTCTCTGCCCAGCAATGTCACTTCCTGGGATTAAAGGAAGGTGTGTTTCCCAGTACTGTGATTAAAGGTGTATGCCACCACTGCCTGGCTCTGTTTCCAGTGTGGCCTTGAACTCACAGAGATCCAGATGGATCTCTGCCTCCCTAGTGATAGGATTAAGGATATGTGCCACCACTCTCTGGCCTCTATGTTTAATCTAGTGGCTGGCTCTGTCCCCGAATCCTCAGGCAAGTTTATTAAGGTACACAATGTCTATGTCACCACATAGACATGCTTACAGATTTGCCATCATAAATACTAGAACTTATTCCTGAAGAGATAACTTACTAGATATTTTAAACAACTTACATATCGTCTCTAAAAGTTGATTTGCTCAGTGGAAAATTAGAAAAATAATAGCAACCATCTCCTCAGATTAGTTTTGAGATGAATTGTAGTAATATCCATGTAAAATTTTGTCTTACAGAAATTGCTATTAAGGAATACTACTTCTAGTTTAAGTAGAAAAGATAACACTAGTAACAAAATACAATAACTCTGCATCTGTAAGATAATTAATCATTTATACTTTTGACTTTCTTTGCTTCTTTCATTTTTGAATGTATAATTTTTGTATGCTAAGTTATGTAATCTTAAGGAGGAAAATTAGAGCAGTCTACTTCGCAACACAATTCTAATGGATACAACTCTGTTTGAATGTAACCAATCTATTAAAATTTCATCTAGATTAAAATATTTCCTTATGTTTGATTGCCTGGTTGCATTTCAAAATCAGCTTCTTTTATCCTTTAATTCAGAATTTGCCATAATCCTTAAAATTTTGTATTTTTTGTTTGTTTTTTGTTTTGTTTTGTTTTTCGAGACAGGGTTTCTCTGTGTAGCTTTGCGCCTTTCCTGGAACTCACTTGGTAGCCCAGGCTGGCCTCGAACTCACAGAGATCCGCCTGCCTCTGCCTCCCGAGTGCTGGGATTAAAGGCGTGTGCCACCACTGCCCGGCAAATTTTGTATTTTGTAACTGAGGTTGATGTTGACATTTTTGACAGTTGCTTAACAAATTAAAAACTCATATAAGTGCAAGTGTAATAGAAGTACAGTTACCAGTAGAAAGCTGTTTTGTACAGAAATTTATTCACTATGTGATTCCATAGTCAAGCTTGAAATTTCTTTTGAAGTAGAGTCTAACTAGGTAGCACATGAGATAAGAAAATGAAGTACACAATTGCATAAACTGGTTTCTCTTGAATTGAACTGAGGTCAGTAATTGGCATTGTCATCAAAATACTGGTCAGAAACTTTATCAAGTATAATTTCAAAGAATAAAAGTTTAGGAATAGATTGGTTCAATATCAGATTACTGAAACCTCACAGAAGTCTTCTATTATATCTCCAATTACAGGATTGTTGGTTTTTCTAATATAAAACATAGATAGCATAAACATTGAAGACAAAGGAGTCTGAAACTGTCACTTTAACATCAATTTTGCTGACCAGTAAGAGGTCAAAAGACAATGGAGAGTCATTCAAAGCCATGTTAGGCCATATATCGTGAACAATTCCCATATTTTGAAACTAAATAAAAGAGAGGAAAATACTCTTAAAACAGTCTAACAATGGAGTCTTGAGAAATGACTCAACATTTAACAGAAATAGCTACTATTGCAGAGGACTAGAGTTTTGTTGCCAGATATTTTACAACTGACTGCAAATCCAGTAAACACACAATAAAGTAGCCAAAAATAGCTTTCTACTTAATGTCTCATATGGATTGAGATATAGAGATGCCAAGGTATAGAGACATTGTGGCATGTGGACTTGAGCTACACAATATGGTGGGATCACAGTGTATGAGCTTGAGTGCAGCATGGCAGTGGCATCTGCAAGCTACACAGCATGGTGCATGGTGCATATAGCTTTTGCTAGTACAGGAGGAGGAGGAGGAGGAGGAGGAGGAGGAGGAGGAGGAGGAGGAGGAGGAGAAGAAGAAGAAGAAGAAGAAGAAGAAGAAGAAGAAGAAGAAGAAGAAGAAGTAGTAGTAGTAGTAGTATTTGGACTACATGCTGCTGGATGGAAGCATAGACCCACTGCTTCACAGAGTAAGCAATGCGCATGGTTCTCTCAGAACTAGCAGTAAATGTAGTTCTGCCATGTTGGGAAGCAGAGGTGGGCAGAGCCAGCAGCCAAAGCTGCCATTTCAGTCCCAGCCATGCTGCAGTTTAAAGCAATAGATGCACGATAAGACAGATTTGGATAAAATAAACCTCAAAACGGTTTAAAGTGTGTGGAAAAATTATACGTAGGCTTGGAAGAAAGAGGAAAAGGAGGATAGACAGTTATATAAAGAAATAGTTTAAAAAAATAAAGTCTTTAAAGAGAAAGTAAAAGCAATATAAAAATAAGTCACATAAAGAAGGAAATCACACAGAGTCTGGATTATGTTGTCTTTGGGATTTTTAACAGCAGAGAGACATTTGATTGTGAAAGCTGATGAGTTAAATCAATATGAAAATTTTAAAGATATCTTGATTTCAATATTGATGTTTAAGGATACATTGCTTTGGGAAAGAGGTTCTGCTTTTGTTTCCACAGAAGATGAGAACCTGTGGATTGCTTTCAGACTAATACTGTTTGACTAGCCAAGACCCCCTGAAAGGTCTCCAATGACACCATGGCCCAGATCATCCAACATCCAAAATAAACTTCAAGGCAACTGGCTCAGAGAATACAGCCTCACAGTCACCTTCCCAAAAAATGGATTGTGGATGTCTTTGCTTAGGTTGTTGGTTACAAATAGTTATTGGTCATAGTCAATCTCTTTCTAAAAAGAAAGGGGGATATGACATAGAAATATAAGATAAATATTTTACATTGCTATATATTTTAGTTTATTGATACAAATATAAAGTTAATTTTGCTATAGTTTATATATATATATATATATATATATATATATATATATATATATATATATATATTTCTACTCTCATTTAAGGTATTATGTTTATGTAATTCCTTTAAATTGTAATAGATAATTAAGAAATACAGACTAATAATTAGTCAAACTAATAGTCATGTTAAGTTTTCTAGGTGTACATAGATAAATTTAATTAGGTAGGTAATCTTTGAACACTTCAAAGACCTACAGAATATGACATTTAAAATGTTTTAAAAACTTAGACTTCCCTGGACAATGAGACATGTCTGCTCCTGGCAGCACCAATTTACTTCAGAGAGAAAGATGAGTGTCGAAGACACTCCATATGGAGTTTATCTTCTTCTTGGCAAAAATAGCTATTTTGGCAAGAAACAGTTCTTGCCTGGACTGCTTGACAAAATGTTGTATCGACTGGATATGCAGGACCAATAGGAAGGTGACCACTGAACTTTGCAAGGCACAATGGTCCTTCAGGTTCCTGCTTCGCAGAAGAAACTGCCAGACTTTTTACAGGACACAGAAAAAAGTGAGTGAGAGACTCTAGGCCTATGGGCTGAAGAATGGATACCCCACATTACAGAAGAACTTTGGGTGACTGTCCAGGCAGACAGCTATCTTTGTCATCCTAGATTTTTGTAAGTTGCTTTCAATGTTCTTCCTGTTTACTTAGATAATATTGTATCCTTCTGAGGTCTTTGATGCAGTTGAAGACTAGATAGGTACAATTATGGTTTTTCTTGGTCATGATAAGAGATAAATTAGATGTGAAATTTTAGGCTCACAAATATAGGATGGATAAAATATTTTCTTTAATTTTACAAAATATAAATAGGCTATTATAAGTATAATTCTTTCTAGGTAACGGTTTTGTTATATGTAATTTTATTATGTTAAAGTTAAAACCTTCCTTTTGAATAGAAAGAAAATGGGAAATGATGGGTGATGTCATTCTGTATGCTGTGAAATCGTGTTGTTCTGACTGGTTGATAAATAAAGCTGTTTGATGTCATTCTGTATGCTGTAAAAATGTGTTGCTCTGACTGGTTGATAAATAAAGCTGTTTGGCCAATGGTGAGTCAAAGTAAAGTCAGGCAGGACATTCTAACTGGAGAGATAGGAGAGCTGAGGAGACACTGTTAGCTGCAGCTGGAAGAAGCAAGATGTAAACATACTGGTAAGAAACGAGCCACATGACAAAGTATAGGTTTATAGGAATGGGTTAATTTAAGATATAAGAGCTAGCTAGTGAGTCATTAGGCCATACAGTTCGTAATTAATATAAACCTCTGTGTGTTCATTTTGGTCTGAGAGGCTGCAGGACCAGAGGGCTGTGGGAGGCAGTCGGGACCAGGAAAACTTCAGCTACATGTTCCAATTGATCTAACTTTGCTGACAAAGCCAATTTTTACTTTTTATTATTTTTCATTATATGTTATATGACCATGATACTGTGTTACATAATGATAATATGTTATACATTGAGCAGATGAAAAAGGAGACATTAGGGAATGAATCTGAGGTGAATATGTAATTATATTTTATGTTGAATAGTGATTCTCAGATGCATCAACAAATCTATCATGACATTTACTTTACAGAAAATGATTATAAATTTAGTGCTACCCATTTTATTATTTTAATTATATCCTAAATAAAATTGTAGTAATATATTCAACATAAAAAATGTTAAAGGTTCAACATGTTTTCTAGTTGATTTACAAGGAAAATATTTCAGGCAACATGTAATTCACTAATTTGTCAACTTGCTAATAGTGTATAACTCTGTATGGCAAAAGAAAATTATTAACTATTGTGCCTTGCATTGCTCATTTTGAATGTAAATATATCATATTTCTATGTATATCTACAATTAAATAAATATATATGTGTAAAATGATAAAAAGTTGCTTTTTCCTTTATAATTCCAAAGTGATTCATCTGCTAAGTATTATTTAATATTGCATTAAGCTTTACTATCAGCAACCCTGTAATATATTGTATAGTGAAGAATTATTTAATATTTTGCTACTCACACACACATTTAACCTTAAACTTGGATTAAAATTTGATTATTGTGTCACTGATATTTGTCATTTATCTTTCATTTTTTACATTTATTTATTTAGCATTGTAGAGAGAGTATCTGTTTATATCTGTGTCTATTAATGTGCAATTGTAGAGATCAGTGAAGAACCTATGAGACACTTGTGGGAATTTTTCTTCTACTATATAGGATCAGGATCTCAAAGTCCACTAGCCTGTAAGGATAGCAAATGTCTTGATATCCACTGACCTAAGTTGTATTTTTGACATTTCACATACTAATACAATGCATTTTAGTCATTTTCACCACTCCTCTCATTTTCTCTGCCATTCCCTTCCTTCTCTAGCTGAAATCCTTCTTTCTAACAAGTCCTCTTTTACTTTTAAATCTTTCTGTATGGCAGTCAGGGCGTTTAATTAGATGTTCTTGCCCAAATTTTAGTGTGAGGGCAGCTTATCAGTGACTAGTATTAAAAAAATGGGACTCCCCCCACTAATTGATAGTATACCCTCAGGAAGGATGAGTTATCAAGGCCTCTCCTATATCTATAGTGAAATGTTTCAATGAGTCCAATATTGTGCATGTCTTGTGCATGTAAGCAGTTTCAGTAAGTTTGTTAGTACACGGTCTATGTCATGTCCAGAAGTATTTTCTGCACCTCACCCTACTCTCTGGTACTGAATTTCTTTCTGCCATTTCTTCCTTTTTATTTCCTGTGCCTTAGAATGAGTTATACAGCTGTCCCACTATGGTCAACCCCTTCACCACTGCTTATTTGGCCAGAAAATGGTTTCCGCAATAACCTCTGCCCACTGCTGTAAGCTTCTTTGATGAAGTCTGGGCCCTGCATTATTTTAGGCATTTATATTTTATATGTGCATGAGTAGGAGTGTGTGTGGGTTTTATATATGTTAATCCATTTTTATCCCTATTTTATTTGATATTGAAGACTCTCCTTTATTGCAATTGTAGCTACTAGAAGCACATAGGAAATTACAGCCTTGATTATTGTTAATGTTTTAAGGACCTTGAAGGACCCAAATGATATATTGAAAACCGTATGGGGTGTATTTTAGTTTTTCTATTCAGGTCAACATTTTGTAAACACAGAATGCTTTTCCTTCCCCCAAAACATTTAGTCATGGGACATAATGTGTATGTTATAAGGGAACATACAGTAATTCTTAATGGGAATTCACATTTTAATTTTATTAATGCCTTAAAATTGTTTGTTAATTATTGCAGCAGGCACAGCAGAGGAAAGCATTGGCTGTAATTATAATATTGGACAGTTTAACAAATCAAGTATTACATCCCTGTACATTTAGCCAGCATTCTCTCTTTCCTATTTTTCAAAGGATACATTCATATGCCCCCAAACAGATGCATGCATGTACAGCATGATAACTGCCTGGACAAAAGGCACTCTGTTTTTCGGAATAGTTCTATTGTGATCTTCAGTCACTGACTGCTATTGATTCATGGAACAAATATGACTCATTTTTGGTTTTATTAGTCAGGCTGTCTCTTGTTAATTACTCTTAGTTCAAATCACTTTGTATTTCATTAAGGTCAACAAATTGAAGAGACTGAATTATTCATGTTGGTCTCTCCAGTTCTCTTGGCTCTGCCACTTAGTTATTTAAGCACCAATAAATAATAAAGCAACATTTTTCTTTATCCCTTATAACAAATAGTTGAAAGCGTGTGTGTGTGTGTGTGTGTGTGTGTGTGTGTGTGTGTGTGTGTGTGCAGGGAGAATGGTATAGTATAATGCAGGATACCAGTGCAAGTTTGTACATTAATAGTTAAGGAGATGTCATCTTTTTTATATATCTCCTTTTTTTCCCCTTATTTACTGTTCTTTTCTGGAAAGCATTGTTCTATTACGTGACATTTTCAAATGAAATCTGCTTTATACAAAACTTTATGAGATCTCCTGCATTATGTCAGCCAACAGAGACCCACAAGTAATCTGGTTTAGCAGACATTACATATACATATAGAAATTGAGCAGAGGTGTAAATCAGTTGCATAGCCCTTTCCTAGCATGTGTGAGGCCCTGGATTTCATCTTCAGGAACACAAAAAAAAGTATAAAAAGAAGGAAATTTAAATTACTTCTCTGAGACAATTGCATAAGGAGAAGTGAAGCAGAATCATTCAAAGGAAGATGTGTAGGTAAAGCACTACACTATCATGCAAACCATCAGTTACATTCAGTTCTAATTAAAATTAAGACTGACATTAAAGATATGCTTCACAGTGAGCCTTCTTCCTACTCTTGGATGATTTTTAAAAGTAATCACCATCTTCAGGCTAGGTAGATTTTTTTTTTTTGCTTTTTGCTTTTTTTTAAGTGCTTATATTTTCTAAAATAATAATAAACTAAAAAAAGCCCATGTAATTGTCTTACTCAGTTTCCCCATCAAAAGAAAATGTTGTCTCCTTACCCCTCCCTGTTGAGGCATGTTTTTCTTGAAATTGCAGATAAAAAACTTGATAAATGATTATCAGTTCTACAAGCAAATTTGTATTATAATCACTAAATACTATCATTGTATATCTAAATCAGCAACTACTTTTTCAAATGGACGAATGCTTAATAAGGAGCTATTCTAGTACTAATTTTAAAATAAATACACTCACATGAATACTTTCAAATGTGTTTTAAAGTAGATATAACACCATACTTATCTACATATTCTAAATATATAAGAATTAATTACTGAAACTTTGGAAATTATAGTCAACTAACAGATGTTATTCTAGAGTAGTGAAATTTAACATTATCCTTGCTGTATGTGTACATAAACTTAAAATGGACTTGTTATGCCCCAGTAACTTGTTTATTAAAAAAGAGAAATTTTATCATGTTGTTGTCAATGATAGCAATTCATAGAACAGGCATCCTTTTCTAATATTTTTCCTCAATCTTGTATATTCCCCTCATTATGAAAATCATTATTCATTTTTGTAATTAATTCTGCAGCTATAAAATTTAAAAATATTTTTTCACAATAAGACTATGTATTTTCTCATCATAAGGAAAAAAAAAGAACTAAAATAGAGAACTAAACTTTGAAATTATGCTTTTGAAAACCAGAAGGAAAAGAAAGCAAGAGGTAAAACATGGAAGAGAAGAAAGTAAGGAACATATGTATGGGCTTTCATTCTTTGTTATAAATTGTCCTCACTATAGACCCTTACACTATAAATAAATAAATAAATAAATAAATAAATAAATAAATAAATAGATCCCTCAATTTTATTTCAGTAAACCTTCTCACTACCTTATCTCCCCATTTATAGTACAAATCCAGAAAGTCATAAAAGCCTAGCAGAGACAATTCTGTTAATACAGATTTGCTCCGGACAAAATTATAGGTAAGCAGAATTTAAAAACAATTTCATTTAGAAGTGTTGGCAGTTGTCTTCCTTGATTTCATTTTCAGATATAAAGGCAGATCAGACACAGACATTTCATCAAAAAAATATTGTGGTAATTTAGAATTTCCCAAAGGCCACAGTTGAAAGTATGCATTTTTTCACACGTCTAACTTAAGATTCAGGAAAAAAACAAAAAAACAAAAAAAACCCACTTGTTAAATAATGTGAAATATCCTTTCTCCATGAAATACAATTTCCGTTTTCACTGCTCATGTATTCAATATTTCAAAACTCCTAACAATTTATGTCATCACTCTAGGACAATATTTTCATTGGACTTCTGTGGTTGTATATGTGGAAAAAAAGAAGACATTTTGTGGTGATATTGTGTTCCCCAATATTGTGCACCCTAATAAACTTATCTGGGGTCAGAGAACAGAACAGCCACTAGATATAGAGAGCAGAAAATGGTGGCACACACACACACACACACACACACACACACACACACCCCTTTAATCCTAGCATTCCAAAGGAAGAGTTCCATCTCGATCTCTGTGAGTTCAAAGCCACACTGGAAACAGCCAGGCATGGTGACACATGACTTTAATCCCAGGAAGTAATGGCAGGAAGCAGAAAGGTATATAAGGCATGAGGACCAGGAACTAGAGCCTTTGTTAAGCTTTTAGGCTTTTAGCAGCTGTTCACCTGAGATCCTTTTGGCTGAGGACTCAGAAGCTTTTAGTCTGAAGATTCATGGAAACAAGATCGGCTGAGAAGTTGGTGGAGGTGAGGTTAGTTGTGGCTTTTTCTGTTTCTCTGATCTTTCAGCATTCACCCCAATAACCTGGCTCTGGGTTTGTTTTTATTAATAAGACCTTTTAAGATTCATGTTACAACATTTTCCACCTTTTCCGTTGCAGTGTGACTACAATATAACATGCACTTTTCCTTTCATAGTGCTTTGTTGTCTATTCTATTCTCCCATTAGAACACAATAAATGGAAACAAAGAAAAAATAGCCATCAACAATTGTGGATAAAATTGTGTTTATCGATATTGGCCTCTAATTCTGTCAGTCACAAACCTCAATTAACCAAAACTCATTTTGCTAACGGAGAAAATATTAATAGTAACTGTGATTCCTTTCATTCACTTATATATCCATATGGAACATCTTATAAATTTTGTAAAGAGTTTGAAATCATGGTTGCTGTGAATTTAGTAACCTTAATAATATATACTTCTCTGTTTTATAAGGTATACATTTAAGAAAAGATCATAAAATTACAGCATTTTAAGGAAATCTTTTGAACAATAGCGCTCTTCTTAATTGTTGCTACATAAATAAATCAACTTTGCTACACAAAATCTGTACTTCTGAACTTAAGGGCAGTTTTAAACAATAGTAACAAAAGTAAGACAACTACAGATACATTTGGGGTTTTTTTTCTAGTATTTTTTTAACCATTTTGCGGCAAGTTTTCCCTATGCAACCTATGCTTGTTTTGACTTTGCTCTGTAAGCAAGGTTTGAATTGAATTTATGAACCCCCTGCATCAGTCTTACATCTTGTATTTTACAGGTGCATGTAATCACACTAGGATCATAGCTGTTCCTTTAAGTAATAGGATACGTTGTATATGAGACTCTTGGTCATTCTGTTTTCCAATCTCTAGCCTATGAGTAGAATTACCTGGTGTAATATAATTGCACATTCAAAGAGCTGAAGATTGAGGAAGATAGAATTTTAAATTTGACTAGCTTCTATAGAAATGTGGCAATGGAATTTGATGTCTTATGTTTACTTCTTTTTTTTTTTTTTGGTTTTTTCGAGACAGGGTTTCTCTGTGTAGCTTTGCACCTTTCCTGGAACTCGCTCTGGAGACCAGGCTGGCCTCGAACTCACAGAGATCCGCCTGCCTCTGCCTCCCAAGTGCTGGGATTAAAGGCGTGCGCCACCACCGCCCGGCTTATGTTTACTTCTTTAATCTATTTACAATTTTACTCAGTCACATAGAAGAATAAATCAATAAGTAGAAGACATTCTTCCCTGCTCTCAGCATTCCTTAGTTACCTCTAGTTTTCTAGGTAGGGTGGAGGACTCATTGACTTACACTATATAAAATCTATCTAAAAATCCAGTATGTTTAATTGAAACAAGAAATAAGTGCATATAATGAAAGTTTATTTCATACTATAAGATATTTAGGAAGAAAATAAAATGTTATTAATAGTGTAAAGTATAAGATAGGCCTGGTGAATCACATCTAAAATGCCACTACTTGGAGTAAGCTGGGGCAGGATTACACTAACTTGAAAGCTATCCTAGGGTATAGTGAGCTCCAGGTTAACCTGGTTAACAGAGTAATTCAGTTTCACATATAAAATGAGTAAAACGCAAAGTAAGGCAAATGATATTGTCACCAATGGCTTAAGAATATATGTATATATGTGATATAAATTTATATACATCTCTCTCTCTCTCTCTCTCTCTCTCTCTCTCTCTCTGTGTGTGTGTGTGTGTGTGTGTGTGTTGATATATTGTGTACCCTAATAAACTTGCCTGAGGATCAAAGGACAGAGCTAGTTACTAGATTAGACATAGAGGTTAGGCAGTGGTGGCACATACACCTAATCTAAGCACTTGAGATCTCATGCCTTTGCTTGGGAAGCACACATACATTTAATCCCAGGAAGTAACATGGCGAGGCAGAGAAAGGTATGTAAGGTGTGAGGAAAGAGGAACTCACTCTCTTTAGGCTGAGGATTTCACAGAGGGAAGAACTAGTGGCTGGCTGTTCTGCTTTTCTGATCTTTCAGCTTTCACCTTGATTTCTAGCTCTGGGTTTTTTATTAAAAGACCATTTAAGATTTGAACAACACACACACACACACACACACACACACACACACACACACACACACACACACATATATATATATATAACAGTGGATCACAAATTCCCAAATAATAGATTGTTCTGCTTCACATGTGTTTCTTTGCCATTGACTTGAGGAAATAAATATAGGTTAATTTATTATCATAAAGACGTTTAGTGACTTTTTGACAAAGTTTTCACAATTTTCAATTTTCAGTGTCTCCATTATATTTCTCATGTAAGAAAAATTTAAGTCAATTGTTGAGAGTACTTTTCCTATGTTCACAACCATTTTCTCAAATATTTCAAGTCATACATCTCGAATAGAGATATGTAAAGTTGTAGGTAGGCTTTTCCAGATTTGAATGAATTTTTTCTCTCATCTCTTTTGCTGTATGGTCACAAATCGATAAATTCTTAATAAAATCATATAACTACTTGTAATTATTTTTCAAATATTTAAATTAAACAAAGGCAGTGAAAGCATGGCAATGAAAAAAATGGAACAAATTTAGGATGTTATGGTCATGATACTGATTTCTATCTTTAGAGACCTCTAATATACAGTCAAGCAATTTGAGAAAACTGATTTAAGCAAAAGCATGTAGAATATAAAGAAGATAATTTGTTCTCCCTTGAGAGTTTAGGTGAGGAAAACATGCTGAAAAGGTAATAGAAAGTATTCCAGTAAGTTTGAGTGACAAGTGCTTTGCTATTAAAGTATTAGCAAGTATCCATCAAAGCAGTAGTATGCTTCTAACAGAAAAAAATGTGAATGATGAAGAGTTGTTAAAACCCAATCAAAGTAGAATACATAGTTAAAATATGAAAATGTTGCATGGAGCTTTCTAATAACTTAAGTAGTGTGTAAAAAGATAATGACATATTTTATAACTTTTTTTTATTTAAACACAATTCATTTGAAATATATTTAGGTGATCCAGATTTTAGAGTTCTCTAGATGAGATCAATATAGGCTTTTATTTTAACATATTTTTTAATTGTGTCAAAAGTAGTCTCATCTACATTCAGTTCAAGGAGCAGATATTTCTGTTATTACCACAGATTTTAAAATTCACCTCATTCTCCATTATTGTTACAAATCGATCCAACTATCTCCTATGCTAATCATTTTTCTTCAGAATTTTGGATTCTAATAGACAACATGGGAAATGTACCAGAAAATTACATGCAAGGATTGTGATGTAGTGAACAGCAAGGATTACAATGTAGTGAGACATATCTATTGATACCAATAAAGTATAGCAGAAATATTTTGACTCGTTGAACATAGTTATCTGCGTGTTTAAAACCCTCAAGTAATTACCAAATATCCTGCCCATTAGAAACTTTGTGTTTAATATGCTTAATTGCATTACTCTCTATCAGGACTGGTAATTTATTATTCATATTATTAATATTAATTTTTAATTTTGTTTTCTATTCAAGATGATTTGCATTCTCATACTGAAAATGGCGTTTCTTGTTTTGCAGTAGTCACTGAAATTTTAGAGCTAATATGAAATATACTTAAATCAATTTAACTCTTAGCCAATTTCACACAGATATTACAGCATTGTTTTGTTATAAATTATATATATATATATTTCATAACTATACAACATACACTTTTCAGCAATTGCCTTTGTTACAAAATATGAAACAAATCTCAAAGATGGTTGTTTCAATGGTAAAGATATACAGTATTACATTCATCACTCTTTACTATGGAAAATGCTGAAGGTCAGTATTTGAGATTTGATCTAATATGCATCTTGTTTCCAGGAAAATAAGGAAGACAATCAGTCATGTTGTAATGAGATACAACTTAGGAAGCATTGTGCAGTTCAACGAGAAAAAAAAAATGACTCTTAAATCAATGTTTAAAGTATATTTGGATAACAAGAGTTCTAACTTATAAATAATAAAATAAGCTGTTAAGGGGTATCTAATAACTGCCACAGGCCCAAAGGAATCAAATATAATTGGAAAAGGGATGCCATTTGAACAAAGCTAAAATGCACTCTTATGTATGATTCACATAGCCAAGTAGGAGACCAAAATATAGATGATTTAATACAGAGAACAAACAAACAAACATTAGATAATTTATGGAAACCCATACCAATAAACAACTAAGCCAGAATGAAGCCTAAGTAAGTGTAGCTCAGTTTTATTCAAGTGGTAATCTCTAGATGATTAGGTACAAAGAATTTAGCTAATAAAAGCAAATTGAAATTTGGATGTTAAATATATTTATTTTACTTGACCATAACTCTCCTTGCAGTCAAAAAGTCTATCTCAGTCCTCAGATACTTTCATCAGTGAACATTTAGTCTGACACAGAGAAAACATACTATGTAAGTTTATTAAATAACTTAGAACAAACATTCATTAAATATTTACTAGGTTCCAAGTGGTTTGTTAGACTACAGAATTTCATAAGACATCTTGAATTATTAATTCTCTGTATCACAACATTAGAGTTAGACTTAGACTTTGCTTCTTTAATGACTCAATGTATGAAAATCAAGACAAGAAATTTATCTAAAAAATTAAATACATAACGCATAAATGTGGATTACTACCTTCATAGTGACACTCAAGGATTAGATTTGAGAATTAACTAGTATATTTATAATTTTCTAATAAAATGACACTAATTAACACCAATTGCTAGAGGCTTCACTATGAGGTTTCTATGATTCAGTTTTAAATTTTAAACAAAATTTATTTTTAATTAGCATACAAATTAACATATTTCACAATAGCATATCCATGTGTGCTTAGGTTGATTTCCACCCCTAACTAATTTCTTATATTTCTAAACCCCTCCTCATCTATACCCTTCAGCCTTTAGTTGTCCCTTTTTGACTTATATTTTAGATGTTCTATTATCTTCCAACCTGCTTATTTAAAGCCTCTTTGTTCCTTCTCATGAACCTCTTTCTAGTTTCTTGTCCTCCACTCACAGTTATGTACACATATAAAATTGAGAAATTATAATATAAATAGTGAGCATATAGTATTTGTCTATCTTAGTATGTGTTATCTCACTCAGTATAATGCTTTATATTTTCATCTGTTTTCAAATTTCATGATTCCAGTTTTCCTTAGATCTGAGTAAAATATCATTGTGTACACAAACCATATATTTACTATCCAATCATAAATTGATGGCCATCTCAGATGGTTCTATTCTTTAGTTATTGTGTATAGAGTATCAGTGAATACTGATTTTTAAGGGGGAAACTGAGGGCTGAAGGAAACATAAGAGATGAGTTAGGGGTGGAAATCAACCAAAGCTAAGTATACATGGATATGCTATTGAAAAATGTATTCAAATGATTCCTTATCTCTGTAATTTATGTAGTACATTTTCCAACTTTAAACTCAAGTATATGATAAGGAAAAGTATATGAAATGATAATTTAAATCACTACCCCCTCAATAGTAGGCCTAGAAACTTCAGTTAACTCTATTGGAGAAATAAGAGTTCAAAAGAAAATATCTTAATTTTGTAATGTAATGTACATGTTAGGAGATAATCTTCTATGCTAATAATAATGTGGTTTTCACATGCATTTCATTTTGCATTCACATATTTTTGCATGGAAAAAGATAGAGTTTTGACTCAATACTGTCATAAGTTTCCAAACTTAATCCACTGACTACGTTCCAACCTACTTATGCTGAAAGTTAACAGTCACTTTGGATTGCAGGAACTTCAGAACTGATCAATAACTCTTTAAGACAAAGGAATGAAACTACTCCCAAGCAATTTTGCAGTACAAATCACCCCATGTGATGATTACCCCCAAATCAGTACAATTACTGCTGCTTGTAAGGCTGTGACCCATATCAAAAGTAATCATCGTATAGGAATAATTTTGCTTTACTCAAATCTTGACAGGATGACAAGGCCTCCAGAATCCCTTGCAGAACTATAACAGAGATAATGATCAATTGGCATCAACACAGAAGACCATGGAGGTGGTGCTGTATTTCAGGATAGATCATGCCAAAATAATACTGTAAGAATTCAAATATATACCACCCTTAAATATGCTTACTTGGCATAAGGCTTATTTGAGGAACTATTTTAAGAAACAACATATACTGGTTAAGCTCAAAAAAGTTCCTCTTTTATGAGAGAAATGTATAACTATAACGAAATTCCCATATCTCAGGGTGTCCTCCTCATAGAACCAGAAAGAGGAGGATGATAAATCCATGAGGCTCAGTCAACAGGCAGGGTTTTAACTTTCAGAAACAAACTAAACTACATTTGTTTTATGGTAATTTTATTGGCATTCTAGCCTCAACCACATTTGCTCCACATCTTTTCATCCCCTTTTTTTTCCGGTAATTATACACAAAGCCAATTACTTGACATTTATGTGACTGATCACTCATTAGTCTGCGTTATCAAATAAATAAACAGGAAATGTGATAGTAAACTTCTGGTTTTTTATCATTAATCTTTCCTTATATTTGGGGGTTTATAGCTAGAAATTCATGGAAGTAGAAGAGAAAAATATTTTTTCTTTTCCTAAAATGGTAAATGTACATCAACATGATTTGTATAAGACATGTACCAAAAAAAAGACATTCTAGTTAAATAGGGCCAGTCCAGTTTGTAAAACTCTTCCGTTAACTTATTCTGGATTTTTCTCCTCTCCATCTTCATTTGATTTTCTACAAGTCTCCAGGCTAATAGACTCCCTCCTTTCCTATGCTATCCAGGATTCATAGAGCCTGATACAAAGTATTTGCTATGGACTAGCTATCTATTAGATGGCATAGAACCTCAAAATTATTGTAAAATGTACATGAAGGAATGTTCACTCTACCACTACCATAAGAGCCATAAGAATCTGTTCTTTCTTCAGAATCTATGCCATGCTGATATAAACCTGCTGTTGTGGAAAATTAGTTTAAGATGTGTTACATTTATTTATGCTATGAAATATTTGTTATTGATTTAAATATTTGTTGCATTATTTCTTTTGCCTTTGTTTAAATTTGTAAAGCTGTATTACTGTGCCTGCCTAAAACACCTAATTGGCCTAATAAAGAGCTGAATGGTCAATAGCTAGGCAGGAGAGGGATAGGTGGGGCTGCCAGGCAGAGAGAATAAAAAGGAGAAAGAGAGAGAGAAAGAAGGGAAGAGTGAGAAAAGCAGGAGAGGAGGACACACAGGGGTCAGCACCTAGCCACACAGCCAGCCACAAAGTAAGAAGGAAAGAAAGGAATATAGAATACAGAAAGGTAAAAGCCCAGAGGCAAAAGGTAGATGGGATAATTTAAGTAAAGAAAAGCTGGCTAGAAATAAGCCGAGCTAAGGCCAGGCATTCATAAGTAAAAATAAGTTTTCTCTCTGTGTACTTATTTGGGAGCCTGTTAGAGGGATCCCAAGAAGCAAATAGTAAACAAACAAACAAACAAACAAACAGAAAACAATTACAGTCTGTTCATATAGGGTGCTTGTAATGCTTCTAGTAAATACCTTACCTCTGACTAACAATCTGCCTTTGTAATGCCTTTTGGATTCTAAACATGAACCTTTTTCTAGAGTATGTGAAGCAGAAGAGGCCACTGTCATTGGTCAGTGTTTTTTAATATCACAAGATCAAGATAATATCCATAGAATATGATCCCCCTTTATCCTCCCAAAATGAAACACGAAAACTGTAAAGTAGTTTGATGATGAGTTTTATGTCTTGCAAAAGAATTCTAAGATTCCTAGCTATCTAATCTACAAGGAACTTCTTCCGACTCTCTTCCTACAAATTCCTCTCTACCTACTTAATGACTAAAGAGGCATATCTGAATTACTGTTAGCCTTTGCTCTCCTCACCACTTGACCATGCAATATATATTTCTCTTTTTGGAAAAGCACAGTTCTATAGTATTTGTTTCTATATTCTCTGGGCAGCAAGCCCTTTCATGATAGTATTTCCATAATGAAAATCTGAGAAATTATTTGTTGATATTAAGGATAGAAATTCTAATTAGAATGCTATAGTTTAGAGTATCAATTTCCATGTAATAGTTGTTCATCATAACCATTGCCAAAGCTGTTAAACTATATTCTGACTCAGATTTAGAAGTCATTAACTGAACCGCAACAATTACTACCAACATTTTCTAGAAAAAAATAATAAAAGAAATGCAAAATTCCCCAATCTGTGACAATACAATGATCCCATATGCAAAAGACTGAGTCTGTAACTATGCCTAACACTATTGTACAGCTAAAGACCTAGGAATAATGCATTTAACACATATTAAAGTGCTATGCAAATAAACCTACAAATGCTTTCCTCTTTCCTATTGCTTTGAATAAAATATAGTTTCAAGCTTTTTAAAACATCGACTTATTTTACTTAAGGTTTTATGTCTATTGTTTCTTGTACTTTCAGAACAGGAATAGAGCTGAAATGAATATGGATGATTTTATTTCAGAATGCCCTCAATACTATGCCACACACAGAGTGAAAACATCTGTTTCTTAGAGATATAATGACAGATTTTGATGTTCCAAAGTGAGACGATGGACTGGGTGAGGGATTAGAAAATTTAATGTGAGATTTAGAGTTTTCAGTAAGGAAAAAGAAAAGAGATGGGGCATGATAATTTAGTCCTCACATATTTTTTTTTGTCAATGATCAAAGAATAGCCTTTTGAAATGAAATAATCCAAATTGAACACTTCAATCAGGACCTTACAGAAAATTACTTGAGAATAATATTTATAGTATCAAAGTTATTTTTTAAAATAACAGTCAACATTGACTTTTTTTGGAATTCCTTAGAGACACCATAATAATCATTTGAACTTAGGGCTAAAAACTAGTTTGTTATCAACAACAATTATTTCTCTATGTTAAAAAAAACTGAGTTATGACTTAGAAAGGAACATTTTGGAAATCGAATTGAACAAGTGTGCTAAGTATTAGGTAAAAATAATAAAAGTGAAGAAGACATTGTGCTAAAAGCTGAGAAGTTACAAGAAAAAAATGCTACTTTATCAGCCTGAAGTCACAGTTCAGGTATATCATTACACCTTCATAAATGGAGAGATTGCAGAGAACTTTGTGGAAGAAAGTTATACAAGGGTGAATAGCTGACTTGCATTGAGCCAAATTATACCATAAGTTATACCAAAAATTTTGTGTTTTAATTTGGAAAAAAAAAGATAAAGAATTAGTAGGAACCATGTGGTGATGTCAGTGTAAATAACATAACAGGCATAAAACGACTTTTTACTTTAAATGTATTTTTCTTGTCAAATAGCATTCTCACAAGCTTTGACAAGAAGAGCTGTGGTAGCCAGAAAGAAAAAAACTGTGTGGTGATATTTTGTGTATGCTCTAACAAATAAAGCTTGCCTGAAGATCAGAGGGCAAAGCCAGCCACAAGTTGGCCATAGAGACCAGGCAGTGGTGGCACACACATTTAATCCCAGCACTTGGAATCTCGTGCATTTGCTCCCAGTACTTGGGAGGCACACATGCCTTTAATCTCAGCAGTAGGGAGGTGGAAAGAGGATGTGATATGGCTGGGCAGAGAAAAGGAATATAATGCGGGAGGAGACAGGAACTCAGTCCTTTTGTCTGAGAAGTTGGTGAGGTGAAAGGTGTCTGTGGCTTACTCCTTTGTCTTTCTGATCTTTCAGCATTTACCCCAATATCTGGCTCCATGTTTCCATTAAGACCAATTAGGATTTGTGCTACAAAACTGTTAAGTATTTCAAAAGTTAAGAGGAAATAAATGATAAAGTAATAAGGCACTCAGAAGCACACTGTGGTTACAAAGGTGGTATCTGTTTTCAGATAGTAGGTTTTAAAATAATAATTTAGTGGGAGGTAATTGTAAAAAGAATATTAAAATGTTGAAAATATCTGGACAATTATTTTAGGTTTGTGATAGAAAGTTAATAAAAATAGAGCATCATGGTTTGTGAACAATATCTAGAGTCCAACTCAAGCTTGATACTGTTAAAATACATTGAGTTAAATGTTTGCTACAATTTCATAGTTATGTTCCTTCAGGCATGATCTGTCCAGAGTATCAGAAGGAAAGGTACTCAACACATGGAAACTGATAGTGAATAAAGACAACGATGAAATAACATGATAACATCAGACAGAAGGATGTTTGTAAAATAGGCCAAATGGAGAAGAATAGAGATTTTAGAGAATCAAATGAGAGGAAAGCTCAAGTTAACCACGTGGTATAGTACAAAGATAAGAAAATAAAAAGTGAGTACTCTGTCCAAAACCATGGTACCTTTAATCATGTTGAAATCAAACCCAGAAAGCACACACGGATATACATCGGGACTAAATAATCAAGAAGTCAGCAAGTAACAATATGACACAAAACATTTACCTACAGTGATGACTACATTGATAGTTGTGACACTCAACATCATGTTCAAGCATGTTTTGAAGAAGTACAAGATGAGTATGAAAAGTCAGCTCCAGAGGATTGAAGCTTTCTCCAAATTGTCTGCTCTTTAGACCCATCATCAAATTTTCAGTTACTGTTATATTTAATAAAAACAAATATAGTCCATAGAAAAAGAAGTTATTATGATCCTGCAAAATGCTTCAGAGTGTGTTTGCAATAGTTTCTTTCTAAGAAATGTATGCAGCATGAGAGTAAGCAGGTTCCTTGAATGAAAATGCCAAATTGAAGCCTTTAGTGTTATTTAATTTTCTCACAACATTACTAGAACTAAAATAGAATTTTAATAATGAAAACTAGTAAAATAAATAGAAAAAATGGCAGTCATAGTTGTAGCTTTAGTCTCATGCATTTGTTAGGTAATAATAGTATAAAATGGTAATTTATTAAAATAATCCTTCAGTAAAGGCAAGGTATATAGATACATATTTTCAGAAGCATAACATGTTTTGATTGCATTTGGGAAAAATGTATAAAAATACATCAATGTCTGATTCTTTATTCAAATCCCCAAATTAAACTTTCAGGTGAATACCTAAAGTGAAGAAAAATCTTCCAAATATGCCTGGAATGCTGAGCTGAAAAGAAAGTACCTTGGAGACACCAGCACAATGAACAGATAAATACATAATCGCTCTAACATTGTTGTCACTCAACCTGTCTTCACTGGACCTGGGAGCAAATGAATACACAAATGACAGGAAAGAGAAAAAAGGTAGGCAGATGAGGAAGAAGGCCTTTCACTTGTACTCTGACTGTAGGTGCTCTCTGTTATCCAGGAAGTTAGTCAGAAAGGCACCACTTTGTAAATTCACCTCAGGCAGATATAAAGAAATCAGAAACATATCCCTTTGAGAATTTCAGTCAGTTCTGTTTCTGCCATCTTCAGTTTAGCACTTTGGTGAACATAAACTCTAACAAGTCAGGCCATTTGTGCAAAGCCTCAGGGCAGTTTAGACACAGACTTTTCCAAAGAGGGGAAGGATCTCAAAAATCTCTATGTGAAAAATTCCATGTTAATGAAAACTAAGGAAGAAAAAGAGCAGTTTAAATCTAACAACCAGTGAGTGCTTATGCAAAGAAAGGTTTTAAATTTCTGACCAAACAGGTTACAAGAAATTATATTTCTTTCATTTAGTTTAAAATAAGTGGTACTCCTATTTATTCAGTGAGAGTGGCTGTGATTTGAAATGCATTTTCCTCTTAATTAGTTATTAGCTGCTCAAATATCAACTAGCTAAAGAATGAATGAACTGTGGAGTGTGGCATTTGCTTCTGTTATGTTGTTTTAATGTCACTAGATTATCTGTGAAATATCATATTTAAGAATTGACACAAGACTGTCTATCTTTAACTTAAACCTCTATTGGACATATAATAATAAGTCCCATTTAGTGAGGTCTCTTAATCCACTTAAATTTAAAACCTAAGAAAGTCATTGAAAAATTCTCTTTTCCTTTCATGTTTTAGAACCTAGAAGACAATAAAGCATTCATGGAGGCACTATATTCTTAGCTAAGATAATGTATTGTTCTTAATTTTTATGAATGTGGTATCTGAATTAAATTGAACATAAAAGATATAGTTCAGAATTCATTAAAAATCTAAATAGGTGAAGTTCAGGGGTGCTAGAGATTAATTAATCTTTTATGGAAGCATTTGCAATAAATTCAAAGTTAATGAATATTCTGACACTTAATATATTTAAGGTTTATAGCTTCTCAAATTTAACATCCAAAATACCCTTCAAAATGCACACATAAATGCAATGGACCTAAAACAAAGGACATCAGAGGACATATCTCACTTCTATGGTGTATGCTAACCATATTATATCAAGAAATGTATAATAGACTAGTGAAACAGCTTAAATTATACATTTCTGGCTGAATAATGAACAGAAATATTTCTAATTTTTTATTAATTAAAAATTAAAAAAAATCATTATAAATATCTTGCAAACAAAAATGTCCACTACCAACCAATTTAAATATAATTCTCTCTCTGTCTCTGTGTGGAGTGTGTGTGGGTGTGTCTGTATGTGTGTTTGTGGGTATGTGTACATGATTGCATTGCTGCATTGTCAACAGAGCTTGGAGGCTTCACATTCTCTGGAGCTGTAGTTAATGGCAGTTGGGAGCCACTTGACTTGGTGGCTGTGAACTCAGCTCGGGTCCTCTGTAAGAGCCATATGAACTCTTAATTGCTTAATCTAGCCTCAGAAATATTTTTAAATCATTATTACATGAATACCATTAAAATGCCATTATATGGATATATTAAATGCAGTTACTGAAATTCAATTAAAGCATTGTTTGATTACTATATGAATAGGTTTTTTTCATCAATACCAAGCTTTTGCCATTTGTCATTTGAAAGGTTTCTAGAAAAAGATTGCCCAGATTCAAACCCTGGATCTTGACTTGTGAGCCAAGAGCTTATACTAGTCACTAAAACTCTTTGTAACACTGCTTCCTCACCCATAAAAGGGATTATAAGTTCGATTTTTATATTTATATAAGAATATCTCTATACATATGTATGTATACAGATTCATATATACACTATACTTGCTTATATACACATACACACATATATATGTATACATATATATGTTATATATATATATAATGATTAGAAATAAATCAGTATATTAGCAGGTTATTCTATAATTCTTATTTTGTTGGGAAAGCTAATAGAAAAATTGGCAAAATGTTCGTAATTATCCATTTTTAGGATTATGCATTTTTTAAACCAAACTTAGCTTTTCCTCACTCCTATTAAACCCACCCTGTCCTTCCCCTGACCCCAATATTTAGAAATCACTAAAAAAGTCAGATGTGTCCCCATCACCAATTCTTGCCAATCAACTGACACAACATTCTTTTTCTTGGATTGCACTGAGTATGTTTCCTGTTTGCCCAGCTTCCTCTTAAGAGTCTGCTTATCTCTATTGGCCTCATCTAACCCAATAAAAGAACAAACAATTCTGTTGTTTGTAGAAACTGTATAATTTCCAAGGCTATGCAGATTTCTAGCATCCTTTCTTCTGAATAACATTTTCCATTTTTAAGTTCCTATTTGTTTTCACATGACAAAATATCCTTTACAAAGATACTTACTACTCTTTAAAACCATAAATTTAAAATTAATGATCAATGAGCTTACTTTCAAATTCATAGGAATTGTTGAGAACATTAGAATACCCCAAACCTATAAACTTCTAAAAGCTTCTACTTTCTCTCTCCTGTAACTCTTCTCTCCTTTGTAGCCAGTGACATTTCATTAAATACTGTATTTGGTTTTGTGTTTTAAATTGGCAACTCTATTATTCTTTTTATGGACTTTGGTCTTCTGAGAAGAGTAGCTTTCAAATTTTCAACACTCCTAGGACATAGTGATCTTAAAGACAGTTCCTAAAGACATTTGGCATCTCTTGGGAAAGTATATTGGTTTATAACTCTGATGATGTTATTTTACTTTTTCCTTTAAACATTAATGCTCATTCACATTGACATTCTAATAAAATTCTATTTTCAGGAAGTTCTTACACTTGATAAAAATATGTAAGGGCATCTGATGTAGTGGGTGACTTTATGGCAAAGCATAAGCCATCTTTTGGCAAGTTGTTCTTCAAATGTCAAATTTGACCCATGAAACTACAATGCAATAGTTCATTGTGAAGATCATATACATTCAATTTATTAGTAGAAATAGCCATATGCTGGTGCCTCAAATTAATAGTTGTTAATTGCTTAATGAAATATCATTTATAAGCAGTTTAATGTTAATATCATTCATTCAATCAGAAAACATGATAAGAAACCCAAGGTATAATGCTAGGAAATTTGTCATCTAACAGAAAATTATTTAGTATTAGTGTTCATACTATTTAACTAGAGAGGAAATTAAAATTTAGTAGGATGTGTAAATTATTTTATTTTATTTTATGAATTCTGGAAAGCTAACATTACTTAGAAGATATAACTTTTATATCTATCTCAGAATTAAAACTTTTCACATTAAAAGATGATATTCTACAGATTAGTTTCTCAAAGAGTAGTATTTTGTTGATTATCCATGAGTAGGTTAATTTTAATTTTCTTCTATTTTATGCTACTAGAGAGAGGTTCCTGATTCATAGTCACTAATTTACTGTGGTCTCTACTAATATGATAATTGACACAGAATTACTCCCTTTTATTGCTAAAATTTATCATACAAAACCTGTATTAGCAAGACATTCACAAACTAATGTTGCCAACAGTACATTATATTTGGAACAGTGAGAAAATAATATATTGTTGAACAACAAAATAAGATCTGGAAATTTGATCTTGAACTATATAAGTAATGCAGAATATTGAGACAGCTCAATATGAAGCTCTTCTAAGGCAGAATCATAATATATGTCATACTAAAAACTTACAGTTTTAACTCCACAGAGCAAAAGCTGAGGTTAAACAATTTAAATAAAAAATTCAACATAACTTAAAATAAATTTTAAAAACTGCAGTCTTACCTTTCCTGCCTTTCTTCCTTCAGATCTCCGCTGATTTGGGATAAAATGGAAGCAAAGGAAGGAAAACAAAACAAAACAAAGACAAAAATCAGCTTAAATTTGATTAGTGCATATACATTTTATTTTTTTTTTTACAAAAGTATGTCAATATTCCCAGTGCAATAGTTTACAGTTTTGCTTTGCTCTCAGTGACAGTATGAGCAAGCAAATATAACAGCACTATAAATTTCATGTAACAACATGAACGACCATATAAAACACTGATTGGTTTTAAAAACTTCAGTTAATCTACATGGAAATTACACTTTCCATTAGAAATTCTCTTTTGATATCACACACATCTCACCAAATTTTGAATGACCAGGTATTTAGACGGTATATGAACCCATTTCTTATTTATAATAGGACGAACTAAGTTCATTGGAAATTTGTTAATTAAAAACCAACATACAGAATATTTATATGTCATCATGATACTATTTCTAAATGTTAAGTCAATAAATTTGGTGGTTTTTAAAAGAGGCATGTTAATTTAATTCAGTTCAACTAATTGTTTAAAACTATCATGATGGACTCAGGGTTCAATTTATTTAAGATATTTTTCTTTGTAATGTCCCACAAGAGGCATGTTGGTTAACACTTTAAAACTCAAGAAAATTTTAGAATATTCATTTTTACAAATTTATTCTGAATTTTAAAGGATGTAGATACTATATAACAAATGAACTAAATGCACATATTTCTAAGTAATTATAATCTCCAAAGTCCCCTTTTCTCTACTTTTGTCTTGGTTCCCTGTCCATTGTAAAATACTGCAAAAGTGCCTCAGAGAACCTGTTAGAAAGCCAACAATCACAGAATGATAGATACAGAAAGTGTAAATACAGAGAGGAGTACATTCAATATTATGAAAGAGAAAAAATAGTCTACATTTTTCATACAATGACCTATTACCAGTCTCAGAGAAATCTAAAATAGGAATGCATTAAACCATGCTACAGATGATAAAATGAACTAAATTAGTAAATTTAGTTCCTCAAAAAGTAACCATCACATTTAAGAATTACATGTATTCTCCCTACTAGTCATGTATTATGAGAAATTATTTATGTAAAAGTCACACACTATATATTTTACTCAAGCTGTAACTTAAAAGTCTGTAGTACATGCACTCATATTAATTTAAGCAAAAGTCAATTTTAGAATATTCTCATCACTGAAAATAAATCCTCATATAATTTATCTCCTCCATTACTATGAACCAACATTACTAGAAATGCTTTAAAATTCTACTTTACTTTGATGGATAAAATTGTCAGTGGTGATATAAAGATATTTTCCCCACTTTCTTTTACTATAATTTATTCTGCTGCTTTAAATATCCACAAGTCAACTTTTTATCTTTATAAATTTCAAAGTTTGGGCCGGGTGTGGTGGTGTAAGCCTTTAATCCCAGCACCCGGGAGGCAGAGCCAGGCAGATCTCTGAGTTTGAGGCCAGCCTGGTCTACTAAGCAAGATCCAGGACATGCACCAAAACTACACAGAGAAACCCTGTCTTGAAAAAAATAATAATAATATGTCAATAAAAATAAAAAATAAATAAAATAAATTTCAAATTTTGGGGCATGGCATATTAATTAAATCATTGTCTATTCAATAGTTTAACTTAATTCTTTAATTTAGTATAATGATTTAAAGTTTCAGTTATAATTATACATTTTAATAAATGTATTTACTTTTTGTGTCTAATAATATTCTATTGTAAAAATTCATTATGTTTCATCAAAACATTTGTTCATTGAATCAGATTTAGTTCCTCTGTACATATGGTTATTAGGAATAATATAATTGTTTAAACATACAGAAATAAAGGTGCTCTGTATGCATATGAGTGATGGTATGAATAAGAAATGTCTCTCATGTGCTCAGGTATTTGCATACTTAGTTCTCTGGTGGAATCACAGTTTGTAAAGCTGATATAATCTTGCTAGATGAAATATATCACTGGGAATGAGCTTTGAGAGTTCATAGACTTGACCCACTTCTACTTCACTCATTCGTCTCCAGTTTTGCAGTTGAAGATGTGATTTCACAGCATTCTATTCCTGCTGCCATACATGTTACTTATCATCATGCTACCCTACCATGATGGACTCTTCCTTCCCTGAACTCAAAAACCAAAATAAACTCTTTCTTTTGTGATTTATGTTTGTCATGGTGTTTTATTACAGCAACAAAAATTTAATTAATACAATATGGCTTTCAAATATATGTATAATTTGAAGTACAAACATTAGCCATAGAATAATGCTTTTTAATTGTTTGAGGAAATTCCTGATTGTTCCTCCCAGTTGCTGTAATTTACATTGCTTCCAATAGTATATGAAGTTTACCTGTTCTCCACTATCTTGGAATTTAATTTTAAATAATTAACTTTGTAATTATTTCTGCCCAAATATTTAAATATCATGCACTAGTAATAAAATTGGCTCTGAGTTATGTGTCATGACTATTCTTTGATATTGATTATGTGATTATATGCTACTAAGCTACTCATATTTTGATAGATTGAAATGTAACTTATTTTCTCACACAAATTTTTGCATTATTTGAAACAAACATTTAAATTATAAACTCATGTTGAAGCAAACAACATTTCTATAATTACTATCTTATTATTTTCTATTATGGAGGAGGAACTCTAAAAGTCCCATAAGTTACTGAGGAATAATTATCTTTGAGTAGTTGCTGGGAAAGGGAGAATAATTCTTTCTTGAGTGTTTCCACCAATAGGATTGGCATGCTGCAGTGGATGGCCCCACACCCATGCACATGCTCAAAAGCATCAATTGAACATAAGAGAGTAACAAAAACAAGTAAGTAAATAATTAAAGACATAAAACTAGTAGGGGAACATGTTGGCAACTTATGAAGGGAGTTGAAGGGGGGAAATATGCAGGAGACATGATCAAATCCATTATATGCATAAGAACTTCTTAAAGGATAAATGAAAATTATTATCTATTAAAATCTAAAGTACTATATAGCATAGTAAACAAATCCTAGAGAGTAAAATTTAGAGTGGCTAACCAATGATTTGTCCAACATGAGGCCCCTGCTGTGAGACAGTCCATGCTTGGATGGCAGAAAGTCAGGACCCAGAGGCTAGACAGCCCAGAGACCCTGGATAGAATCAAACACAACTGACCAAAATACAAAAAAAAAGAAGTTAATGAAATGATTCCTAATTATATTCTGCTATACTCATAGATCAGAGTCTAGTCCAATCGTCATCAGAGAGGCTTTACCTAGCAACTGGTGGAAAAGGATGAAGAGACCCACAGCCAAACATTAGGTGGAGCTCAAGGAACCCCCGGAAGAAAGGGAAGAAGGATTGTAGGAGTCAAGGACACCAGGAGGAAAAGGACCCTAAAAATTTACTAAGCAGCATTCATAGAGGTTCACAGAGACTGAAGAGGCAACCACAGAGACAGTATGGTTCTGCACTAGGACCTCTACCTATATGTTACAGTTGTGTATCTTGGTCTTCTTGTGGGACTCCTATCATGGGAGCAGGGGCTGTTTTTGACTGTTGAGCACTTTTGGGACCATTTTCTTCATACTAGCTTGCCTCATCCAGCCTTGATATGAGGGTATGTGCCTAGTCTTGTTATGACTTGATATGGCACATTTGGTCGGTATCCTTGGGAGGCCTGCTCTTTTCTGAAGGGAAATGGAGGAAGAGTGACTCTGGGAGAGAAGGGAGGGGTGTGTATGGGGTCGACTGAAAGTAGTGCAGGGAGGGGGAAACTGCAGTTGGGATGCAATGCATGAGAGAAAAAACAAAAGAGAGAATGGGCAGTCATGGAATAATGACACATTAGTTGCTTGGCAAAAAGAAAAAAATGAGAAAACTGGATTAAATGATTCTGATATGATGATTTTTAAATTGGAGAATTTTATAAAGTACTAGTGTAGAGTAAAATTAAATAACAGAGCATTTTCAATGAAGATCTAATCTAAAACCCTAAACAAAAACAAAATTGTCTTAATATGGCCTATGAGTAAATTATTATAGGTAATAACAAATTACCAGCTTTTCACTAGGAACTATGAATGATTTAGAATCTTAGTCACACTTAATCCTTTTGGTTTATTTTAAAATCCAATCTTGCCTTGAAATTTTCTCATTCCATGACAATAACAAAAGTAATGTGACAGATACATCTGCTTTCTGAAAATACTGTGTGTCACATGAAACACGGCTTTCATTTTTAATTGTTTACATAAAGATTTTTTTCTGTTTGTGTATTGCCAAGATGAATGCAATTGTCTTTGATATCACTTTAAATTACAGATCATCTTAACATGTTAACTTGTTAAATGAGAAAAATCTGGCTGAGGGTATTGCATTGTCTATTAAAGTTTGTAGATGTTTGCCATAAAAGCAATAAAGTGATTATGAAAATGAGCAAAAGAATACAAATGATCTTTCTTATTTTCTAGAAAAAAAATCACTGTTTAAAAATGCAATTAAGCAGGCGGTGGTGGCACACGCCTTTAATCCCAGCACTAGGGAGGCAGAGCCAGGAGGATCTCTGTGAGTTCGAGGCCAGCCTGGGCTACCAAGTGAGTTCCAGGAAAGGCGCAAAGCTACACAGAGAAACCCTGTCTCGAAAAAAAAAATGCAATCAGATGCCTCCAGAGTTTGCTTTATTATTATTACTTGATAGAAGAGAAAGTAGGAAGTAGTCTTGAACACATTGGCACAGTATAACACTTCCTAAATATAACACCAGTAGCACAGACACTGAAGCAACAATTAATAAATGAGACCTCCTGAAACTGAGAAGCTTTTTTAGAGCAAAGGACATAGAAAATAAGACAAAATGACAGCCTACAGAATGGGAAAAGATCTTCAACAACTCCACATCTGACAGAGGGCTGATCTCCAAAATATGCAAAGAACTCAAAAAGCTAGACATCAAAATACTGAACAATCCAATTAAAAAATGGGCTACAGAGCTTAACAGAGAGTTCTCATCAGAAGAATCTCAAATGGCTGAAAGACATTTTAGGAATTGCTCAACATCCTTAGTCAACAGGGAAATGCAAATCAAAATGGTGTGAGACCGTCTTATACCTGTCAGAATGGCTAAGATCAAAAACACTAAACACAGCTACTCTGGAAATCAGTATGGTGGTTTCTCAGAAAAGTGGGAATCAATCTACCTCAGGATCCAGCTATACCACTCTTTGGCATATACCCAACGAATGCTCAATCTTATCACAAGGACACATGCTCAACTATGTTCATAGGAGCATTATTCATAATAGCCAGAACCTGGAAACAACCTAGATGCTCCTCAACCGAAGAATGGATAAAGAAAATGTGTCTCATAAACACAATGGAGTACTACTCAGCAGTAAAAAACAATGATGTCATGAAATTTGCAGGCAAATGGATGGAACTAGAAAATATCATCCGGAGTGAGGTAACCCAGGCTCAGAAGGACAAACATGGTATGTACTCTCTCATAAGTGGATTCTATATGTAAGGCAAAGGATAACTAGACTACAACCCACAGCTCCACAAAATCTAGCTAACAAGGAAGACCCTAAGAGGGACACATAGATAGTTCAGACAAGGAGAAATAGATGAAATCTACATGAGCAAACCGGGAGTGGGGAGGGAGGTAATGGAGGGCAAAGAATGGGGGATGAGAACATAAGAAAATGGGAGGGTCAAGCTGGAACAGGGACAGAATGGGAGAGCAAGGAAAGAGATACCATGATAATTGAAGACATCATGGGAATAGGAAGAGGCAGTGTGCTGGGGAAGTTCTCAGAAATCCATAAGGAAGCACCACGTTGGACTACTGGCAATGGTCAAGAGGGTTCCTGGACTGGCCTACTCTGGTTACCAGACTAGTGAGTACCCTAACTGTCATCACAGAGCCTTCATCCAGTGACTGATGGAAGCAGATGCAGAGATCCACAGCTGGGAGCAAGGCTGAGTTCTGGGAATCCAGTTGATGAGGGAGAGGAGTGATTCTGTGGGCAAGGGACATCTGGATCATGGTGGGAAACTGTGCAGAGATGAATGGCCACACTAGTTGAAAACCAAAACTAGTTGAAACCAATGAATTAATAGCTGTGGAGCCCCCATGGGACTAGTGTAGGCCCTCTGGATATGGGAGACAGTTGTTTAGCTTGAATTGTTTGAGGGGCCCCCAGGCAGGGGGATCAAGATCCATCCCTGTGCATGGGCAGGCTTTTTGGAGCCGAGTGCCTAGGATGTGATACTTTGCACAACCTTGGTGCACGGTGGTGGGGTCGGGTGGGTGGGGTGGGTGGAGAGCTTAAACTTGCCTTAGCTGAGTGTGCTAGCCTCTGCTGACTCCCCATGGGAGATCTGACTTGGAAAATGTGGACATGGGAGATGGGTTGGGGGAGAAGCCTGGGGACTGGGAAGAGGGAAGGGAGGCGGAACCTGTGGTTGGTATGTGAATAGAAAATTTCTTAATAAAAAAAAAATAAAAATGCAATCAGATTGCTCAGTCTTGTTGTTTTCCAGCTTTCATGTTAGATGAAACAATGAAAAACTACATCTACAACAAAAAATTTAAATGACAAGTATCAAGTATAAGGTAAAAAGTTATTTAAAAACACTATTATTAGTTCATAAGTAACATATGTCTCAAATGAAAGCTAAAATCTAAGATAATTTCATGTAAACACCAGTTGAAGTATAGTATTGTGATATTGATTTTAACACAGATTATTTCCTATGTAGAAACACATTATCTTCATGGATATTACACAGATTTCCTGAGTACTCTGTTGCCTGTAATACAATATATAACTTGAATATGAATATGTGTTTATTTAAGATGTGATATACTGTTATAATAAGATAAATTATATGATAAATGTGATTTCATTTATTCATTAAAATTTGTGAATAGATTAAAATTATTTAATTTCTGTATTGTTGTTATTTTATTTCCTAACTAGTAAATATCTCTGATAGAAAAATGCTCAAAATTGTATTTGTACATGGTAGTATTTGCACAGACTTTATTCTTAGTCTACTGCCTTTGTATTATTCCTGGTGGAATTCTACAATTGCATAAGCTACTAGGCAATTATCCTATATATAAAGAAAAGCAAAGGCTCAACAGCGTCTCCTACCTTCATATACAAAGTTCAGTCAAGGCTAGTTAGTAATGCACTGATTCATTTACCAAGCTAGTTAGGGCGTTACTGCCAAGATAAACACAGTTTTCTTTGCTTCCTAAGAAACTAGATTCTATAAATGGGAATAGAGTTCACAACATAGATACATATAATAATTATAGTATCCAAACAATATACCATCTCCTTCACTAAGAAGCATAATTTTTCTCATAGAATTATTTGAACATATTTAGTTGCAGTGTTAGCAGAGATGTAAGATGAACATTAATTAAAGGCAAAATTTCATATTTATCATAGTCCTACCAATCAGTATCTATGATCCTGCCAGAATTTCCTAAGAAACATAGAAGAGCACACTTCCTGAGTGGTCTATAAAGTCTTGAATTGTCAAAGACTTGCATTAAAACTGCATGAGGTAAGGTCTGAGATTCATTTTAAAAGTGATTTCATTCCCTAGAGGTGTATCCACCTCAGGCATCTTCTCTGTATTTAGCACTTAAAGTATCTAAAATATTTTAAGCTTGTTCATTTTTTTTACTGCTATGTGAAACTATCTTGGAAATTTTCTTTTTAAAAAATTGATTTTGTTGAAGTTGCTATTTTCAGCTTCCAATGAAACATAAAACAGACAATGTTTCCATTTATCTGTCTGGTTTATTTTCAGCAGAGTTCTATAATTATGAGAGTTTTGTTCTTATTATTGGTTAATTATCATTAGTTGTTTTGAAAGATTAAGAAAATTATAATTTAGAGAGAGTTTAATTGTGAAATTTTATAAAGCAACAACCACTAATTGAACATCTACTCTGTGACAGGCAGAGTAGCTAAAATCTTAATCTCACAAGGTAAATTGCTTAGCTTAAAACACAGTTTCACTGTTATTAATTTTGCAGCTTGGGTGACTTGGTAAATTATTTAACCACAATTATTTGTGATTGTGACTGAGCCTGTTCATTTGTAAAACACCAGTAATAATACTAATTACATGACAAAGTGGCTATGCTATCTAATTAAGTCAATACACAGTTTTATAGTAAGTATTAAAAAATGCTGGCTGCCACTAGTACTGTCATTATTTTAACAGCACTATACTGTTTGAAACTATGAAATACTATGTGAAATAAAGAAGTTGTGGTCTCATATATTTAAAGCTTAGTCCACAGTTGCTATTTAGGAAGGATTAAGACATGGTTTTGCTGAAGAAGGTGTGTTACTGGGATAGGTTTTAAGGTTTCAAAAACAAAAGCCAGGGCCAGTCTCACTCTCCTTCTGCCTGCAACTATTGATGTTATGTGAGCTCTCAGCTACTTCTACAGTGCCGTGCCTGCCTGCTTACAGCCAAGCTTCTGCCATGATGGTCCTCGACTCACACTCTGGAACTGTAAGTCATCCCCCAATTAAATGATTTCTTTTATAAATTACCTTGGTAATGGTACCTCCTCATAGCACTAGAAAAGGGACTAAGGCCAAAACATCTTAGTAATTGACACAGTCAGCTACTAAAGGTGAATCATAGTTGATATATATGAAAGCACCAGAAGTGGGGTAGAGGGTTGTAACTGGAAACATTTTTGCTTTTGAGTCCCAAGGGAATCACTCAGGAAAGCAAATTACAGAAATGAAGATAATGCCAATAGGATTTCCCTTAGCATATAAAATACGTTTTTAATCCCACATTTTTTCAGCTAGTGACTGTTAACCACAAGTAAAAAGCTAGCATTGTTAAAAAATATTTTTTCAAGTGACTGGAGAAACAATTTAATCCATGACCTATAATGTTAAATCAGCGGTGAAGTACAGCTTTCTATACTAGGCTCATGGGATACAATCTTGGCCCAGATGATGAGGTCTTTATCATTGTCATCCTAATTATAACTCATGTTGAAGTGATTAGATCACTTGTTAGAATGAGGTATTGTCAGCACTAAGGATGCAATGATAATAAAATAGTCCATATAATTCCTTCATATATATGTCTAGTGCCTCAATTAAGTCATGGATTCAAATTATTAAATGATTATAGAACTTGCAAGTTTTACCCTTTATTTATATTCATCATTTGAACAGGAAGCAATCATTACAAGCAGAACAGCAGACATCAAAACATTTTATAATAAATACTCTGCAGAGATAGAAATAAAATTAAAATTGACTACAGCCACAAACTTTGATATACTAAATCAGAACATCACTAAAAATGCTCTAACAATATCTGGTTTAATTTACACAAAGGTCATACAACATTGAAGGCATGAAAATTTTCCTTTTCCCTTTATTTTACTACTGGAAGACTCTTATTTATTTACCTTTATGTCAAGAAAAGGTTTAAAGTGAATGCATTTCAGCTCTGGCAGATAAACCTGGAAATATTCATCCTAATAGCATCAGTGCTATGTATATATAAGTTACTATGAGGATGGAGATATAATCTAGCTGTTAAAAACTCTGAGAGCTCTTGCAGAGGACCAAAGTTCAACTCTAAGCACCCACATGGCAATTTAGAATCATATAAAACTCTAATTGTAGGGGATCCAATACCTTCTTCTGACCTCTATGTGAACACACAAATACACTGTAAACAAAATATATGCAGACAAAATACCCACACATATAAAAATAAAAATTTAAATTTAAAATTAACTGTACACTCATAATGAAAATGCATATTGGATTGAGAATAGGAGCATTATTTATACAAATTAAGGAGAACATAAAAATAAATAAATAGTATTATATTAAAAATGGAAAGACTACATATTATGCTCAGGTAGAATGCAGAGATATTCTTTTTTCAGTACTCTTGCTCAATATCAAAGTAGACATAAGGCTAGAAAATTGAAGAAAAGGTATTTGAAATTAAGAAATGAACCAACCTCTATTTATATGCCATGAAATTGTCTAACTAAAATCTAACAACAAAATAAAAGCACTTCCATAAATATTAAATTTAGCACTGGTATCAGATATAAGATCAGTAAACCTGAGTCTCACTCATTATGTAGCCATGGCTAGATCAGAATTCACTAAGTAGACCAGGCTGACCTCAAACACATAGAGATCTACTTGCCTCTTCCCTGGAGTGCTCAGATTAAAGACATCTACTACCACCCCTGTGATCAATTGATTCTTTCCTTGGAAAATGTGAATTTATATATATATTATTCATTTTATATACATGTCCAGATAACTTACTTGTATTTCTGAACCATTCTTTGCAATAAGGCAAAATTTTAGAATGCATAAATTTAGAATGCATAAACAATAAGTCATGAGTGAAACAGGTTAGCATTAAAGCAACAACTACTTTCATAAATTTAAAAAACTTCAAGAACAATATAATAAGATTTAACTTAATATCTATTGGACACATAAAACTCCAGGTTACTCCAAAAATTTATTTTTAACTGTTAAAAAACCTTGTTTCCCTATAATATGAGCATCCGATTTTATTATTTAGTATCACTCAGAAAAGACTTTAAAAATGAGATCTGGAATGGTTTCTCATGCTTATCATGTCTTATTTTGGTAAATTCATATGGTACACAATTTCTTTGGTCTTCACATTCCACAGTACTATCAATACTCAAATGTATCAAATAAGTCTTGGCTAAGGGAAGACCACACATGCTAAGTACATGTTCAAACACTGAATTACAGCTCATCAACTTTAGCTTATTAATATCTGGAACTAATAATATTTTAAATTACAATTATATTAGCACATAGAACTCTCAGTTCGTATTTCTGGAATAAGAACTGGTTATGTTATCTGTGCCAATATTATCTCTATTAAATCACACTCTTGCTTATGGCTGCATTTAAAATAAAAGTTAAAGATAAGCCCATTCCAAGGTTCATTGCAAAACTTCTTTTCTTTTGGTCAGCAATATTTTGGTGTAGAGATGTATTTCAAACAAGTACAATGTTGACTTTCTCTAAATATTATTCCACTGCCCAGACTTTCAAACAAATTCTTCAAAAAAGGTGACCTCCATGTAGCTGGAGAATTTCTCTCCAGCTCCCCCCACCAAGTCCCGCCAGTCCCAGAGCCCACTTATAAAATAAACACACAGACTCTTACATTATTTAAACTGCTTGGCCATTAGCTCAGGCCTGTCATTATCTAGCTCTTACTCTTATATTTAGCCCATTTCTATTAATCTTTACTTTGCCACGTGGCTCATGGCTTACCGGTACTTTACTACTTTACATTTTCCTTGTCCTGGCGGCAGCTCCAGGCAGTCTCTCCCTTCCCTTCCTGTTCCCTCAATTCTCTTCTCTGTTAGTCCCGCCTATACTTCCTGTCTGGCTATTGGCCAATCAGAGTTTATTTACATATATTGATATCCACAGCACCTCCAATTCCCCTCTGTTCCTGTCTTGTATATGAAAGAATGAATTATAAAGACAGCTTTAAGTGGTACAGTTTTGGTCTGCAGATATTATCAAAGGTCTAGAGTTACAAACCAATGGTGCTCTATTCAGCAATAATGATAATAAAAAAATCCATATGGAACAAACTGAGGTATCTCATATATTACAGTAAGCAAAATATACCTTTGAATATAAAGGGATATGTTTTTGTGTATGTCTCATTTATATTAATTTATTTTTTTACTTACAGTTCACACATTTGTATTAAAAATCTCCACTTTCCAAATTCCCATACAATTGATAACCATGATACTGTCACTGAAATTATGACCTATACCTGGTATTCTAAATTCAACTTAGTGCTCAGGCAAAACCTCTATGAATATAACGGGTGTAACTTTTTATCAATAAACTACAGAATTTGTGGATTGTAATATTGCTATATAAAAACTATAATCATTACATTTAATTTTATTGTATTCATAAATAATTCAAATTTGAAAGGAAAAAATATTGCTTCTGAAATGTCTTCCCTAAAATGTACAATAAAATATCTTTGGAGACATTATGTAATTTAGAAAGAATTTATCATTTATCATTTATCCTCTTATCATTAAAACAACTCATGGAAAATCTTTTAGTATATTTTGATGAATAGTAACATAATGAAGTTATGATTTATTTTATTATGAAATAATATTTCCTTGATACTGTAATTAACAAAAATTGACTCTTCTATGGCTCACTTAAAAAATGACACTTGTTTTCAAATATAAATGATGGCAATAAGAAAACATAAGTGATTAAGAGATACAAGCACAATAGTTATTTATATTAGAAATTCGTTCACCTAAATAAAATGGTATGATATCCTCTGTATTCTACGTCTTGTTTTGTAAAATATACATTATGTTGTACACACCTGTGTATGTATGTGTTTTCAAGGGACAAAACTATCAAGTTAGTTTTGAACCTCGTGCAGCCTTGAGGCAGGGGGAAGGGGCTGGACTTGTCTCTAATGAATGTGCCTTCCCATGGGAGGTCTTGCCTTCTTGTGGGTGGGAGTGGGGGGTGGGTTCGGAGGAGAAGGCTGGGGAGGCAGGAGGGGGGAAGAGGGGGTTCTTTGATTGGTGTGTAAAATGAATGAAAAAAATTTCTTAATAAAAAAAAGAAAGTATCCTTGTTTAAAAATTGCATTGAAGTCAGGTGGTGGTGGCACATGCTTTTAATCCCAGCACTCGGGAGGCAGAGGCAGGTGGATCTCTCTGAGTTTTAGGCCAGCCTGGGCTACAGAGTGAGTACCAGGACAGGCACCAAAGCTACACAGAGAAACCCTGTCTCAAAAAACATAAAAAATAAAAATTGCATTGAGAACACACAGTCATACTTTATTAATGCCCAACTCTGCATTATTTATATTTCTTCTAGTATAATCATAAGACCTCTTTCTTTGTCCACTCTGACAAGAGCTGCACTAAACTTCTCACTTGAATCTGTCACTATAGTTATCATTTTATTCATAATGTTTTAACTAACCAGACTTCGTGATGATAAAGTTTAGATCTGACATTATTGACATGCCTTTGTCAAACAAAGATAAAGATTATAGTACTGAGTACTGATGAGTTTATATTAATAAAAATCAAAAGATGCATTTAAGAGGAGTAGCATTTTCTAGAAAAATGATAAGTGGTTCTCTGATTTGGGCCACTACTTGTACCAGCCCTGTTACCTTTACTGCCCTGACTATTTAAAGGCATACAGTCTGGAAATATTTCATTATTCTTTCAGAATCAAGCTGCTAAAACTACGCTAGTAATCTATAGAAGACTGGAATCACTGTGTCTTTTTACAGTCATAAACCTTGAGTTATTTTTATTTGAGAGAATAGCCTTATTAAGATCCATGGATATGACAATGTAAGTGTATTGCACTATAAGACGTATGTAATAAAATTATAATTGAAAAATGAGTACTCTTCCATCAAAAACTCTACAGTGGTTTTTATTAGTTAAAATTCAAATGCACTTGAGATTCAAAAGGACAGTGTAACTTTTTCAGCATTCAGTAACATCCACAGATTTAATGCATGTGGTTTTAGGTTAATTCCCAGTAATTATATTTATGAACAAAATATTTTTGTGAACTAAAATACACCCTCAAACACTCATATCTGACTTTTCTTTCCAATTATTTAAATTAATCTTCCACAGTAAAACACATTACAAAATCATTTTACATTAAGTTAAATTATAAAACAACATCAGGAACTGAGACACAGAAATTACTGTAAGCCAGATATTTTAATTTTATAGTTAAGCAGTGAATTTAACTCAGATATTCCATGAAAAAGAACAGAGAGAAACAAGTAGCATGCCATATTGTTCTTGCAATTATTGAGGTATGGCTCTTTAAATGTTATACACAGCATCATGCAAGCTTTATAGTATTTTCAAGCAAGAAAGAAAGGACTACACAATGACCAGCTTCTAAATATGACAACAGAACATCAATTAACATATGATCTATGTAACATAGATCAATGATCTATGAGGTCATGTGTTACTAACACTATTTTTATGTTCTAATATAATTAGTGTAAGGAAGAAGTCTGCCACAGGAGTAATTGTTATATGAAACTGAATAAGGCAAGGTTCTGGGAGGCATTATATGAAGTTAATAAGTAGGGAAGCAACAGATTCATTGGTTACGTAGAGGTGATATGTTGTGCTAGAGTCAAATTTTCATAGTAAATAATAATTCTATTTAAGGATGAAAATTAATACACTTCCTCTTAGTTGTAAGTCTTTATATTACACATCCATATTTATATCCATTGTCTATGTCTACATCTGTGGAGAAAAATGTTAATGTATGTATTCAACAGTCTAATTTTTCCAAAGGAAATAAAATAACATATGATTTGGTAGGTAGAAATTATGCACCAGAATTTAATAAATTTGCTAGAAGACATTCAAAATTTCTAACAATGCAATAAGTAATTTTAAAATATCATATATGTACGTGACATTAGATATATTTGCAAAATTTGGAAAAATATGAATCAACAAAATTGCAGAGTGCACCATCTAGTGGATTGTACATGACAATAATCTTGACTCTTAAATTACAAGCGTTCTTTTTTATTATTGTAATTCTTTGTGTCCTTTTTTAAAAATAATTTTATTTATTTATTTATTTATTTATTTATTTATTTATTTATTTATTTGTGTAGTGTGTGTATGTGTGTGTGTGTGTGTGTGTGTGTGTGTGTGTGTGTGTGTATGCATGTGTGGGAATGTACATGTGTCAAGGCACATGGGTGGAAGTCAGAGGACAAATTTTAGGATTCCTTCCCACCATATGAGTACAAGGAATTAAACTTAAGTTGTTACGCTTTGTACCAAGTAGCTGAACCGGCTGACACATATCACCACCCCTCAATAATCTTATACCCTCTGTTTCTTTCTGTTACCACTGACCAATCTATTCCCGCCTTTGAAAGAGAAATAAACAGTGTGTATGTGTTCTATGAAGCAAAATAAAATTCCATAATTCTGACATGTCATGAAAATAATTAATTTCATATTATATAAAATTAAACATAATAATACTGAGACACAAATACATTAATGACTTTATAGATGTAATCCATAGAGTAATATTCCTACAACTTTGGTTCCTTTACAAATGTCCCTGTATCAGGAGGAAATTTCCCAATTTCACTTACCTACTTATCTCTTATTGACATTTTATAATTTTCAATTAATTTACCTTTATTGAATTAGTAAATAATGAAATATTGCTTATTTTCAAACTTGTCTTCTCGTACATTGATATAGGTATACTTGGAGAAATTTTCTCCTTCAGTAAGACATACTTTAAAAAATAATAGTGAGCTCATTTCCTCTTTCTACTTTGGATTAATTTATCTGTATTATATATACAAATTCTGTACATGATCCTGAAATACCTGTTGGAAACTGCCCAATGCTGCTTTTCTTTGCTCTTCTTATTTGCAGATGTTAGTGAAGAATTGCAATGATCTTCCTGCTAATTCTTTGTTGCTCTTCAACTACACACTGTAGTTGTGTTTCAAGGCAGCTTGAAAGTGGTAAGGCATGGAAACAGTGATTGATGTATTATCTGACCTTTCTTGACTGGTACTTTCTCCTATGCCGTTTGAGCAATGGAGAATCTAACTGAAGCCTCCCTACAGTGTATGGACTTTTAGATTATTTACTGACAATAGAAGAACATTTATCAACAAGTATGGTAGAATCTATAGAAACTTTTTCTTTTCACCACTGAGAAATAATGGGAATGTTTCCAGGATACTAATTTGGTTGACCATTTAATAACATCTGTAAACTTAAATAAGAAATTTTGTAAAGAAAAAAAACTTGCTTTTCAATGGTACAGATATATATATATACATATTAATAGAGAAATTTTTTTAAAGGGAAAATTGAAGTATATAATAAACATAAGACAAAAATTTAAATACCCGATTACAGGAGATAGGTCCAAAATCTCTCTCCCTGTTTCTTTTTGTTGTTGTTGTTGTTTTTTGGTTGTTCAAGACAGGGTTTCTCTGTGTAGATCTCACTCTGGAGATCAGGCTGGCCTTGAACTCAAAGAAATCTGAGTGGCTCTGCCTCCCCATTGCTGGGGTTAAAGGCGTGTGCCACCACCAGACGGCATTTTTTAAACTTTTTTTTCCCCCAAAATCTCTTAAAGTTATGTTTTTACTTAATTTCTAATGAAAACTGCATGTAAAAACAGCTGATGTTTCTTATACATTTATATTTTCCTAAGGCAAGTCCTAAAGCAAATGTAGATATTTTCCTTTACAAATATTTCAGAAAATATATTTCAAAACATCACAAGGACTTTGACATATAATAGTGGAGTGTCATCTCACTAATATTATGTAGATTTCTAGTGACTGTCCTTCATTAATTTTAATTACCCAGTGTAATTCACAGTACATTACTTCTAAGCAATAAAGTTATAGACATTTCTGGGTTTCTAAACTTGAGAATAGTTTTAGCATTGTTTTATAAGGCACTGTAGACTATACATACCCGAGTAGACATTTGTGAATTTAGAAGCTTTTTGGAGGAGTGAGCATAAAATTATTTTTCAGGAAAGTGATACCAAAATCTTATAACTTTTCTTATTGACAATATCTGGGCCTCAGCTGTATAGGAATTTTGATTACACTGTAATAATTAAGGAAATATACTTATAAGTGTTTTTCATTCTTTTATTACAATTTATCAAGGATAAATCTTAAAATATTTTTATAGTAGTGTGTCAGTGGACTAAATAGCTAAAGAGTTACTATAAAATTACAACAGTTATAAAATAATTATACCTAGAAAAATCTCATGCCATCTCTGTCACTCCTCTGATATTAGCTAACAATTTATTTCAGGTGTTGTCATGAAAGTTCACGTTTAGAATTTCTTTCCTCTCTAGGCTGTTAATGTATTCTGACATTATTAATGGCTCCCTTATGGAATCACACTCTCTAGGTGTTAGCATTTATATTTCAGAATCACTTAGCAGGGGAGAAAACAAATTTAAACTCTTCTGTGCCAAGCAATCCCACTACTCAGATGTCTTTGGGAATTGTCTAAAAAGAAAAATGAGACCTTGGCAAACTGAGAGGAGATCTGATGACTAGTTCATGTTGTCCTTAGAATCTTATTGCTACCCTCACTTCCCTGAATAACAGCTTTGTTTCTCTTCCTATGCCTTTGCTCATTCTGAGAATTTTTCTCTTCACAGACCAAAAGATTTCTATAGCTATTATTTCACTCCCACCTGAATTGAAGCCATCTAAGAGCTCAACTCAGATTTCTCCTTTTCTAATGAGTACAATAACCTACTGCAGTCTCAGTGGACTTAAGTCCTATGGTACTCAAGATCTGTAGTGCACAGTTTAGCCTAAATTTAAAGGAGAGTCTTGATTTCTAAGGCGAAGTATTTTGCTTCAATCATGCTATAGGTTTATTGGAAGGAAAAATGGTGATTGAATACTTAACTATCCCTTAGCATAAGAATACAGATCCACATATGCCTACATGTTGTGTGGTAACATTATCTGTTTCACCAATGAGAAAACCAGCACTTTGACCATTGCTTCATCGTTAACAAAGATAAACCAGTTAGGCCTACTCCACATTTCTGTGTATGTTGTATTACATCCATCAAAATAAAACAGGTCTCAATGGATAGCAAACAAATGCAGAATGGTTTCTGTTAAAATTGAGAGTATACTAAATTATGTATTCAGATCTTGACCTGTTATGTTAATTTTCAAAATTTGAGCATCAATATTTTGTAGTGCCATGATTTAAGATACAGCTAAAGTATATTCGATGATATTGGGGAATAACTTTTACTTGTTTAAGATAACTACGTAATTAGACTATTCAGCATTTTTTTTGGTTGAGAATTACATGACAATTGTGTATAATCTATTGCATTTTAAATACAATTTTAAATCTTCAAATAACAAACTCCAAAAAAATAAAGAGGTAGATTTGGAACATTTATTGATAAGCCTATATTCTCTACAACAGAGTAGATAAATGAAAAGGTAAATAAGCTGATGATGGTGTTAGTAGCAGCCTGAACATAGTTCATTCCTTTCCTTTTGATCAAGTTTTATTTCATTTCATTATTGTATAATCCTAACTGCTTCTTCCATGTTTTACTTTCATGGACACCATACTTTGGGTAAAATATTTACATCCATCTGTTTTTCATTTTTTGATAAAATGCTGTTCTTCAAGTTTGTTGTTAAATTTATATGCTTGTTTAGTTTTCTAAATTATCATGGTTTGCAAAATTTTTCTATGGGCTACTACTGCATCTTTATAGCATCCATGGTCTGAATCATTAAAACTCCAACAAACTTACAAATCTGTTTTTCTCCCCAAGGGAAAAAACTCAGAAATATGACTCTTATAGGTTTTGGTTTTTAAAGAAACACAGAAATATAATTTAAGTTCTGATGGGATTATAAATGAAACAGGTTTTTTTGAGTAAACAAAAGAAAAAAGGCACAGAATTGTTTTTTGAAATTAATAAAATAACATATGCTGTTAAAATTAGCAACATTAGGATTATTAGTCATTTCCAGCAATGCTGTTATATTTTAGAAATTATATTTCTTAACAGAAAATAAAATTGAATGAAACGAAATGACCAGTATTTACTGAAATTGGCATCAAGTTAACATTTCTCAAAACACTAAGGATTGCTGAGGCAAATGTTCAGGAGGTGAGTTGGATGACATTTCCCAAAAGAAGACACACAATTGTCTTTGAGTATATGAAAAATGATGGTCAAAATCATTAGTAATTGGGACAAGGCAAAACCACAGTGATATCACTTCAACTCATTAAGAATGGTTTATACCAGAAAGAATAATGATAACAAGGGCTTGTGAGGAACAGGGGAAATAGATCCTTTGCACACAGCTGTTAGGAATGTAACTTGATCTAGTTATTATTGAAACTAGGCATACTTTAGAAAATTAAAGCAAGATCTATTTCACGGTCCAGCTACACATATACTGAGTACGTATTCACAAGAATAAAATCAGTATTTCAACAAAATTTATTCTCACCACTGTTGAGCTCAGTATTATTTTAATAGCAAATAAATGGATATAACATGTCCATTAGTGGTCAATGGATGAAGAATATATAGTACATATAAAAATGTAGTAGTATTCAATCATAAAAGAAATAATATCCTGTCATTTTGACAATATAGATAGAAAAGAATGAAATCTTATAATTTGTAACAGTACAGACAGAGCTGGAAGTCATTATTTTAAGTAAAACATGTAAGGTACAGAAACAGAAGATAAAGTTCTGCATAATTCCCCACTCATATGGAATCTGAGAAAAAACTGATCCCAGAACTTCAGAATAGAATGATAACTTCTCACAAGTCATGAATTGTAAGGAGAATGAGGAGATGAAGAGGATTATCAGTAAGTTACAATTAGATAAGAATAAGAATCGCTATTGTGCTGTTGGATAGTAAAGTGATTAAGGATAATTATGTATCTCAAAAAGACAATACAAGTCAATCTAAAATTAATCCAGTTGATTTATAACTATTCCTGCAGATATTAGCACAACTCTGATAATCAAGGTGTAATTTCCTTAAGTAGAGAAAACTGATGGAATGAGAATGAACATGTAAACAAGGAAATCTTGTTTCAAACTCTACCACATAATAGCTATTATAGCTGAGTGAATCAAGTATCAAATGACTGTGTTTTTTTTTCAATGAACAGTTCCACGTTCATTCTGTATTATTGTTATATAAATATTACACATGTTGTATTATATCATTGTGCTGCACAAATCTTAACCCTATTCACATTATTCTAATCTTCTATTTCCAGCTTAAATATTATTACTAACAGGAACTCTTCCTGATCTCTACATGTAGTCAAATGCAATCATCTCATATGGTCACAGCATGTTACATAGTCTACATTTAGCATCTATTAATTAACATCTTGACTTATAATTGGTAGCTGGCACAACATTGATTTTACTAATCTGTGAGTTTTTAGAAGATGGGCTTATGATATTTTTTCTTATTCTTTCTTTGATTAAACTGTCAGTATTTGCTATAACACAAACTAAACACTCAGCGAATCTTTTTTTTTTTTGAGTTATTGTGTTAACTGACAATAAAGTAAGGCAGACATATTACAAAAAGCTTACTTGGGAAAGTATTAAACAAGCTAGGAGAGTGGGACATATGGCACAAATAATTTATTTACCTTCATTTATAACAAAATGCGTTTTATGCAGGTGTAAATTATAGCACTTCAGTAGAGCTTACTCCCAAAGACATTTTTATTAGAATATTAAAGAAAAAATTTGCATTTGACATGCTGTAAAACTCTCTTTTAAACCAATAACAAGGGAGCTTTTCAAAACAGTTGCTCTAGAGAAAAACATCAACAGAAGCTCAATATGTTTCCACACTACAAATAAACAACAGCACAAAGCACTCAAAGGTGCTACAAGAAGGAAAAGTAAGAAAAGCAATTGCTTTGGTGGAGGGCACTGCCAAGAATCTCCAAGCACACTCAATTTGCCAAGAGATAATCATTTTAGAGAGAGAGTGTGTATAAATGATACACAGAAAGCATGTTCAGGGGCTCTGTGGGTTGTAAAAAGTGTTCACTGAATTATTTTCTTTCGAAAGTGTGTTGTGATACCTTAAATAAGCTTGTATTTTTCAACATTCTTCTTTCGTATACACTCTTTACTATCAAGTATTCAATTATGAAGAAGGTAAGTTATGCTAACAAACTGTCATCATTATGGCCTTTCATGTCATTTGCCAAAATAAGTATCACTACCTCAAAGAAACATCAGTACAGTTGTGTGATGGAAGGTACATCTAGCTTTAACTGCAACCACATAGTAGATACTTCTTCAGTATTGATAAATGCCAACATGGGTAGAAGGGTTTAGAGTACAAGAAAAGAATGTTGTAGCTCTTATTCCTCGCATCACCATGCTTAGACAGTCTTCCAGGGGAAGCATTTTCCTTCGCAGGCAAGGTTAAACAGCAAATTTATTCTTATACTATGTTTTTTTGCTATACACTTAACACTGCTGTTGAACAACTAAGGAAAATCATTAAATATCTAGTTTAACTTCAGTGTGGATGCTATGCAAGCATGTTTTCATTTACATAAATACAGAAAATATGAGCAAATCTCAGATATAAAAGGTATTTTAAAAAGACTCTGCCTCAGGATTGTTTTATAGAATCCTTTAAGAGGTGATTTTGTGGACTTTATCAAAAAAGATACAGCTGATTTTGTAAATGTTTTTTTACTCAAGATGTCAATTATTAATGTTTCCATGCAACAGGATTCATTTAATGTTGTTTAAAATATAGCCTGTATGTACTATGAGCACTGAAAGAATTGAGGACAGTAACAGTAATTATAGATGACAAAATCAAGTAGTCGGTATTGATTATTGGGTTGTCTGTGAAGTGCTTCTGTTCTATCCTTGCCAAAATAAGAAAAGGCATATTAAATTTCAATTTCAGAAGCTTTATATTTTCTTAGACTTCAAAATAAGATACAATCTCTTTGTGAGATGACATGTGTTTACACTCTATGAACTATGGATCTTTTTTTTAAAAAAAAAAGTATGAGTAGACAAATAAATGAATATTCACTAAAGTTTAAAACAGTGATATGGTACACACAGCTCAATGGGTGAAACAGTTATGTGCCAAGCATGATTCTAACTGCCTTATGAAAGATATACAATATAATGCTCAATTACTAATAAAATATGTCATTATATTTGTCATGACAAATGTTAAAACAAAACTCATAGGCATCAAATAGTGTAGTGAAGAGAACATAGCCAGTCAGTATCAATGTCATTATTTAAAGGCAGAACTAAGTGACTTTAAAACCCAAGCTCTTACCTAGCATAGGTTATTATCTCTTTTAAAATATATAGGTGGATATTAGTGCTGAGATAATGGATGAATGTCGTGCATGGCACTGAATAACATCTAGTGAATGTGGGACACTCTGCTACACATGGAGGCCTTTTTTAAATATCCTCCTTGCTCTCAGGATCGCACATTCTTCAGGATGTTATAAGGCAGGATCACAGATACTTGCAATTTAAGCCCAGATGTGAAGAGCCTCCTGAGCTGTAAACATGGGGCTCAATGAGTTCAAAGAGTATACAAATAATGGTCAGCTGGACATGAGTGCAAATTTTCACTGTTAAACAGAGATAGATATGAGGGAGAAACATTGAGTAGGAACTGAGAAATACATAATTTAACATGTAAAGATGAACAAAGACAAAGAATTAGCAATGTGTTTGCTTTTACTACAATATAAGTATGCATTAAAAATGGGCAGTAAAGATCAGAAATGTAGGGGCCAAAAATGAAAGACTGAATGCCATGAATCTTATTTCAATATCCAATAAGAGTCAATTGAAAACTTGTAGAGTTAGCATATTCTGCACTCAATAGAGGATAATCTGTAATTACCATTGACATCTAGACTGATATATATAGTAATCATTTTAGAATGAACTAGAAAGAGAAGCCTAGGAGAGTCAAAGTTTCACAACAGCTTTCCAAGTTGGTGTGATTTGCAACCTTGCTATGAGGAATATGCAGATGAACCTATTTGGGATCTCATTCTCAAGAATTCTTGAAAGCTAAAGCAAATTAAAACTGACTACAGAACTTCTTTGCAAAAACCTGGTAAGTTTCCAAATAACCAGAAACTCTTCACTTGTCTTAACCTATTTTCATATAACTTTAGTTATCAAAGAAAGCTTCATATCATAGAGCAGAGTTTACAACTATAGATAGTTCAGGAATTATCAGTAAGAAATAACAGGAGAGTAGGACTAAATTCTACAAAGTCTAAAAAACCAGCAACTAAAGCAAAAGAATAGTAAAAAAGTAAAGTTTCAGAGGTAACTATTTGCTGAATCGTTCTACCACTGCTTCACTTACCTTTGGTAAGTGCACTAACAATGAACAGAAACCTGATATTGTTACAGAGGACATAGTGTATGTTCTAAAATAAAGAAGTTTCAGAATGATTGACTCAATATTAAGACTGAGTTATTTGCCAGAATATTATGAGAAATATGTCCATATCATTCCCAAGACCTCCTTGACATTGTGCCTACTTTACAAACCAGATAACAATTGGCCTTACAATTAATCCTAGAAATCAACAAATGTTCTGATGAGTAACACCTTCAATAGACATGTAGTAGAGGTTTTGAAAAGCTACTGTTTCGTTTTATAATTTTGTTTTTCTTTTTTTCTTTTTTTTTTTTTTTGTTTTTTGTTTTTTGAGGCAGGGTTTCTCTCTGTGCAGCTTTGGAGCCTTTTCTGGAACTCACTCTGTAGCTCAGGCTGGCCTCAAACTCATGGAGATCTGCCTGCCTCTGCCTCCCGAGTGCTGGGATTAAAGGCCTGCACCATCACCGCCCAGCCTTATTTTATAATTAAGTAACTATAGATTACTCCAACAAGTGTTAAAAATGTGACACACACATATACATATATATATATAATGTATATATAGTATGTATATAGTATATAATGTTTCCTACTACATGTCTGAGCAAATTCAATGGTACTTCCTCAAAGAGGAAAATAAGTTTCTAATAATCTGTATCTTTCTATCTCCTCCCTCTCTCTCATATATATATTAAATGTAAATATTTTATGAGATAACTATCCCAAATTTATAGGTATAGAAACAAATTTAGATAATTTGTCCCCTTTCCCAGCTCTCACATATCATTAATGGAAGATCTTAACAAGAACTGACTGTAGAAAGAACCAAATATGATGGATACTTGATGACTAGTCTAACCGATTATGCATTTTCTTCTCTACAGCATCCTTTTCAGCAAAAAGGATCCCTAGTTTCCACGTTTGTTCTAAATTTGTATTTCCTCTTGTACACTCTCTTGTTCAGAATCATGCATTTATGGCAGTGCTGTCCTCAGATGGATTCGTTGTGTTTATTCATTTCTCAAGTGGCCTCCATTTCACTTCCAATGTGATCTTCTTGGAATCCAACATGATAAATGAACTGATGAGCTTTATTACCTTGATTTTAGTGTGATCAACAAACAAGGTTCCCTCTGTGATTACAAACAGAATTTCTTTCACTTGGATGTTAGGCATAGCTAGTTAGAAGACTCATGCACAGGCTGATGAGTCATAATCCAAAATTCTATGTAAACAAATGATTCATATAATATAGATATAGTATCTTTGATTTCCTTCTTATATTTGAAAACTGCAAATCTATGTTTTATTCATTTGAATTATGATTATACTGAATGATATTTAAAGTCTATATTTATTTTCGAAAGTCTAATTACCAGAAGATATGAATATCACAGTTAGCAACTTCTTTTCAAAGTTGATTGCCAATATTCTGTGGTTCAAGATCTATAGAGGAATGATTCCCATCTGTCGTCCTCTGCATTTGACTGCTGTGGAAGCTCATAAGCCTTTTATCTGTGGATATGGAACCCATCTGCTATGTTACTAAAATTTACTAACAGGCTATGGAAATCAGAGGACTGTTAGTCATACTTAGGATACGTGTTCACTGAAGGGTTGTCCCTCATGAATATAGTGTTAGAAAGTGGGTTCAGTGGGTAGCCATTAACCTCAAAATCCCAGCATTTATGCATAATTTCCCTATCTGACATTTGTAGCTATGAAAGGTTAGGTATTAGTATTTAACTTTTCGCTGTTCTCACTTAGAAAATATTTAATGATTGTAGTTCAAATATAATTTTACAAGGATAAATCATCAAAAGAAAACAATCACTTGTGAACATTTAGTGTGATACTTTTCAAAATTCCATATAACAGCATTGATTAATGAATAAAATTTAACTATTAATACTCTGGAAGGCTATGGATGGTGGCCAAAGTATATGACTCTGCTTGGATAGTGGGATGAGTGTTTTCTAAGACACTAAAAAGAAAACCTACTCACAAACAATGTGAGTAACATTAAAACACACTGATTTATCATAAAATTAAGCTTCCCCTTGTATAAAGAATAACACACTAACTTGTTTGACATTCAAGTATTTCACAAAATAGCTCTGAAAAATATAGTTTTCAAAAGTTCCCATGTTCAGATTTGTAAAAATTCTAATCTCAAATCATTCTGTGACAAAAATTAACTTACATTTTCACACAAACACACACTTTTCTCTAAGATATCATCAAAGTACACCCTGAATTTTTAGCCAATAAGGTAGGTGTTTTGAACTTTGAGAAAATAAAACAAAACAAAACCAGGATTAGTACATGTACGGATCAAAAAGCTTTTTCAACAATAAATGCATATATTAAATCCTTACAAAAATATCACGTGATATGAAACTGGCTGAAGTTTAAATGAAGTTAATAGAGTGTGCAACTTAGAAAACATCATGCAGTTTCACAAACCCTAATTTAATATTTTTCAGGATACTTTTGCTGCATGTGAAAAACAATTGTAAGCAAGTTATCTCGGGCAGGTATATGTTTTCTATGTGTAGTGGGTATTCTTAGTGATTCATACTCTAGGAAAGTGCTCTTCTTGTCATGTATTATTCCCTGAAACACTCAAAATAAGACAATAGGGTACTTCTTAACTTGAGTGTGTTCATGTCCACTTGTAAACAAATCAGAACATAAATCCTCAACCTGTTTCACTTGTTTTGACATCAATTGTGAACCCTTTGGATTAAAAAAGAATAATATAGCTGATTTTATTTTATAAAAACTGATTAGTCAAACTCCTGTGAATCTCATAAACTGCACTATGGAAAATATATGACTAGTATAGCAATCCCTTCCTCAATGGGATATGCTGTTAATATATTGAATTAGTGATCCTGTTAGTCATAATTCGATAATTTCAAGATTAGAAGGTAATTCTTTAAAAGTTTGGAAATCCTCACATTCTATTAGTGTTAATCTTTTATTTGTCTGCATAAATATTTTATTAATATTTATATTAGTAGATTCCACATCTATTGACAGTATACTTTATGATATGATGCACGTCTTATTGTTCATTTCACTCTAGCATTGCACAAAAGGTCATTTTACTTTAACATATGCAAATAGATACATGTGTAGTGGCTGAAGAAAAAAGTATATTAGTTCAATATAAAAAAAAAACTTCCTCTATAAATGTTTCTTGTTCACAGAATTACTTTTCTTTCCTGCTGTTAATTCTCAGTGAGAAACAATTGGACAGTCGTTAAAAAGTTAAGCTTTGGAGGGTGATCCAGGGGAAAATCATTTTGTCTTTGTTATTTGCTAACATTTCTCTGTGCCAAAAATTTCTAAACATATAAAATAGGACAAATAATAATAACAACAATTTTTAAGCATAGTTATATGTTTGTAATGAGAATTAAATATATTAATATTGAATTACTTAAGATGATCCTTGGCATGTAGTAAACAAATATAAATACTGTTAAATTAAATAATTATATTGTTATATTTTGCTTCTTTCCATTATCTCTTCCAGTAGTTGTTTTTGCTATTTTTCTTTCTTAAGACAGTTTACTGTACTGGAGATATGATTTTATTTTCTTTATGACATATAAATTATATTCTTTACATATGTGTAACTTGGCAGCAATAGGGAAGTCTTGGGGAAATTAAAGTCAAGTAAATCATATATGTAGAAGCCACCCCGTCTATAGCAGTACTATTTTTTAATCTACTAAATTTCTATTCATCTAAGACATAATCACAAAATGTTTACTTAGTGAAGCACAGTGAGAACCATAGTACTCTCTATATCTATGATTGTAAGGATGTCTTCAAGCCACAAAACAATTGGTGTTTAAAGTCACAGAAAAATATGAAAACATCACAAGTCAGTTTTCTCTACGATCATAGCCCCGCATAAGTAGACCACTCTCCAATGGAAAGCTGCACATACAAGAATACTTCGGCAGCACAAACTGGTATGGATGGGGATCGACAAGACACAAAATTGGTTGAATGGGGAACAGGGTAGATCTGGACAGAGTTGGGAAGTATGAATATAAAGTAACAGTATACATAGGGTGTAATTTACCACTATATTTATATCTCATTTTAAATGATACAATTTTCCTGGTAATTTTAAATTGAAGTCTCAAGCAACACAACAATGAAGAATATCAGATAATTAAAGAAACTCAACAAAAAAGCACCAGCAGTATAAAAGTACTTACTTTTGCTGTAGGCATTTTGTGTTTGTTAGCAAATTAAAGCCACATATTTTGTAACATATCAGTACAATATCGTGAATAGTAACTACCTGGCACCACAAAATGCTTCTTAGTGAGTCTCTTATTTGTGGAGAATAAATGTCTTATTCTGTCTGACTTTTAACTGTACATAGCAATATTAACTTATGTCATAGTGGCAGATCAAATTTTTGGACATTGTGGGACACATTTTGATGTCATATAGGAGTGAATGTATTCATCAGTGGGAGAATATTTGTCAAATTTTCATGAGCCTGAATCAACTTTAAACATATAAATGATAAATAAGGTGCACATTTTCTGAATGTTTCTGTTCTGAAGACTGACAGTTACATCTTTAAGTAGTCAATAAACTGATAGTACAACTGTGTAATTCATCTTGGACACAAATATAGTCCAGGTCATGTTATATTCACAATGTATGCTCAATCTTCAGCAATTTTCTTGAGATGGAACCAGAAGAATGGAAAAATTTGAGAGGTAGAACCTGAAATTTGGTAAAGCATCTAATTTAGACAAGAGTAATTTAAATTATGTGGAAATTTGAACTGTTACTGATTTGAAATTTATATTTAAAATTAATCATTTCTTTCCATGGTGCCCAAATTAATTCTGTAACTCTTCACAAAGGTAGATTTTAACTATGAGAAATATTGTAGGATATTATTATTATTATTAAGCTGCATATAGATTTCATATGTTTGCAATGTTTATGTGAAAATAAATAACCATTATTTTTATCTAATGGTTTTGATTTGCATTTATGTGTCTACATTTTCAGAATTTACAAACTAAAAGACATTTGAAAATAGCTAAATAGAAGACAATGCATGGTAAATTTGGTGCCCAGGTAATTAGATTCTGGACTTTTACCTTAGTATTTCTTGTGTAATATTGGTAATTGACTCCGAGACTTCATTTACATACTAGGCAAATGACCTGCCACTGAAGTAAAGCATCCTCCACATAGGACTTTATATTATTAACAGTAAATTAGTCTGACAGATAAAAACAAACTTCATAGGATGTTAATATCTGATTCTCTGCAGCCTGCTTTTTGAATGTACCCTTAGAAAAAATCTTGAATTAATTGGTTTGGCTTGTATAATTGTCCTGATTAAAATGAAAAAAAAATGTACTTGGAAAATATTTTTTTAAAAAAGGCTCAAATGCCTTCTTCCCTGAACTAATTTGAGTGATGTCCACAAAAATTTGACTAACATTAGAACAAATGATGCTATGCTTTTGGCTAAACCTATCTTAATGTTAAATCATATTTTAAAATAGAACAACTCATTTTTCAATCTATGACCCCAGAAATAAACTTATTTATAAAACTGATAGTCATTTAACAAACACTTCTAGAAGATTAATTGTAGCTGATTTAGCAGATGAAGTAATATCATCAAATCACACTAGAAAGAATGTATTTACCATTTCATTTTTATCACTGAAGTCCAGCATGAAAATACCTGAAGAAACGTGATGGAGCACAAATAGAAAAACACCGATTCCTCATACTATTATAAAATCATTGAAGGTGATGAGGGTCAATAAAACTATCCCACTAGAATGAAGGTTATCAAGATGAGTACATCGGATGAAAGGAAGGATCAAGGCTGCCGAAGAATCATGGCCTCTCTTACATTCTCTTGTTCCTATCCTGCTAGTCTCTGGAAAGGCATCTCTCTAGAGGATATTCTTCAAAGAAATGCAATTATCTGAGTCTTTTTTCCATAAAATTTTGTTGACTAGGGTGGTCTATCAATTAGAAAAGAAGACTTAAATGTCTCTATTAACTTACACTTAATACATCAACTCTTCTTCTGAGAAATGTTACTTTAGGAACTTTAAGCTACGTAACAAAACGAACTTGGATATTACTGAAGTTCTGTTCCTTATCTTCCCATCCCTTGTTTTATCTACCACAGAGCTTAGAGGAACGTTGTTACTCCTTGGTTTCTGTTTTTGGTATTCATTCAGTGTTCATAAAATTCACTCCAATTCTGAAATTACATATACTTCTCCCATTTCTTTCTTTTCCATGAACAAAGTTTAAACTTGAAACATTTTATCACTCTTTGAATTTTCATACATTATGTGTTATACACTAGCAAGTTGATGTGCCATTCTGTCTGTTTATCTGTATATTGTTAATTTGTTTTAATAGACCCAAATATTGTAACTTAGGAAGGAAAGTTTGAACTTGCATGCAAAAGACAAAGGGAGGAAATATTAAAAGCATATCTTTTTCATACCTGTGGATGAGGATGAGTCCAGATTTCCACAGTTGTTACTTCTTTCATGGGGGTGCGAGATCGTACCACCTCCTTGATTGTCTTTGTAAAGGAAGAAAAATAGTATTTTAAGCCACTTATTCAACATAAAACAAATACACTTACATGCACACAAATGCACACAAACATTGTGTGCAAGGAAGTAAGAAAATTGTCTCTTTTTAGAAATAATACTTTCCATAACAAATGAGTTATGAGTTACAACATGCTGACTCTGCCAGGTCCTAAAAATAAAGTGTGAAACAGACAACACTTTTCTTTCTCATAGAGCTTATACTCAAATGTAATGCACTTATTTGTTTTATTCTCAGCATCTGAACAAATGTGTGAAGGATAACTTAAACTATTTAAGTCAAACTCTAAGTTGGAGGGAATTTCAATCTAATATTTCTGTAATTCAATGACTTCAAGAGATATGTTAACTGATTTTATACTGTCTAAAATTAAATTCTGTCCTATGTATGCTATGAAACTGTGTATCTGCCCTGTGTCATATAAAAGCATTCAGTGTATGCAATAAACTCCAAAAGGATTTCTGAACTAATGGACAAATCCTAATCTATCATGCCTGAACAGTGATCAGTATCTGGGAAAGGTGGAAGCTTTGTAATCCATTTAATTTGATTTTCTCATATTATAAAGTATATGCTATATCTTTAAAACATTACATGCACATGATATATGTTTTCACTATGTATGATTTTAAGTAATGCATTAAAATGAGGGCTAAAAGTAACAATTCCATCAACAAAAGGAAGAACAATTTAAAAGAAGTAGAAATAATACAAGCCAGTGTCTGGTGGATGCTTACATGCAAAAGTAGTGTAGCTGAGTTTTGTCACAGTTCTTATATCATGGTCTTATGATTTTGTGATGTTGAATACTACACTAATAATATATAATTAATATACTAATTAAAATGATGGTGCTACTACTTGCTAGGGTTTTGTGTGCCACATGTATCATTTCACTGTGACAGTTTAATTTATTTATTATGGTTTTTTTTTTGTATTTCCATGCCATACTCTTCATATATACACACACAAAAAAAGAAAGAAAAACAGATTTGGATCATGACATTTTAATGCAATTTGGTAAGAATTATTTTATTATCAGTTAAAGGTCAACTCAAGTTTATTATGAAGGGATACTATTGCTGTCACATAAAAGACACATAACATGTTATTATTACTAGACTAAATGGTTATCACCATTTTTCAACTCACAGAAACACAGAAACCATGAGTATCATAAGTCAAAATGTAACACCACATCATAGCATATTTTTCTTATGAAAAAAATAAAATTAAGTAAATGATATAAGGCTACCAGCAAAATATGTATTTAAAAAGCTCATATATAAGCTAGTCAAACAATATTTATTAGTGCCTGTTTGCTTACAGAATCTCATAAAATATATCCAGAAAAAATAAACTTGAGATTAGTATGTTGGTAAGTTTAGTTACACAAAATGTTATGGATATTAAGACATTAAGTATAAGGGAGAATTTGGAAAATAAGGAAAAATGACTTGGATTATGTTTTATTGTCTCTCCATCAGTTAACAGATATTACCAGCAATAAATATTTGTTCATTATCTGATGAAGCAATACTAAATTTTAAATGATTAAATATTTGCCCATATTAATTACTGCCATGAACAAAAGAGTCTAGAACACTCTTAAAGATGATGAATAACATTAACTGTTATGACTAAGTAATTGTAGGATATATGGGGCAGGAAGGAGTCCATTTAATAAAAGAATATTGTAAAAATATATGGTATTCAAAGTGTAGTTAGTTTCTGTATCAATAGACACTTTATTGGACATATTTTAATCTGTCATTTGTTATTGAAACAGTATAATCAATACTGAACATTCTTGTAAACTGAATCATCATGACTTTGTAAATTTTGGTCAAAATTGCAGTTTGTGTAGTCCAACTCACCATATCAAACAAGAATTTGGATGAATTAGCAACTACAAAGATTTATATAGGTATTTTGAGCTTGATGCTGAGATCACAATTTTACTGAATGAAAAGAAAGCATTCATTATTACTACCAAACAATGAATCACACTGCAAAATAATTTTTGCTATATACTTGACATTTCTTAATAAATCAAACTACAAGTACAAGGTAAAACAGTGTTTATATTTGAAACTTAAATTACAGTAAAGGAATTTTGACAAGTAAAGTGCTTCAAATCACAAGTCTTGTCAAATTCATTTATAGACTCCAGTGATGTCAAAAACTTAAAATAGGAAGAAAAATCTCCATCCCCACACAAATTTCAACTGAGTTATGGCAAATGTGCAAGTGAGGACATTTACCTAACCTGTAATTGGAAACAATTAATCTTCAATGTAATGATAAGCTAAGTGGATAAATCAAGAAATTAACCTAATACTTTTTTTTCATATGTCATCTAAAGAACTAAAATTATTAATATATATTGACACTGAAGTTCAACTCTAGTTATCTGTGCATGAAGACACTTTAGAGCTGAGATGAAAAAATTCATTCACCACGTGTATCACAGTGAAAGTTTGCTCTATTTAACTTTGCTTGCATGCCACCAATACAAGTTTTGGTGGAAATTCCTTTTCTCTTTGATAATACAAATATGTTCACTCTTTTAAAGGAAAATATTGCAGAACCCTGAACTACAGAAACTGGAAAAGAAATTCTGTAACCTTAGGCAAGTATGTAAGCTAAGCAAAAATGTATTGTAGAGTTTAGCTGCAGAGGATAGGTAGAAATTTTTGTTTCTTTTTTTGATTTTTAGAGAAGACAGTACATTCCAAATAAGGAGGAAAACAGTGTGTTAAAGATGATTGTAATGCCAGAACTGTACCAGAATGGTAAGAAAATTGTATGCAAAAATGAACTAAGTATGTACCTTAGATGGACCTGCAAAATAGGCCAGAAATTTTATACTTGAAGCAAACTTGTAAGATTTTCATGACTGAGAAATCAGCTCTGGCTAAAGATTCTGAGTATACCTACACTCAGGAGTCACATTTAATTAAAAAATATAGCAAGTATATTTGAGTTTTTGTATGCATATTTAAAAGACTTAATTTAAACAAAATCTGCCGATTGTTAGTAGCTAAATGTATGTCTGGGCAGCGAACTGTTAAATACACAATGCTAAATTAAAATGCCCATTGAATTAAGTAAAGATGACATATTTTAGGTTTAAACCTTTAAAGCAGAACGTGTGAAACTATATTGTCTAGTTAACTTAGCATATTACATATTACACTTTAGTGTTTAAGAATCAGAAAAAAATATTGAAAACAATTTGTGCAAACATACTACTGAAAAGGTCAGGTAAGACCCGCATACTTGCAAGTGTTCTGTTACTATTCTTTTCCCTCTCGGCAAAGGCTCCCAGTTAAAGAACGAGGAAAGCATGTCACAGAATGGCTTCAAAAAAAAAAAAAAAAACACTGCCGCTTTTTCTCTAATGCAAATGAGACAAACTGCAATTATTGAAACTATAGTACTTAAATGCATTGTTTAACTGCTTTAGGAAAACTAAATATGGTTGATCCATGACACTTGAGAAATGAAATACAGATCTGCATTTTTGTTCTTTATATGTACCATGTACCAAACCAATTTGTATCTCTCCTTTTATGGGATTAAGTGTCAAACTGTCAAGAAAAAGAGTAATGATTTAAAATAATCAGTCTTCATAGATTTTAGCCTCATTTTAATCCAGTTCATAAGAAGAGAGCATTCAATGCCAGTGATCTTTGAAAAGTGTTCTTGGCATTATTCTTAATAATAAAGATAAAATTTCAAAGAGAAAGATGGGAAGATATTGAATATTATTATTACTCCTGAATTAGAGATCACTAGTTCTTAGCTCAGATATTGTAAAAGAATCTGATGTTGTGCAAAACTGAACTAATTCTCTTAAGCATAAATCACTGTTTTCTCAGCAATGCCTCTTTACCTGAAGGAATACACAAACATGAAAAAAATGTGATTGGTTCTATAATCTCTCATTTCAAAATCCTGAAATTCCAAGAGTGAAAAATTGCTCTAGAATTTACTTTTGCTGGTTTAAATGAGATGCACTACCCCATAATTCTAAGACATTTGAATACTTGATCCCAAGTTGGTAGCTCTTTGGAGAGGATTAGGTGTCCTCTTGTTGGAAGTATGACAACAGGGGCAGGATTTGTGGTTGCAAAATGACTCCACCCCTTGTATTAAGGCTCTTCAAGGCAACCCAGTATGAGGGATAGGTTCCCAAAAGGCAGCTAAAGTGTTAGGGACAGCCTCTGCTCCCACTGTTAGAATTCCCCCAAGTAAACCAAGCTTCACAACTGTCACACACACACACACACACACACACACACACACACACACACACACACACACACTACATATATATATATATGTATATATATACATATATATATATATATATATATATATATATATATATATATATATATCCTAGGTCAGTCCCCTGCAGGCTCCTGGAGCCCATATGAGCTAGGTTAGTTGATTCTGTGGGTTTTTTTTATTGTGTCTTTGACCCCTCTGGCTCATACAATCCTTCCTCCCTTTCTTCCTCAGGTTTCCCCAGACTAATGGTTAGCTGTAGGTCTCTGTGTCTATTTCCATCAGTTACTGAATGAAATTTATCTGATGACTGCTTAGTTTTGTTGATATTCATGGGAAGGCTGCCCTTTTCTGAACAGAACCTGAGGAGAAGTGGGTGAGGGTGGGTCAGAAGGAGGTGGAGAGATGGGATGGAAGAAGAGGAGGAAGGGAAAACTGGTTGGGATTCAAAATAAATGAATAAATTTAATTATTAATAATAGTAATAAAAGACTCCTGCCATCCCTATTGTGGTCTCAGTTTCTGGCTTGTGGTTTGAGTATTCAGTTGCAGATCAGACTTCTTGCTGCCTGCTACCACTGTTTTCTCAACATGAACTCTAGTTCTCTGGAGCCATAAGATCAATCTAAACTCTTTCTTATACAAGTAGACTTTGCCACGGTATTATTACTGCAATAGAAAATTGACTAAGGTACTATGTAAAATTTTTTCATTGAGAAATTGGTTAATGAGTTAATTTAGCATAAATGTTCAAAATTCTACTAACTATGCCTCTTCTCACCCACCACACCCCTATCAAGTAGTTGATTTTAGGCTCAGCTTTCCTTCACAGAACTGTGTTTTAGCTCTAAATGTATAGCTTTGTGATAAATGAAGAAAATATAACCTTTATCCAAATGATTTCATCTCTCAGAGAAGTGTTAAGAAACTGTTCTCTATGGCCTAAAAGAGTAAAAGTTATTTACTAAGAGGAACTGTCTTGAAAACAAAACAAAAACAACATAACAGAAATTAAGAAGCAAGATATTTTGACGAACGTTTTAAATTTGGGAAGTCTTGCTACTATTCTCTGTGGTTTCCTAGAATTTGGGATTTAGTCAGGGGACTCATTAACTACATTCCACTATCAGACTCATCACAGAGCTACTGGGCAGAATATACTCAAATTGACTTTGCAATTTTTCAATATATTATTTTTAAATATTTTTATTAATCTTTGATAATTTCATATAGTATATTTTGTTCATAATTTATCTCCATTCTTCCTCCTAATTACCCCTAGATCAACCCACCACATCATCTCCAACATTCATGTCCTTTTTTAAAAGAAACACATGGAGTCAAATTTGTGCTATCTGTATACACATCCATATTTCCTGAGCCTTGTATGAGAGAAATGTGTTATAGACACCTAATTTATGGCTGAGCATTCCACAGACACTTATTCTCTACACTTGGACCAGTTGTGAGTTTCTACATTAACAGCCATTCACTACATAGACAGTTATCTAATGATATCTGAGAGCTATACTAACATATGGGTACAGAAATACAAGTTTAGAGGCATGTAGATATCTTGTCCACTTAATAAAATATAATAGTAGGTTCATGAGCTTGCCATCCATAAGTTTAGGTCAGATTTGGAGTCACAAATATACATTTCCTCCTGTGGGATGGGCCTGAAATCTAATCAGAAAGCAATTGGTCATCCCTACAACATTTGTGCTATTATTGTATCCTTGGAGATATCTTACCAAATTTGCAAGATATAATTTTAGCTTGCAGAATATATAGCAGAGTAAGGTTATTGTTAATGTTTCTTCCACAGAAGACAAAATGACAACCTTTAATATTGTGAAAGTTAACCCAAAAGAAAGAAGCTACCATTCAGTATCACTTTTATTTCTACATGTCCTGTTATCAAATTAAATGGTGTCTTCAGCAATGTGGCCTTAGTATCAAGTTCTGCCACTCAACCAAGAGCAATCATAATAACCCATATTATTCTGGGGTTCTCGGGTACATCCTTAACCAACAATTGAAGAGGAGGTATCCCACACCTGGCACTGGGTATTTATTTGGATGTAATTAACACTATTAGTCATTTTTGAAAAATCAGTCTCCATTCATAAACACAGATACACACACACAAACACACACACACACACACTCACAGAAACACATGTGAGTTTATTTTAAATGGTGCTCTTCTATATAGGAGATAATGGTCCTTCCAGAAGTCTTAAGTTAATTTTGTAAATATTTTAAGAAATATAGAATACACCATGTATTTTATTATAAATTTTTGTTGTTTAAATATAATGTTAGAAAATCATGATCAAAATAAGATTATGACACTTCTGATAGCATTCTGAGCTTTATACACTCAAAATACAGCAAAAAGAGAATCCAGACAAGCTTTAATGTAGTCAGTGATTAGGATTATTTCTATCAGGCTTTCTCTTAGAAATATAAGCATGTTGCCAATTTCTAGGTAATCATTCCCACTCCAAGAATCTCAAATTTTAAAGAAATGTGACAATTTATACTGTCACAGTCATCACTTTATTTTAGACACCAATGAATCTATATCAATTTAACTGATAACATTATTGTTATTCTATTGACATATTCTTGACATATGGACAGATTATGGAAAAAATTCTTCTAAAGCAAAAATATCAGACATATTTTGGTGGTCATATATACTATCTAATAAAATGATGTAGAAATTATACTTATAAAAATAAAGTGAATATATACACATGTATTTATAATTAACATGTAACTCCTTCATTAAGTCACTAGTTTTATCATGAACATTATATACATAAATATGGCAAAGTTAACAGATATATAAAACATAATTGACACTTTTATATAAAGAATTTATACTAGAATGATTTCTAGGAAAAACTTTACAAAAATCTTTTAATTTTTATCATAAACTTCAATTCATGCTTTTCAATTGTAGGAAATATACTGTAGACATTTCCTAAAATCAAAAGAACAAACAACTAAACCCTGTTGTTTGTATAGCATTTTCATTCCAGATTGAAACATTTAATCCTGCAGGGAAGCTCCTTTAAGACAGACGACAAACAACTCAAAATAGCTTCAGGAATTCCCTCAAACTGATCAGATTCACTAGGTCCAACCCTCCCAAGACTTATTGATAGACTGCTAAGAGTCACTCTTAGAAAAGCCAAGCTATGAAGTCTCTGAGATCAGAAGAGCCCCCAGAACAAAGGAGAAGTCATTCAAGCCGTCTGGAAAAGGTTTAGACTAACAGAGTCAATGGGAAAGGACACTCTTCAGCCTGTTGAGCTGTCTGGAGACTGAGAAATATGCTACAGGTTCCCAGCTTTGGTGAGCTGTCACCTTTGTTGGGGTGGGCTTTTGTGATGCAAAGGTCTTTGAGTAATTTCTACTCCTGTGAGTAACCACTTATTCTTATATCTGTAAGTAAATTGAATAAAAAACATTGACTTGTTCACCAAATTGGACTTTGGTAATGTCATGAGCTCTCTACCTGGTATAAATATACATGTGCACAAAATACCATTAGTCAATTCCTTTTCTTCTTAAAGTCTTCTTCCATGCCCTTTACCACTTATTGCACTGTCTTCATTTAAAGTTACCTAGAGTAATATAATTCTAAAAACTGAATTTTTGAAAGGAGGACAGATAATAAAATATACAATGTATAAATGTTTCTGTTTCTCTGATTTTTCAGCGTTCACCCCAATACCTGGCTCCTGGTTTGGTTATTTTTTTTAATTTAATTTAATTTTACATATCAGCCACAGATTCCCCTTTCCTCCCTCCCGCCCCCCCCCCCCGCCTTCCCCAACCCATCCCCAATTACCATCTCCTCCAGGGCAAGGACTCCTTTGGGGATTCAGCTCAGCCTGGTAGATTCAGTCCAGGCAGGTCCAGTCCCCTCCTCCCTTTACTCAGGCTGAGCAAAGTATCCTTGCATAGGCCCCAGGCTTCAAATAGCCAGCTCATGCACTGAGGACAGGTCCTCTTCCCATTGCCTGGGTGCCTCCCAAACAGTTCAAGCTAATCAACTGTCTCACTTATCCAGAGGGCCTGGTCCAGTTCCGTGGGGACTCCTCAGCTATTGGTTCATAGTTCATGTGTTTCCACTAGTTTGGCTTTTTGTTCCTGTGCTTTTTCCAATCATGGTCTCAACAATTCTTGCTTATACAATCCCTCCTCTCTCTCGCTGATTGGACTCCCAGAGTTCCACCTGGGGCCTGGCCATGGATCTCTGCATCCACTTCCATCAGTCATTGGATGAGAGTTCTACCATGACAGTTAGGGTGTTTGGCCATCCTGTCACCAGAGTAGGTCAGTTCAGGCTTTCTCTCGACCATTGCCAGTAGCCTGTTGTGGAGGTATCTTTGTGGATTTCTGTGGACCTTCTCTAGCACTTTGCTTCTTCCTATTCCCATGGGGTCTTCATTTATCATGGTCTCTCTTTCCTTGTTCTCCCTCTCTGTTGTTGATCCAGCTGGGATCTCCTGCTCCCCTAAGCTCTCTTTCCCTTGACACTTGCCCTTCATTAACTCCCCTCACATCCAGTTTGCTCAGGTAGATCTCATCCATTTCTCTGTCATTGGGTGATCCCTGTGACTTTCTTAGGGTTCTCTTTACTAGGTATCCTCCCTGGAATTGTGAGTAGCAGTCCAGTCATCCTTTGTTTTACATCTAGTTTTTATCAATAAGACCTTTTAAGACTCATGCTACATTTCTAGGAGAGTTGTCTTCATCAAAGCCACAATAATAATGTCTTAAAAAATGAAGATGGTTACTCTAATGACTTATCCAATAGTTTCAAGAAAGTTTTCAGTTCCTCTGAAGTGGTATGACATCTTAAGAAAACGCATATTTGGTTAGATAGATTTTTTAAGAGCACTAGCTGTTCTTGCAAAAGACCAAGATTCAATTCCAAACATCCACATGATAGCATACAACCATCTCTAACTCCAGTTCCAGGGCTTCCAATGCCCCCTTCTGACTTCCATACATACACTAAGGCACACACACACACACACACACACACACACACACACACACACACAAATTGAACATGTATTTCCTAAAAAATAAAATGCAAAACTTTCTTTTGAATATAGAGAGAGCCAAGAGAAATGTATTAAAAGTTCAAGATTAATTTGGATGGATTTTAAAGTTTCTGCCCAAAGCAAAGTGCTGTTTGAACTTGTCTTCAAGAGTAACAAATTCATCAGGTAGGAAGTCAATAATCAAGAATCACTTAATTAGAACTTTTATCTTACTCATCAAAGTCATCAAGTGTGGGCACATGCACATGTTTGTGTGCGTGTGTGTGTGTGTTTTTGTGTGTGTGTGTGTGTGTATGTGTGTGTGTGTTTGTGTGTGTGTGTGAATGTCTATGCTATTAGATAAAGAGGAATGTTACAAAAGGGAAAGGTTGTGAATTAACACTAAGAAAGCTCAAAGGTTTAACAAAACCTAAGATTTGCCAGATGGTTTGCTACCAGATTGTAAAATTTGAAACTAATCTTCACTTAAGAGTTTTAATGGTTGTATCCCTCTTTGAAAGCCTCTGCTCTTATGCTAGGATGATTCTGCAAAATTATAGATCAGGGTTTCAAGAACAGCTTCTATGAACAGTCTTCTTAAGTCACAGCTAAACTGAGCAAGAAGATTACATGTTATTACGATGTAGCACAGCAGGATTTTTCCCCAGCAAACATAATGATGTGAAAAAGGATAAAGTTATCACTCTGTTCAAAGAGGTCATCCATACAAGCACTGAAGAACAATGCATTTCACAAAGATTATCTAGAGATGCTGAAAGGTTCAAATTGAAAAGGCTCTTTCTTATTGTTTCTATAAAGGACTCTGATCCTGAAAAACCTCCAGAACTACACAATGATCATGCATCTCAGTGAGGACACATGGAGAAGTAAGGAAAAATGGTTCTTGTTTAATGAATATCATAATGAACAAGATTCATATGACAAGGCACAAAAGGCACTTCTCAACCATGAATATTTGATAAAGGAATATTAAAGTCATATAACATCTATAGTTTTATCCTTTCAATACTTACATACTATGTATAAAGAAGCCTCATTTGATTTCTTGTCCTAAGGAAAACTCTCATGGGAAGTTGCTGTTTTGAACATTATCTTCTTTATTCAAAGATGTTATTTGGATTGATTTTGTAACTTTTTTATTGAGAATTTCATACATGCATTTAACAATTTTTCCATCAAATCTACTCCCATTCCCTTCCATCAAAATTTCTCCTTGCTCTGTCAACCACATTGTCTCCCAATTTAATGTGTTCTTTAAAAAAATAAAAATTAAAACCCTCTGTGTCAACTTAGTTTACCCTGTAGTTAGATGTATGTAGGACTATTACTAGGGCATGATAAATGTCTCAGGGACTACATAGCTGAAGAGAACTGACCTAGATTGAATTATTGACAATGTAGGTTGTACCACATAAAGTCCTCATTGTTACTATGACAACTTAATTTTGTAAGTTCATGGACCCAGATAAATATAATTATACACATTATAAAACAAATACACGCCTTCACTATTTTAAAACACTGATTAATATTGCTTGCTAATGCCATGGATGCTCTAGTGCAAGAAAAGTCATCCGTGTTCTTGTTTGGCTGTGAATTCTATAAACAATATCAACCCTTCAGGCAAGATTCATTCACTGGTGGCACCTAATTATGCTTTGATAGGGTTTGAGGACTGCTCTACAGGAGAGAAATGGTGTTTGGTACTATAAAGCAATCAAATACCCGTAGTTAAATACATCTTATGTCCTAGAGGGGAACTTATAATATAAAGTTGTTTAATTAAAGCAATATGACACTAAACTGTCCTTTTAAATATCTATGTTTATATTCATAGAAAAATTGTGGAAAGAGCATCATCAAGAGAAGTATTCTTTTTTGGTGAGCTGTAGTGGATACAGAAACTCATGGCTGTTCAGAATACTGAGAATAAGTGTCAGCTGAGTACTTAGTCATAAAGAGTAAATTTGTACTATTGTCTCTAAGGCCCCTGAAATGCTACAAAACAAGAGACAGAAATAAAGTATGAACCAAAAGATAAGGAGAGGGGCTATAAACTATTTTCTTTGAGGAATGACGTGTTCATTGGGATGGTGATCGGACAGCAGTTATGCCTGTCTACACTGGGTGGGCATAAGCCTGATCTTAATCACTCAAGCACATATAGAGTAAGGGCCTATGGATAACCCTTTACTCTGAGTAGTTCACCTTACACTGAACCAATGACTACATATGAATTCTATGCGAGAGGAAGTCATTGCCTTCATTTGTGTACCAAAGATGAGCCCTTGTGTTTCTAATGGATAGTTTAAAATCAATGGTCATATAGACAGCCAGGGTTAAACACAGTGGCTCAAAAATCAAACATAAATACTAAGTGTAAAGAGGATGGAGCCTTGACAGGAGAAGGAGGGAAATACAGTATGTTGGGAGAAATATTAACTAGAATTGATTATGTTAGTTTTTAAAACATCTCTTTGATTCCTAGATGGTATTAACTCTGATTTTGTTTTGAATAACTGAACAAGATGGCATGAAGCAAACAAGGGATTAGTTTTTTTGTTTGTTTGTTTTGTTTTGTTTTTTTTTTTTTTTTTTTTTTTGGTTTTTCGAGACAGGGTTTCTCTGTGTAGCTTTGTGCCTTTCCTGGAGCTCACATGGTAGTCCAGGCTGGCCTCAAACTCACAGAGATCCGCCTGGCTCTGCCTCCCGAGTGCTGGGATTAAAGGCGTGCACCACCACCGCCCAGCTAAGGGATTAGTTTTTAATATTACATGTTCAGTTATGTAAATTATAAAAAATAATAAGTACTTTCTTGGTGATAAACTCTACTTTTTAAAATCAAGCCTTTAAATGTTTCTATTTTATGATTTTATTTCTCTGTATCTCTCTAGTATGTAGCTAGAAGTTTCAACACACATTCCATATAAATGTGCTTTATTTGGTAATAATAACATATTTCTACATGTTATTTGGGAGGTTCAGAGCAGTTAAAAGTCTCAAATGTCTGTTACATATACTATTATTCATATAAAATTACATGAAGTAAAAGCAAAATGCTTATTGATTAGGACACTAGTTTTAGCAAAGAATTAATAGCATATGTATTAATACACATTCTGGGAAAAGCTGATAAAAATATTGTTATTTATCCAATGCAGTTAGCTTTATTTATAATGATAATAAATAATTAATGACTCTACCCACATTTTATGAAATGTTTAATCTCTGGATTAGTTTAGAAATTAAAAAAAATTCAAAACATTTATGTTTAATCATAAAAAATTGTGTTCTGTGTAAAATTTATTGTTGTAATACATTACTTAAATTGCTTAATAAAAACATACAAATTGGGAAATATCTGTGTATACTAAAAAAATTTCTTTGCAACTCTAAATCAAAATAAAAGTCAACAATAGGTAAAATATTTGAATTATCTATAAACTACAGAAAGTTTGTAACATAGGCCATGTGAACAAAGGTTGTGAGACATCATAAGCCTAGGATGAGTGGTAAACAATTTAAATGATCAATTTAAAAATTATAGATTAGAAATTTCAACATATGCATTTCTCCAATTGCTAGAATTCATTGTATCTTTTCCAATTTCAAAATTTTAAAGTTATTTATATAATTAAGACAATACTTTAAATAACATGAACAATACTCCAAGAAAATGATAAAATGATACAATAAAATTCAAGTTTTAATTCTTGACACCTCTGACTCTGTATAATAATGTTGTTGCTCTATTGTGGAAGTAAAAGCACAGAAAAAAAATAAGTATAACTTGAACAATTGTAGCCAACCCAGTTTAGTCAATATTATTCACTCTTCTACATTCACAAAAAGCTACAAAATTCATATATGATTATTTCACATTTGTTGTTAAAATCAAAAAAGAAATTTCATTGCAGCATTATATTAAGCTTTTTCATTCTACCTAGTGTTCCTACTTTTCATAAAACATATTTCAAAATGGTTATATTAAAAGACTGTGCTTCTGAACTTGAGAACTGCTTTTTTAAATAAATGATGAAGAAATGCAAGTGAGCTCCTCAAATCACTCATTTATCCAAGGCTTATACACTTCTCAAAAACAAATGAAGTCTCCATGACAGGAAAGTTATGGATCAAAAGCAAGTGATATTGGTAGTGACTAATAGCTAAACCAAAACAAATCACCTAATTACTGTCAAATATATTAACAAGAATCTGTATTTTGTGTGTATGCACAATAATATGAATAATTAACAATTTATCAAATGACATGCATATGACATGTAAATAACTAATATAAAAATTATATATGTGCACAGATGTTTTTGTGTATGTCAACAATTATTGGAGATGCATATACAAGTAAAACCAAAAATGAGAATTCAGTGATCGTCATAGAATACAATCCTTACACACAATTTAAAATCACTTAGCAAAATTGGATCTTCAAAACTATTTTTGATTTTTGAGAATATTTTAAATACTTAGAAACTCAACTAACAAAATGAGCATTAATATTTCACATATTCTATTAGTTAAGCACATGAAAGTAAACTTACAAATTTTATATGGGCAGACAATAGAAATATTATATTGCTAAATCAAGACAAACATAAAAATGGCTCCATGATTCAGCCGACTTGTCATTTTTTACTACCTACTGAAAAATAGGACTGCTCTGGGTGAAGATATTATTGAAAATTTTATTTTTGCTTCTGGGTTGAAAGATTTTTTTTTGTGATAGAGTCAGAATGGGCTACTCTGCTGAGGTCTTAACCTCTGTCCTGTAATTACGCATTTCTTTTACAAGAACATCCACAAATAAAATTAAGCACAAGTCACCATGCTCCAGATTATTTTTGGATTAAGAAGCACTGCTTTGCATTTTGAAACTTGAAATACCTTCTATTTATAGTCACTGTATTACCACCAATGTGAAAGGAAGTGCAGGAATTTACTGTAAACATTGGTAGTATAGAGCTGTGAGACTATAAAGATCATAGCAGAAGCTAAGGATCTATGCAATGATATGCTAATATAATAATATACAACATTTTTCATTTCTTCTTTGTAAAATGAAGTAGTCTTTTCTTCATAAAATGAAGCAATATTTTGAGAAAGAGAAACGTTTTGTTTGTATCTGTGCCAAGATAACTTTGTACAAAAGAAGTATTTGAATATTTTAAATCATGGAATTAACTTATAGGCATTTTGACTTATAGAACTGCATATGATTTTATGTACAAAGATATAAAGGTTAATATTTAAAATGGATATACTCTCTGTATTTTGAACTGGATCTCATTCTGGAAAGAATATTTCCCGACTACATTGCACACTGAATGAATATATACACTGGCAGATGTTGTAGGAAGAGAATAAAGTTAAACTTGGAAGATTAATGAAGATTTACTTTTCAAACAACTCAGCACATTGCCTGAAAATATCTACAAGCCTGTGATTTATCTAATCCATTAAGTCCTAGAGCATTTTCAGTGAGGATCTTAAAGTCCTAGTCAAATCCATTACAATGAACAATAAGCATCAAGTGAAAAGTATCTCCAAAACTACTCATTTTTGTTAAGACTCAGTCTGAGGAGTCAATTACGTAGATGAATCCTAAATTTCTAGAAAGCTAAGTAAAATGCAATAAAGAACCATATGTCAATGTCCTTGCTCATTTTGTTTCATTCTCCTAAGCTTACTATGCACCTGTTTTATTCTGTGAAATGATGAGAAAAATAAATAAAAAGGCATTCTTGTTTCATTCTCTTATTTTTTCCTCATTTGCCTTCTCTGTTATTACTTTGACTTTTAAATGGAGAATTTGCGGTATTTTTCAAAATGACAGAACCATTCATAACCATTTAGAATTATAGAGTAGATAGTTCATTTATTGGAGATGCTGTCATGTCACACAGTTGTACTTCCTCATTTAGGGAATGCAGCCACAACTATGTGGATATGGGTACATTTCCAGGTGAGAATACCTTCATCAGTCAGTCATAAGCAAAACATTTCTTGGAATTTTGAGGTAAAAGTACGTAGCACTCGAATGCTGTATACCTTGGCTATTTAGTCACTCCTTGAAAATTATAGCTTACACTATATAGCTATTTTGGAAAATCAGAATTTTTCTGTAAGTTGAACTTTATAGTATATGGTGGCAGTTTTTCAGGAAAATGTACAGATGCACAATATCTACCTTTCTTCTCCTTGAATGATTAACTGACATTTTAAATGTTTTGTATGTTTTATATGCTTTTATGCTGGAGCTAAATTTCTTTGAAGTATTCTGCGGTGGCAAACCACATTTAATAGCTACTGGAAAACTATCATCCTTCAAAACTGAAGTACATAGATCTATAAAGTTATGATTGTGTATACTTTGTAAAAGTTTATTCTCTGGACCTTAACATTTATCTTGCATGTTTTAGTTGCCCATTTAAAGTAGATTCAAAATGCATTGTAAGTGTCATACATTTGAAGGATGTGCTAAAGCTGCCATTCTAAGACAATGAGCTAACCTTATCTTACAATAATTCTCTTGCTGTAAGCTTGTGATTATCTCAGTTTTATGTCTCCAAATTCTTATCCCTTTTCTTTTTTCCTATTTGATTCTCAAAATGTTCTGATTCCCAATTACATGCAGATTCTCACTTACATGCATGTACCAATGATGAACGTGATTTACTGAAAGTTACACTTAACACAGTTCTTCAACACACAGTTCTCTGTTTTCCATAAACCTCATTATTAGTTTCATGAACATGGAATGGGAATGTCACCTTGATAATTTCCTTTCGATAAGTGTGAAATCAAAATCAAGACTATAGTAAAGTCATCTAATTATATTCTTCTCCAAATCTTCTAGTAACAGTTTTCAATTTCCACAAATTTATCTTTCTTGGATATTTTGAAGATAAAGACATGACTTAATATAGTATTCATTCACTATAATCACTTTTGTCTGTAGTCTTTTGGTCTTAAGACCACCTTTGACAACAAAACAAGATGAGCTTCTTTTTCAGTCTGTTACCTATGTAATGTATGGTCTACCATTTTATTACTATGATCTTTCCCATGATAATTCTGCTTTGATTCTATTGTCAGTTTGTAAAAACTTTTTGTTTAGATGAATTTTTCCTGACTTCTCTTTCCCATTGAGTCTTAAAGGCTAAGATAAAAAAAAAATATTTAGAAGGCGTAGATTTTAAAACTGCCCATTAGTCGTGGGCCAAGAAAAAAATGTCCATTTTGCCAATAAGAAAAAAAGCAGATATCCATATTCCATTTTCTGCATGAATATATGATGTCTAACTAATTAAAATACTATAAGGAACATATAAAGAAATGAGTTCAGCAAAAATAGCAATTGAAGTAGAAGACAGGGTAACAATATAAGAGGAGAGAAAAGGGAAAGAAGAGAAAATAAAGAATGAGAAAGAGATCCTATAGTCATTTTTATTCTAGACTATCACACGGCATGAACTAGTATGTGGTAGAGAAGGCCTTTAGGGTGCTTATCAAGATATATCTGCTTGCAATAAGTGGTAAACTCTTAGGATGTGAGAACTAAACACAATATAATTGAAAGCAATATTATTACCTAATAATAGTTTCAGACCCTTAAATGAAAAGACTAATATTTTATTTAGCATGTACAAAAATGTGGATTTTTGGTGAAGAAACTAAAGCCAGAAAATGACAAGAGATAACCTATTTAGTCATGAAACATTAAGCAAACCAAATATTTTGTCTATTGCACTATATATAGATAAAAGTCATATCCTAAGCTAAAGTGACCAAAGACACTGTATGGATAATATTAATTAATCATCTGGGGCATTTTTAAAAATTAATTTAATAAATAAAATTAGTGGCCATAATCGTTGGGACAGATTCTTTCACTACTCTAGGCATGGTTATACAATTTCCAATGACTATGTCATTTCCATAAATGGAAAAGAAGACTCATTTTGAAAGAATGAACTGATGATTTTCTAAGCTAATTAGTTTGTTTATAGCTCATCCACTGCTAAATTTTGCATTCAGCACTTAACCAGCAGCAACTCTGTGTATAAATTAAAAGTTTTGCTTGTAAGTTTTTATTTACTTTTATATAATTTAAATGATAGTATACGGGTAAGAAAATTACTTAAAGAAATTATAACATGTTTATTGGAAAGAAAAAATGCTTGTCACCTTTTGAAACTGTTACAATTTTGTATGTAATAAAACTTAATTACATGTTGTTATTTATATAGTAAATAGAGAAGAAATTAGTTTGTGTAAACATCTGTAGCATAAGTTAATGTGTCCATTACCTCTGTTCATACCTCAAATATAATGAAATATGGCTAATGCTATTAGTATTAGTTATATGTAAATATTCTTATCTCCTTCAAATAGATCTGTAGATAGGGATTATGTCTTACTAAATAATGTGTTTTAAATTCACAGGATTTTTTTGATAATTTACATACAAATTGCTAAATGAGGGAAATTCAGTGCAGTGAATATTTAACACAAATTTTTGTCTCACTGAAAAAACTGATGCGAAACTTGAGGACAAAATATACTATACCTCACTCCTACAGAAATAAAATAATAAGGCAAAATGTTATGCTAAAATGATCTAGTCATTTATTTATGAAATTAAGATCAATCTTGGGAATAAATGATTTCTACAGAAAATATATGGGCTTTGGGAGCCATATGATATGATTTGCTAATTGATTTACAACTTAATTCAAGAAGAATGATAACATTTTCCCTACAAAACTAAAAATCTCTAGTGTTTCAGTCTCCATCTGTTGTGAGCAATACTGTGAATAAAAACATTCAGAAGAGTAAAGAATTGTCTAACTCATTCAGCTTTTTTTTTTTTTTTTGGTTTTTCGAGACAGGGTTTCTCTGTGTAGCTTTGCACCTTTCCTGGAACTCACTTGGTAGCCCAGGCTGGCCTCGAACTCACAGAGATCCGCCTGGCTCTGCCTCCAGAGTGCTGGGATTAAAGGCGTGCACCACCACCGCCCGGCTCATTCAGCTTTTTATTAACATTCTGAATAAATTTATAAATATAGTGTTTGATAAAATCTAAAAATTAGAGAATGTATCATTGTTGGCTTAAATATATATAAAACTTGTTTGAGGTCTATACCTTTCCAAGAACTCCAAAACACTGAAGTAAGTTTAGACCTGCATTGCAAATGAATAACAGATTTCTAATAGAAGGAAAAGAGGCTAAACATCAGATTAAGTCTTAAGGCATTCTAAAAAAGATGTCATTTAATAGTTGTGCATCTACTCTGCTTGAGAAAAATTTGGATGTATATTCATTTCAGATCACAGAAAAAAATTCAAGAATATTATCTGCTGGGTTACCGATTGCAACATATATTTTCCAAATTATAATGTGATTACAATAATAATTTCATGAAACACACATAAATTCAAGGCAAGTGACTAATATCACACTTGGAAAAATTAACAAAAATATATGCCATATCACAAAGCTGGTTCAAAGGTTGATCTTGCATTACCAGAAAATATACTGAGATACTTTATTTTTCATGAAGTTCAGCTATGCCCAGGAGTATGAACTCAGAACGCAATTTTATTCCCCTGAGTTAACTATTTATACATTTATTTATACATTTGTGTGTGTGTGTATGTGTGTGTGTGTGTGTGTGTATGTGTGCTCATGAGGGTACACATTCTCATGTGTTTATACAGTTATGTGGAGAGGAGAAGACAATTTCCTGACTTATTAAGAAATGCCATCCATCTTCTTTTAAGACAAAGTGACTTTCTAGGATGAATGTCACACTTAGTACTCTAGGCTGGCTGGGCAGGAAATCCTAGTGATCTTCCTGCCACAGCCCTCATAGCACTAAGATTTCAAAGAGTTCTCTATGCTCAGCTTTTTATGTTAGCTTGGGGGATCAAACTCAGGTCCTCATACTTGTAAAACATACATTTACTAATAGATCTGTTTTTCTAGACACTTATTTTCATGATTAATATGAGTTTGCTGTATAGAAGACATCTAAATTAAATTTAATACTACAACTCAAGGATGTTATAGCAATAGAAAACTGAATACTTGTCTTTGTAAACACAAAGAAAATGTAAAATCATGCATTTGTTTATTGTTTTTTTACTAGCATTTTGTCATTTATATAATTTACAATATTATTTGAACTCTAAATTTGTTTGCAAAGTTCTCATATCAAAAAGTTCTCCTTTACACCCTTAATAATTCCTATCAGGACTCAAGGGATATGAATGTATATTTCTAGAATTTATTTTTAATTCATTATTTATTGCTAGATTAGCACATGCCACAATACATGGGTTGAGATCAGAGAACAACTTAGGAAAATTAGTCTGTCCTTCTACAATGTGGGTTACAGGGATAAGCTTAGGTCATAGAGCTTGGCAGCAAGGACTTTTTCTTGTTGTGCTGTCTCCTTGGTCACGTTTTCAATTATGCAAAGAAGAATTGTATTTTAAACACACTTTTGTAAAGGACTGTCTAAGTACATAGCACTGCATTTCTGGTTACTCTTTTTCAGGACAAGAAATAACTATATAACCATCATGAGAAGAAACCACAAAATAACAAAGCAGCCTGGATCTTCCATTTGTACAACTAAATGACACAGACATCTTAGTTTGAAATATAAAAACTACACAAATAAATCTCTACATGTACTTTATGAATGCTTCGTTTTATTTTTACGCATAATCAATTAATACACAAAATTCAGCATTGCATTGTCAAACAATAAATAAAACAAAATTCTGGCACATTAATTATGATTTTAATTATTTCAAAATCCTCACAGTTCCCTAAAACTAGAAGTGATTTAATACATGCCTATGCAATGGACACTCAGATAAAAATATTTTATTTAAAAAAAAGCCACTGTCATTTTCAGTTCAAACACATATTCTCTTAAGGAATCTTCAATTTGATAGTCTATTGGTTGTTTATTTTCTGAGCTACCATAAAATTATTCATCCACACTGAAATTTTCATTGATGTCTATTTTTTTCTTTTTGAGACAGGGTTTCTCTGTGTAGCTTTGCGCCTTTCCTGGAACTCACTTTGTAGACCAGGCTGGCCTCGAACTCACAGGAGCACTCTGCCTCCCGAGTGCTGGGATTAAAGGCGTGTGCCACCACTGCCCGGCTCATTGATGTCTATTTTAAAGGATCTCAGAGGAGATTCCCTGTCATCAATCCAACCTCCTGTTTATGGGGAATTATTTCCTCATGTACTTGAAGGACTATTATACCACCTCCTATTGTGTGAGGCAAAGGAAGTAAAGATTAGGAGCTATAACTTCAGTATATTACTGAAGTTAAGAAATTTCAGAAAAGAAGAAATGCAGGTGCAGGTTTAAATGGCAGGAAAGCGATCATTTTAATGTTCTTGTTAAGGAGAGTTGCCAGCATAATAATGAATTGAATCATCAATTTCCAACCATTGGTGACATATCCTGTTGTCATTCAGCAAACTAATTGCCTCTCTTGTCAGGATGAATGTCTTATAACAGGCATGTTTTAATAAATTCTGTGTGAGCTAAAATGTACTGATATTTAAAAATGTAAGCTTCTATCCTTTGGTGTAATATATGGATATGGCTTAAATTATTGAAGTGATCATTATTAGCAAGACTTTTATTTGAAATAGTATTGTTGGCAAAGATTTTGAAGAATCAGTAAAACACATTTAAATTAGGGTTCATTATTATTATTATTATTATTACCATTATTATTAGAATTAGAAAATAATTTTTGTTACTCAAAAATATAGTACCTACTAAATCTATAACATGTAATCTATATCATAAATAGTATCACACTGGAGTGACACATATATAAATAAAGTTAAAGCAGATTGATAAAAGTGTTAGTTTAAAAATAAGTAAAGTGTGCATACTTTTTGAATAAAATTTCATGAATACTAATTTGTACTTATAAGAACTATTTTTCCCTTACAGAAAATAAGTACCATTATTATGTGATGAAATATAGTCATTAGTTTCAAAATTTTGTTTTGTTTTGTTTTGTTTTGTTTTTTTGAGACAGGGTTTCTCTGTGTAGCTTTGTGCCTTTCCTGGAACTCACTTTGTCGCCCAGGCTGGCCTCGAACTCACAGAGATCCACCTGGCTCTGCCTCCCGAGTGCTGGGATTAAAGGCGTGCACCACCACCGCCCGGCAAAATTTTAATTGTAGGAAACAATTGGAAACTAATTGTATTTAAATAATAATATTAGAATAAATGGTACTCATCTAAAAACATATTATTGAAGATTCATTTTATATCAATTTATACCATAGAAGTAAAATCATTTACAAATCCTTAAGTATACTAAAAGAATAAGCCAGATACATTGTAATGTGTGTTGACTGTTTAAATCCTCATTAAATACAAATACTAAATCTTTATCAGTTTCATTTAGCTTTGGCTAAATTCCCCATGCAAATTCTGTGTCTATCTTAATTTTCACATAACGCTTTTAGGAACTTTTTGAAAATTATTTCCTGTTATTACAGATGCATTTATAACAGGAAGTGCTAGAAATGCAATAGTCTAAACAATGATTTTTCATTAACTGGAAAACCATCTCTAAGCATTTAAATATAACACAGACACATTACCAAAGCAATTACAGTGCACATAGCTACTCAATTCTGAGCATGGACCAGTTCTAAATTGCTTTAAAATCAATAATATATATCACTGGTCAAAATTACTGAGCATCAGAAGCAATGCAGAGTTGTATATAATTATGGTACATCCATGGCACTTTACAACAAAGCCAAGAGCCTCTTGAACTGAATCTCGTTTACTTGTCCTGCCTAACTCTGCTTAAGTGGGGCATTATATATGTAACAGAACAAGAGAAAAAAGATAGGTAAGATGGCTTGAGCATGTAATAAGAGTATTGCAGAGATTGCTGTATTTGAAGGAGTTCATGTTCATCATCAATAGTATCAATCAAGCAGAAAACCAGGATGCAATATTAACTCATGTTCACTTTCCAAAATATACATAAAGATTACTATATATCAGTATATCTTTAAACAAAGGTATTAATTGAAGCTGTAAGAAGGAGTTCTGCGAAGTCAATATGTGCTAGAATTGCTTTGGATTATATCTGTTTCTGGTATCTTAAAATTATTATCTTATTTTTATCAAGTACACTGATGTTAATCCTATAATATCAAAATAAGGACAATTTATTTTTCATAAAGTTATTATATATGTATTTTTTAAATCTAACATATAAATATATTATCTTTTAGGATAACTCAAAGATATTTTTTGTGACCCAATAAGTTACTATGTATTAATCAAATAAGCAGGAGAATGGATTTGAATGAGTGGCTATCAACAAAAAACTTTTTTCTACTAAAAAAAATATGGTTGAAAACTATAATTGACACTATTTAAATATTTATCTGTATCATAAAATTAACAAAATGTTCTAAGTCACCTGCTTTTTCATCAAGGGAAATGGAGTTAGAGTGTATTTAGGAGAAAGGGGAGGTGGGGAGACTTAGCAGAACTAGAAGGAGGGGCATCTATGGGTTGCTATATGAAGTAAGACTCTATTTTCAATAAAAATGTTTATAAAAGAAAAAAATAAAAATGATCTAAATAAATTCTGCATTATGAATATATAAGTTCTTTCACAGATTTTGTTTCGAACTAAGCTTCAGAATCAATGCTGTTTGCAAGACCAATGGTGACAAAATTGTGAATATTTTAGCATATTAATGATCTTTGCTTACAAAGGGAAATATTTGATAGAAAAAATAGTACTCCAAATATTTTGTTGTATTGTTAATCTTATTAGGACTATAATTAATACTGGTAGTATAAGAGATTTAACACTAAGCACTACACATGTTATGACTGCATTCTACCAATGAGCTGTATTAATAGAATCTAAAGTTCATGTATATCAAGATACTTTTATTATAATAATTTATCATGTATTATAGCAACTTGGTTTCACATTTATTATTTTTATAAATCTAACCTTTTCCCATAAATTGATCTAAGTTCTTCGTCCCTATTCTTGTTTAGCAATTTAAAGTAAATTAAATTAACTCTATTAGGTAAAAATATTTAGATTATATGCAATATTTATAATATCACTAATAGTAAATAACTTTTTATCTGAAATGTACATAAAAACCCGAATCTGACACAGGATGAAGGTTCTTTTTTTTTTTTTTTTGTTTTTTTTTTTTTTTTTTTGGTTTTTCGAGACAGGGTTTCTCCGTGTAGCTTTGCGCCTTTCCTGGAACTCACTTGGTAGCCCAGGCCGGCCTCGAACTCACAGAGATCCGCCTGGCTCTGCCTCCTGAGTGCTGGGATTAAAGGCGTGCGCCACCACCGCCCGGCAGGATAAAGGTTCTTATATTACTCCCACAGCTAAGGGGCAAGGACTAGAAAAACCTTCTTAAGTTTTATATTTAGAAAATGTATCCAAGTGGCCTTCTACATAATAAAGACTGTGCATTATTATAGAACTTATTCCAATCCCTGAATTGTGTACTCCAGGAACAGAATGTTGCAAGTAGTAATGCTTTTGTTAAGTGAATATTAGCTGCTCTGGTTAATTTAAAGTTTCATCTAAGTTCTTTCGTGGAAATATTCTTAAACTCATCCAAGAAGCTAAAACCAAGTATCACTACTGTCTTTTGACTTTTTATATAGAAAAGCACATTAGGATTTTTTTCTTTTCATAAGTAGAATCTAAGGCTTTGATTTAATTTTATATGTAAAATAGAGTTTTGAGGTACAGCTGTTGTGATAAGAATGAAGCATGGTAATGAAGACTACATCAGCTGATTGAAACTTTGACTAAAGTGTTGGTTCTGTAAGTGGTGAATGAATATTTTTAGGTATATTAAACAATAAATGGTCAAGAATTTTTGATTGATTGAATGTTCATATAATAAAAGATAGCTTTAAAAATGATTATGTCAGTATTTATAAAGACAACTGCCAAAAGAGCATGTTAGTGAGATTTGAATTTGGAATAGTATTAGGTTAGCCTGTAGGTGGGTCTTTTTTTCATAGATCTTTAGTAAATTCTCCAATGTCTACTGTTTTCTGATAGACTTATATTTAGAGTGTTAATAAATGCCCCACTGTATTTTATCTACATAGCCATTGACTTTTTGAGTTTTGCTTCGAGTATACTTATTGTTGATGTTGTCTGTGGCTAGTGGTGCTCTTTACCTTGTCATTGTTTTCACTACAATATTGTTATCCATAAAAAATTAAAATAATAAAAATTAAGGGCAAATGAACTTGTTTCTTATAATTTCTATTGTATCTCTTTTATTGTAAAGTATCACTGCTGATTTTAGGAGACCATGGTAAAATACATAATCTTTAATCTTCATAAAAATCCTAAATTCTATGGTTATAAAGATTTGACTTAGAATTTTATTGGGAATTTTGCTGGCCGTGGGAAGGAGACGCTGACCAGCTTCCCCTGGCTTGTTCAACCCACCTTCTTATAGAACTCAGGACCAGCAGCCCAGGCATGGCACCACCCACCAGGGCTAGGCCCTTGTCCGTTGATCACTAAATGAGAAAATATCTTACAGCTGAAACTCATTGAGGCGTTTCCTCATCTGAGGCTCCTTCCTCTGATGACTCTGTCTTCTCTCAAGTTGAGACACATCAGCCAGTAGAAAGATCAACATAGAAAATCATAACTGAACATTGTGAAGAGATGAATGAATCATGGGAAGCCTAGACCCTATGGATGCATCTGTATTACAGCTCCTGCATCTATGGATGGCTGCATAAACCAGATCAGAACAATGGGAAGAGAATTGGACATGTTACTTTGGAAGGGGGGAATTCTCAGGGGCTCCAGAACTACATGACATGACTGTTGAGACAGGTAGAATTAGTCTCTCTCTGGTATGAGCCCCTGGATTCACTGTCCAATAAAAAGCGGTTTTCCCTGAAACCACATACACATAAACAGCAAAAATGGACTCAGCAGATTGTATTAATATATTTGTACATCGTATCAGTTTGAGAGTTTGGGGTAACATGGAAGGAGCTGCAGGCTGGAGTGAGGAAAGAGAAGGAAGAAAGAAAAAAAGGCGTGTAACTCTATTTTAAGTGAAATTTACTAAGATAATTGTAGAAACAATAGAAACTCCTAAATTCATTTCATTTTCAAAATATGTTGCCCCTGCCATTCAAATATAAATGTATACAAACAGAAATTTACAAGGAAATTTGATAATACAATGAAGTCTTCTTACTAAATAGCACAAATCTTTGGCCGTATTTATGTTCATTCAGCTTTCTTTGGCAGGTTTACACAATCAACACATATGTTACTATGGCAATGTGCCCATCAGAAAATTCGAATGGGGAATCAAAAGATATAGGTGTCCTCTTTGGGTGTTGTCTCTTGGAGGCCTGCACTTTTCTGAAGGGAATGGATAGGGAGTGGATCAGCTGGAGAAGGGAGGTTTGGGGTTGTTGGCAGGAATGGTGGGAGGGGCAACTATGGGTGAGATGTATGACTGAGGAATCTATTTTCAATAAAAAGTAAATAGTTTAAAAGACATCTAATTTCAAGTCCACAAAAAATAATTCCAAAGAAATGTGGTAAATGGATTAAAAATCATGTATTTTAACACATAGATGAATTCTGGAATTTTTCTTATTGTTGTTGAAAAACTATTTTCCCTTAAGTAGATCTACAGCATGATTAAATGAAGTACACATTGCAATACTAAGGCAAATGTTTTCGGTTGTACTCTGAGAGAGAACATTGGAATGAGAACAAATTCTATATCTCCAGAAAACATGAACTGGAAAAGTAGTTGAACAAATGCAATTGAACACACTAACATAAAAGACTTTGATTTCAATAAAGATAGACAAAACCTTTGAAAAAGTGTAACATTTTCATTTTATAAACATTTTAATAAATTATAAATGATAGACAATTTCCTCAAACTGAAAAGTATATCAAGAAAAATGTATAGCTAATTCTTTATTTCGAGTTGGTAGATGGAATGATTTCTGCTATAGATTAAGAAGAAGGCAAGACTCATCCTGTTCCTTTTGTTCATCATTGCTCAGAAATTATTAGCAAATATACTGAATCAGCAGACAAACATTATTGTTTTAAGGGCCAGAGAGAACTACAACATATTATATTTTCAAGTTATACAAATACATGTAACAGTCCAGAGAATCCACAGAACAACAAAAATCATTCATAAATAAATTTATTGAGATAATATGCTATATGGTAATGTATACTCACAGTAGTTTCATTCTTAAGTTAACAGAATATAGCTAGAAAATAAAATTTAATGGTAGAAAATATGTCAATAGAAATAAAGCACTTAAGTAATAGAGCTAATATATACTTGCCAAATGTTTCCATACAATAAGTATATTGCCTTGAAAAATTAAATGGTATCTGAATATATAGAAATATAGAGATGACTTTAAGCTCATCATAGTGTTACTTTCTAATAAAACTGACATAGTTTGAAATTATAAACTGAGAAAGTGTTTAATGTACCCAGCTTATTTTACATCCTAGTTTAGCAAGCCAGTACACCATATAGAATTACTTGTTCTCTCTCAAGATTGTATGTGTGACTGAAAGGTGGTAAGTTAAACTGAAGCTCAACGTTATTGCAATATCACACTTATGAACCCTTAAGATATTTGACAAACTTGCTAGGCAAATCAATGTGTAAGGAAAATCTTTTAACAAATGTAGTGGGAACAATGAGAAGAAGCCACAGATTTTGTTTGAAATGAATGCCTATTTATCCAAAGTACACACACACAACACAAACACACACACACACACACACACACACACACACATAAACACACACACAAATAAAATGGATTACATATGTAAATGTAGAATATAAAGTCACTAAATTTCCAGAAATATTTCCATATGGTCAATCTATGTGAACTTGAGATAAGCAGTGTCCATACCCATATAAGCAAATATTATTAAAGAAAGTATCTTGAACTAGTAATACCAAAATTGGAAGGGATTTGTTTAAATATTAACATTGAAGAAAAATAAAAACCATAGCTAGAAAAATCATAATATCTACACTAAAAAGAAGAACATAAGAACTTTTTTGATTTTATAATGTGACAAGTTAACTCAATGAAGAAATGTAAACACAATTAAATAGAAACTTCATCAAAAAGGAAGTGACGACAAATAAGCCTAAGATGTAGTTTGTACTTGAGTGATTAAAAGTAAAAGGATGTGGCATACAAAATGGTGATGAGAATATGCAATAAATGGAACTCACAAACACTGAGGACAATAATGCAAAATTTCATTGCAGACACTCTTGTTTTTTGAAGATGATTTTAGCAAATCTGAAATATGTACTTTATAGATTGAAATGCCCTTTATACATTCTAAGATGTCATCAAAACATGAAAACTATAAATCACACAAAATATTACGTGAGAAATAAGAAACTATGATTATTATGTACCTTCAACACACAGGTCCATGTATCAAACATACAGCTTATTCTTCAACCATTTGACAGCTAATTGTCAAAAGCAATAATATTCATGAAATAGACAGAGGCAGGAATGGTGGTGATTTTGTATGCTTACAATTTTATACTCTAACCACTATTTAAAATATATATGCATGTGAATTTATCAAAGACACATTCCTAAAATTATAGTTGTAGATGATACCACAAAAGAAAAAAAGGGTGTTTTTATGCAGCTGAGGAACATATATCTGAAATAAAATAATAATTTCCTAATGCATATTTTATGTAAATTTAGATATGCCTACATTAGCTGGCTGTGTTGAGTAGGTACTTCTAATGTATTATATCATAAATGTTATTTCTGTATGTTAGCAAGAAATGCAGTAAAATTCAGTAAAGTAGTGTGAATGCTAGGTAGGAAGGAAAAACGGACAATCATAATAGTATTTATGCTGTGGGAGCATATATCATTTTTAAAGGAAGTTATTTGAAATTAGTTTAGATGACAGTATTATCTGAATGTTTCTTTTAGCAAGATTAATGGCACTCTGTCATTGGTTTCTGTGCTAATGAGTAAGTATTTGGCCTATATTCAATAGATTTAAATAAGCAAAGCTCCCAAACAAATTGCTGAGTCTCTTCCACAGCAAATAGGAATGCAAAACTGCTGATTTTGCACAAAACAGTAGGAAATATAAAGGCAGACTTTAAATTGTAAAAGTAAAATAAGACTGTATTGAAAGTTCTGTTATAATTAGCCCACTTATATGGCCTTAAGCAGGTATTTAAATTTCTGATTGGATATTCTTTAAGATCATTTAAAGTTTTTTTCATTAATACTTCTAAAATTACCTTTTGCTTAAGTCACCTTTTGTGAATAAATGTTTGGTTCTGCTAGTGACATTGGAACAGCCTCCAACAAAATCAACCTCTTTTTTTTCTTTTGCATCCCTGACCTTTCATTCTTTAGAGCAGTTCCTTAAGCTTTCCCTTTAGATCAGCACTGTGCAAAATAAATCTAATGCGAACCTTAATGAAAGTCATATTTATAGGTTTACATTGTCTAATAAAAGATAAGTAGTAACTTAAAAAGTTGGTGAAATTAATCATAGTAATATATTCTGAGTTAATATAATATATGTACAATATTTAATATAGTTGTTATAAAAAATATTAATGAGGTACGTGACAGAGTTTCTGTTAAGGCATTGATACTCATTTTGTATTTAAATTTAAAATAGTTTTCAATCTATTTCAAATGCTCAAAAGCTAAATATGGCTAGTAATTCAGTACTGCACATATTTAGATGCTTTTAAATTCTTTCTGTCCTAAAAACCCTGAAAAATATTTGCATTTGTGCCTGTATGATATCAGAAAAATGTTAGTTGCTATAGGAAAAAAAAGCCAGAAAGCTTAGAACTCAGTAAAACAGACAAAAACCAAAAATATCAAAAATGAATATTGTATAAGAATAGTATTTCAGTATACTGATTAATGAAAATTTGCATTTGTTTTATTTTTTCATTGGCTGTAACAATAGTGGTATTTTTAATTATTTTCTAAGCAAATAAGATTATAACACACAATTGTCTTTAATCACAGGTCAGACACTAAAGTTTTGCTTAAAAGTTATGCACTTGACTTTGACAAACTTGGGCATCTCCCTCTTAGCACATGAATGCATAAAATATTGGTCAGTTTTTTATTGTTAGAAGAAGCTAAGCTGTGATCAAGCTCTCTGTTAGATATTACAAAGATTATGAGAAGATCTTGCAAACTGATTAAGCAATGTTAAGATTGACACGACATCTTTGTCTCACTTTTCTAGAATCTTTCAAAATTTTTTGTCACTGTCCTGTCAAGGTGTACAGATGCAAATCAATGACAGTGCTACTTTCAAATATATATTTCAAGTGCCTACTGTACAGAAGGCCACTGGGAATGAAATCTGAAAAGGTTTCCCAAAAAAGTCTGAAGACACAACAGACCATAACCGAGTATTGAGTTACAGAGATAGTATTATTAATAGAATTTGTGATAAACTAAAAGAAGTAGATTTATCAGAATGTGTCATCACTTGAAAGATAAACAACTACTTTGGCTCTTAGGTAGTATAGAAGTCTCATTGTTAAATTAATTTCTGCTGGTGATGTTGTAAAAGAAATTCCCATTCCAATTTCTTCCTTTCTGAATTAGTAGTAGTGGTAACAAAGCCTTTACAGAACTATTTTTCTTGTTTAGGAAAAATCAGAATGCACCACTTAATGCATGTGCTTACACATACTAATTCTATTCAGATTGCATTACTGTTTTTTTTATCTTCAAATTATCTAAACTACAAATTTTATTCTATATTCATATATTTATGAATATATATTAAATAGCATTTTGTAAATATCTTGCAACTTTAAGAGTGTATTGATGAATTAAACAAAGATTTAGCATGGGGACTGTGAATTGTCAACTTGGTCATAGAAATTACCAGAAATCTACTCCTAAAATCTTAAATATTATTTTGCTATAAAAATAAAGAGAGATGTATTTACAGATAATAGAGAAATTGATTAATGGAAGAGATGCCAGTATTATGCTGCTGTTTCTAGGATATGTTTTAACTCCTAGCTACAGCACAAGATGCACAGACAAAAAGTGGTTGTCAACTACCCCTTTGACCATAGCCATAAAAAGCAAGTTGTTGTATACAGTGGCAAAGCTTTTCTGTTTAATAGACTCCCATGGTGAAAGAAATGATTGTTAACCTGACTAGAATTTCTTTGGGTTTCTCTGCTGTCAAAATTAAATTCCAAAATGATAGTTAACAAGATTTTATTGCACTATTCTTGTATTGGACAAGAAACAAGTATTCTAAAATACCCCATAAATGTGATGTTTATGAAAAGTATTACTCATGACAGTTGTATAGAGTGTTTCCAGAGTCTTACAATTTTGATAAAAAAATATTCAGGGTTTGTCTCTTATGCACAAAGCATATTTGCAAGGTGCTAGACCAGAGGCAGTAAAATAATTTAATGCTTTTGCACTCTCCAAATGGAAATATTGTACATTAAAAAAATAAAACTTTGGAACAGCTTGACATTTTTATTTGAAAAATAGTTTCTAAGCATATGGAACTGAAACATCGTTCAAGAGATTATGAAAGTGCTAAACAAGCACAGTTAAGTCATCCTAAAGTATACTCAAATGTCCAGTATAGTGGGGAAGTTCTGTAGATACAAGCAACTATTTCTGATTTCCAAGTATTTATTTCCCAAATAAAGCAGTATATGTTCACGTTAGTAGTTTAACTGAACGAGAACAGTTCATTCATCCACTTATTCACAAATTCTGAGTGTCTGTATGTTTCAGGCACTCCTAGGCAGTAAGATAGCAATGGCCTTTCAGCCAATACTATTGTAAAGAAATTTCAATTTGCCACCAAAAATGATATACTTTAAGATATATCTTAAAGTATGATAATTTATTGAATTTTTCCTCTATGTATTGTTTATAAAATACAGGAGTCATATTTAATATAGGAGCTTGTGCTAATACTTATGAATCCTACGAGATATATATATATATATGTGTGTGTGTGTGTGTGTGTGTGTGTGTGTGTGTAAAATAAATACCAGGTGATAAATATTCATCAAGTGACTCTAGCAGTATTTTTCTGAAAGTTCTAAATGTTTTTCTATTCACTTTAAAGCTGTCCTCATATTCTTCTGATTTCTTATGTTAATATTTAATTAATGTGATACTGGAGTCATTGTATACTCTCTGGGGTAAATACAAGGAGCTAATTTTTTTCTGCGTGGTCCACTCACTGTCTACAGATTATGTGTATTTGAAAGGCAAGACCATTGCCCAAACTGACAGGGGAGTGATTATGCAATAGGGTAATAGATAAAGCAATCATAACAGAGGGATCAATAGTACTTAGAAGAAGTGTTCAATAGAATGGTAGCGTTGTTTGGCAGTTCTCCAGAGACATTTACATATAATCCAAAGACACTATGTCATTTAGGTTTTGTATCTACAACAAGCAATTCTGTAGATCTGGTTCATGGGTTAAATCAATTGTCCAAAGCAGATGTAGAAAATTGCCAATGATTAAATTTCTTATACATATGAATGCATTTCTCTCCTGGGTATACATTGATTTCCTATAAGTGGTTAAGAAAAATTCAGAAGTGAATTATATAATCCTGGGAAATTACTGCGTTGATGACAACTGGGTGGCTAGCTAGTTCCATAGGATTGTAGAATAGAATGAGAGGAAACCAGGAAGGAAGGAATTGGACAATAAATCTGAAAATGTCAAAGGAAAAGAGAGTAGAATATCTAGAACTATCTCATATTATTATGAATTATAAGTACATTAAAAGATATCATTTGTGTTTGAACTAATACAAGTTCTCAAAATTAATCCTGTAATGTACATATTGCTTATCTTACATTTTCACAGAATAATTAGGCCTATTTGAGCATTTTGACCTATTCAGTCACTCTGTTACTCCATATTTGCCTAAATAGATTTCATACATTTCAAATTACTTCCAAGTTTATTCTACCCCAGACATTTTATATTTCCATACTTCTAGGTTAGAAAGTTGGAATATTCTGGCTGAATGTAAAATTGAACTTACTGAAAATAGGAGTGGAAGGGCTCTTTGCTTGTAGAAATCAATCAGAGCTGGTAGAAACATGATGTGCATGAGACAGTGAAGATTTCTAAACCAACAATTTAGAATAGCTGATTGGCTAGGCTCATTCTAACCGGCAGATACTTCAATTTCCTTAATACATTGTTTTAAAATTTATTTCTGGTAAGCAGAAAGAATAATAGCAGATTTATATCACTCCTTCAGAACTCCCAAATCAAAACTTCTTGTCCATAAACAGCTCTGCAGCAACCCGCTGAGGCCTCTTTTCTCCCCTGCGCCCATCTCCAGTGGATCACACAGATCTTCCTCTCCTAACTTCCCTCCCCCCAGCTCATGGCTTTAGCCTAACTCCCAGTCTCAGCAGGTGACATTCCCCAGGGAACATGACCCTCCTGCCAGGGAAAAGGTAGGGTAAATACAGATCTTAATGTTTCCCTCCATTCCTCCAAATCCAATCCAACCCAATGTTGTCCACTTTCTCCATGCCTATTCAATGTAGTACTTGAAGCCTTCACTAGAAAAATAAGACAATCGAAGGAGATCAAAGGGATACAGATCAGAAAGGAAGAAGTATATGTTTGCAGATGATATGATAGTATACCCAAGCATCTCTAAAATTTCCACCAGAGAACTTCTACAGCTGATAAACACTTCCAGCAAAATAGCTGGATACAAAATTAACTCATATCACATTAATGCTTCTTTGAACATCACATACATCCCTTGTGCAATCCAATGATTATTTCATTTTCAATCACTTTTCTTCTTCCTTAGTTTACTCCATTATACCATATATTTTCCAAATATATGTAGCTAGAGTTTTCCTGCCTGGCCCACAGTCAGGGCAAATCTCTCTCACCCGCCAGTCCCACAGCCGCTCAAACCCGACCAAGTAAACACAGAGACTTACATTGGTTACAAACTATATGGCCGTGGCAGGCTTCTTGCTAACTTTTCTTACAGCTTAAATTAATCCATTTCCATTAATCTATACCTTGCCACATGGCTTGTGGCTTTCAGGCATCTTCACATGCTGTTTGTCATCCTGGCGGCTGGCAGTGTCTCTCTGACTCAGCCTTCCACTTCCCAGCTTTATTCTCCTCCTTGTCCCGCCTACACTTCCTGCCTAGCCAATGGTCAATCAGTGTTTTATTTATTGACTAATTAGCAACACATTTGCCATACAGAACATCCCACAGCACCTTTGAGGAAGCAAATTTGAGTATTGAGTATCAAATGTGCATATGTGACTTCCTTGAGAATAAACTCTTCAGTTTTTATAGAATTCATGTCAATGATTTACATGCTAGGTACCAGACAAAACAGATCATGTAGTGTAACAGTACACTAGAATTTGTTAGCTACCTGTGATTTGTGAGAAAATAGATAGGAACACAAGAATTAGGAAAGTTGAAATGAAGAAATAGAAAGAGATAGAGACAGAGAGACAGAGAGAGGATAAAGTTTTGCAATAAAGGTTGTAACCTGAGGACTAGGGAGATGACTATGTGATTAAAGTTCAAGCAAAAGAACTCAAGTTCAGAATCCAAGAATGTATATCAATGCCACTTGTTCATAGGAGCTCACCTGTAATTCTGGCATCAGAGAGCAGATGTAAATTCCTGGAACAAGCTTGCTAGTGAGTCTTGTCATATTTGCAAGCTCTAGATTTGGCTGAGAGAATTACCTTAACAGAATAAGGTGTAAGAGTTTAAGAAGATTCATTTAGAATAGGAAGACATCAACCTCAGATACAAGTGCTTGTGTAGCCCTACAAACAAGTGAACATGCATACATAGACACGTTAAAGAAGAGAAAGGTATTATTGCAACCTGGATCGAGGATTGTTTAGCAGAAGAGTGCTTCCTAGCACATGAAAGGTTCCAAATTCAATCTTACTTGTGTGCAAATAAAAAAAATGCACCTATTACAATTACTTCTGAATAAATTAATTAATGCAACATTCTAGAGTAATATGTAAGTAGTAGATTATGTCCTTAACACACACAATTGAAATATATATAATTTTATATTATATAAAGATATATTTAATATTATATGATTAATTTTATATTATATAATATATATAATTTTATGTAATTATATATAATGCTATCAAATTTTAAAAAATAATAATCAAAGCCCCCAAATACATATAGAATTTGCCACAGGAAAAAAATGTACCACATTCTATCTGTATTTGTAGAATGACTAAAATACTCTGAAGGTATTTGTCATTATGTGTACGATTTACAAGTAACCAATGTTCAACTTGCCCAACTGCTTCATTTAAGTGTTAGAACTATGAAATGCTGTTTTATTCTTTTTGTTTTTTTCAATCAGTATAAAAGACTTCTTCAATTAAAGCCTTTACAGTCTATCTAAAAATAAATGAGCAGCTCATTATTTGAAATCTACATTTAATAGGACAATATTAGAGCAAAGAAGTTACACAATTATCCCTTGCATTTTTGATTACCAAATTTTATTCTGTCAAATGTATACAACTATATTTATTATTTAATTTTATGAATTACTTCTACCTGTCCAGTATCAGGTACAAAACAGTATGTAATAATACTTCCTTATAATGTAGAACTTGTGGACTAAATAGTCTTATCTGAAAACTCCTAAACAGTATTGAAAAAGGAATATCCAAATTTAAAATAAACAAAATATTTTCATAAATTTAGAGATAGGTTAGATATTCACTGTTGGCTGGCCTTAGAATGAGCATTTTGTCCAGTAAAACAGCAGCCACAAGTGCTATATATAACAGATATGCTGTAAAAATATTAGAATTCTGCTGTGGATATCACTCTGTATAAATAAAATGCTGATTGGCCAGTAGCCAGGCAGGAAGTATAGGCAGGACAAGCAGAGAAGAGAATTCTGGGAACAGTAAGGCTGAGTCAGGAGATGTTGCCAGACGCTGCCACCATGAGAAGCAAGATGTAAAGTACTGGTAAGCCACAAGCCACGTGGCAACTTATAGATGAATAGAAATTGGTTAATTTTTTTTTTTTTCTGGGCAGTGCGTCCCTGCTCTCAGGAGGCAAAGTCAGGCAGATCTCTATGAGTTGAAGCCAACCTGGTCTACAGAGCAAGTTTCAGGATGGCTAGAGCTGTTACAAAGAGAAACTCTGTCTCAAGAGGAAAAAAAGGAAAGAAAGAAAGGAAGAAAGAAGAAGAAGAAGAAGAAGAAGAAGAAGAAGAAGAAGAAGAAGAGAGAGAGAGAGAGGAATGGGTTAATTTAGGATGTAAGAACTAGATAGATTCAAACTATTACAGAGGATGGAGATATGGTTCAAGGGTCAAGAGTGCATACCATCCTTCTACACAACCTATGTTCAAACTCCAGCACCCCTGTCAGGTGGCTCATCACTACCCGAAACTTCAGTTCCAGTGCATCTGACAATCTGTATTCTACATTCACCTGCATTAATATATACAAATGCACATAATCTAAAAACAATAAAAATAAATGTTTTTAAAAATTCAAAGTATTCAAAATAGCAATTATTGACTTGCATAACTAAATCAAATGGCTATACAGTTAATAAAACAATAATGTATCTATGAATTTGAAAAGTAATAGTTAAAAAACTAAAAAGTTTAGATGACCAATTTTCATGTCAAATGTCTTACAAACTATGAAATTTAAATATGAAAAATGAGAAATTTTCATGTCAAAGGACTGTATAATTTGACCTTCTAAAATTAAAGTATTGCTTTGCCTGTATGAAATGAAGATATGATTTATGAAACAAGTATGGGGGCACACACTTGCAATTCTTGTACTTGAGTGGTAGGGTCAAGAGAATCAGAAAGAAAACCCAGCTTAGGGCTTGGATACATAAGCCCTTGCCCAAACTTATTTTTAGGAAACAATTATATGATATGTAGTTACAGTTTTGACTTTGTGTTATTAAACTAAATGAAATAAATTTATCATGTTGCACTTTCCATTTGCTTACCTAACATTCAGTCAAGATATGATTCCCATAACAATGGTACATTTTAACTTGCCATGGCAACAATTTGGTGAATGACAAAGCAATATAAAGTAAGACGAAGAATGAAAAATTTAAAAATCTATGTATATTTTTTTCTGTCACAATGTCTTCTAAATAAAACATATAAGTCAATATTGTCTCTTGCAAATAGCTTCTTTTAGAAGTACTCATATACTAATGATATAATCCCTCAATAAATAATTAAATATAGTTTAAAACAGATTAAATTAAATTTCTACTTAGATGTTGAACAAAAATATCAATATTGATAGTATAGTAGTTAAAATAATTATTCAACTCATAAAACTCTCCCCATATTTATATGTGTATATATATGATAAGTAGATGTCTATATTTTTAAACATGGTAACTAACAAGTGGTTTCTCCATGTAATTCAAAATATATTCATCTGAACATTAAAAGCTATTCTCTAAATAATATATATTTATTCTAATTCTTACCTTTCTTCATATTCTTTCTTTGAGATAGAAGAAAGCAAGACATTTGGATAAAGAGTGGATAACGTAATTATTTATTAAAAGTGATGTTATAGTTGCATTGTATTAAAACAAACATGAATAATTAAACACAATAATTAAATTGTCCCCTCTGTATTAATATAGATCCTAGAGAGTAATAATAGTAGCATATGATATATTATAGATAAAGAGATAGATATAGTTATATATGTATATTGCTCACCTTTTGTGAATAATGCTCTGCAGAGATACTAATACATTATTTTTAATTATTATTCATTAATAAATTACTAAAATGTTGTGAAATAACTCACTCAAATGTGAATTAACTATTTCTCTGATAAAGTATTCTTATTTTTTCATGGTTAAATGACAGTTTTTTAATCCCATAAGTAATGTACAATTTTTTCTTTATTAATTTATACATCCTTTTAAATTTATCAGATAGTATATGTAAGTAATATTAATACCAGATACAGGGAAAAGATAAAAACATTCTAAATTTTCTTAAAAGAATCAATTTTTTCTGTATTTATATTATCAATAAAAAACAAGAGTTGAAAATAATCTCACTTTAAATGCATTTTCAGGATGTATGTCCTTTTCCTGCCTTTGATAGATAGCCAAAATATTTTCATCCAGTTTGAATATTCTCTTCTGACCAATAAAATCCAAATATTTATGTAGCATGAATCTTAAAAGGCCTTATTAATACAAATACTCATGTGTCAAATATTGGGGTGAATGCTAAAAGATCAGAGAAGCAGAATAAGCCACAGCTAACCTTAGCTTGCAAACTTCTCAAGCCAAACCCTCACCAACTTCTCAGCCAATCCTGGATCCTATTTCCTCAAATTGGAAGCCTCTGTGTCCTCATCCAAATGGATCTCAGCTGTACTGCTGCTAAAAAGCCTCTAGTTCCCAGTCCTCATGCCTTATATACCTTTCTGCTTCCTGCCATCACTTCCTGGGATTAAAGGCATGTGTCTTTCCAAGCGAGATATGAGATCTCAAGTGCTGGGATCAAAGGTGTGTGTTACCATGCCTGGCTGTTTCCAGTGTGGCCTTGAACTCACAGAGATCTGGATGGATCTCTGCCTCTGGAATGCTAGGATTAAAGGCGTTATGCTACCACTACCTAACCTCTATGTTTAATATAGTGGCTGTTCTGTTCTCTGACCCCCAGATAAGTTTATTGGGGTGCACAATATATCAACCACAATTTTAAGTATATGAAAAAGACCAGCAAAACGGTTCAACAAAGAACATAACATAACAGGCCTTACTCAGATTTCTTCTCAGACTGCCCTTAAAGTATTAGGGAATTTATAACACTGAAATAATTATTTTTGTTCTTAAATGCTGTTTAGCACATTATATACAGAAGCTAATTAAGTAGATTATTATGAAACTATTTATTGGTTCTGAATATACTCAAAATGATGGTACATTAAAATTATAATTATATTGATTGTTCATTTAATTTCAGAGTTATGATATGTTGCACAATTCTTTATATGAGGATAAGAAATAATAAATATAATGTGCTCTGAAATTCTCATCTATTTTAATAGTCAGATGATATGATATACATTACACTTGATACTGTATTTCCTGTGCCTACATTGATGAGCACTTGAGGAAGCATAGCTTTTTTATTTTAATTTAATTTTATGTTGTAATTTAAAACATGTTCATCTTTTAATTTATTTAGTCTATAAGGCATATTAAAATTTTTCAACAATTTTAATGGGGATGGGAAAAATTTTGAATTCAGAAACTGAGGGCATCTCAGATTTACCATGACATTATAAATATTCATATTACATTATGCTGTGTGAGGCTCTAGTAGCATAATGCCACACATTAAATTACACTAAATTACACTATATTTACATGAATATACAGAGTAGACAAAACCAAACAGATAAAATTGATATTAATGATTGCCAGGAGCAAGCATAGTAGGAGTGGAATAGAAAGATGGGAAAATGTCTTATAACTGCTATTGGGTGATATGTATGGTGTGGGACAATTTCCCTAAATAAATAAATATGTGTATCTATTCCCCAAAACAGTACTTCATAACCTAAACTAAATAAGGAAATACTTTATGACACTCTTTCCATTTTAGTACAAGTCATTGTGCTTTGTTGGCTGCTGAAACTAAGAATGACAGAATTTCAGTAATATTAAATATTACTATAACTATTACTTTTACTATTACCTATCAACTATTATTTGAAATTTCCTTCTGTAGACATCCTTGCTGAGATAATATTTTAAGGAAAAATATTCTCTCATTGAAATTAATATGCACACTACTGGTCTTGATGCACGTGTACATGCAATCACCTATATGTATGTTTGATTATAGTTTAATAAAAGAAGCAAGTAAAGGGTATTGCTGGAGGATTTTGCTTTTTTTAAGGGGGGCCCTCCACCCAGCTACCAAATAAATCACACATGGAGGCTTATTCTTAATTATGAATGTCTGACCTTAGCTTGGCTTAATTTCTAGCCAGCTTTCTTTATCTTAAATTATCCCGCCTACCTTTTCCTCTGGGCTTTTCCTGTTCTCTTATTTCTGTAAATCTTACTCTTACTCCGTGGCTTGCTGTGTAGCTGTATGGCTGGCCCTTGGAGTTCTCCTCCTTCTTTGGCTTTAGATCTTAGATCTCTGTTCCTAGATTTTTCCCTCTATTTATTCATACTCTGTGCCTGCCAGTCCTGCCTATCCTTTCTCCTGCCTTGCTAGTGGCCAGTTCTTTATTAGACCATCAGGTGTTTTAGACAGGCACAGTAACACAGCTTCATAGAGTTAAATAAATGCAACATGAACAAAAGTAACACACCTTAAATAGTATTCTACTACAAAAGGGGGAAAGAGGAACTTTTTACTAGTGAAGATAAACATTTTAGGGAAAATAAAAGGATGATTTAATTCAGATAGTTTGATTTATCCACATAGTTGCTAACACTCAAACTATCCTACTATTAAGTGAAACATACTCATATGATTCCCATACTGAATCCTTGGCTCACCTTAACTAAACGGTAATCTTCAAATGGCCCACAAATCTATATCCAGGAGAGACAGAAATCAAAGAACTTATATAAAAAGACAAGTAGTAAATATTACAGCTGTTCTGAAGGCCTAGCTATCACTAAAATTGTTCAGTTTAGCTCCTGTGTGGTGAAAATAGCCATAGGTAGCACAATGCACATGGGTGAGTATGATATACTCAACTTCAAAAAGCACAAAAGTTTTCCAAGTCAATTAATATTAGTTTTTCTCAGTGTTTTTGGTCCCATTTAAAATTATAAAAAAAAACATTCTAGACCTGGAGCTACCTAAAAACAGTTTCCTGATATTTTGTTTTGTTTTTTTATTTTATTTGGGGGATTATAATTTAATCACAATATTTCTCCCCTCCCTTTCTTCCCTCCAAATCCTCCCATATACTCTCCCTACTCTTCCAAATTTATGGCATCCTTTTTCATTAATTGTTAATGCATTCATATGTGTACATGTATTTACATATATGTTTCTAAATATTACTTCCCAAGTCCATACAATGTTACTTATATCTGTGTTTTCAGGTTTAATTGTAGTCATGATTATTGGAAGAGAATCTAAAACCAGTAATTTACTAAACCAGCATAATCCCTAATAGGACTCTATAAACATTTGTTCTTATACCCACCAATAAGTATGGTCTTCACACTAATTAAAATCTGGCTGTTGTTTCTCTGACACAGTCTTCAACCCTCTTCCTCCTTTTAAAATTTTTTTCTTTTTTTCTTTTTTTTTTTTTTAGTTTTTGGTTTTTCGAGACAGGGTTTCTCTGTGTAGCTTTGCGCCTTTCCTGGGACTCACTTGGTAGCCCAGGCTGGCCTCGAACTCACAGAGATCCGCCTGGCTCTGCCTCCCGAGTGCTGGGATTAAAGGCATGTGCACCACCACGGCCCGGCTCTTTTAAAATTTCTTAACAGGTACCCACACCACATACATATATAATGTCTTAGATTTTATAGTTATTCTCTTTGGAACAGATTCCCTAAATAGCCATGTGTTTTATACCCTCATTTTACTAAAATCTTTCCTCATATGCCACCTACAATATTCAGATGTTTGATGTTGATTTCTTAGCTTACTTTATGAATAGCATAACAGCTAATGTGGGACTAATTAGCATTATTGGGTCTTAACTTTAACATATATGAGACTTATTTGTCATGTGCCTATGATTTGGAAATCAAAGCAATTATTGACTGAAAAGTTACACGTTTGCAACCTATCACCTGCTAAATATTTTTGTTTAGAGTTGATGACATTTCTGCATGCCATCTTCAAAATACAGTATTATGTTTCCAGTTCTATTATTACTTTCTCATTGTGAGATAAAAACAACCAAGAATTTCTTCACCAAGATTATAATTTGAATTTGAATTATTATATACTAAATGAAAATTCTCCAGTTGACTTTATACATTACAACACACACACACACACACACACACACACACACACACACACACACACACACAGGTAGAAATTATAAGAAGTAGGCCTGATATGCGGAATAATGCATAACTCATTTTATTAGTATACTTTTCTTTCCAGAAAGACATATGCACATTTCCCTGGTCAATGTTTAAAGTAATATTCATATTTCCAGGCATTAATCCTACTCATGCATGGGCTGTTGAGGGATATATTCTTACTCTTCACTACACAAATTTGCCATAACTCATGTCTGAACATTTACTGTTACTATACTTGAAGAAATTATTCTTTCAGAACAGAATATCCCCTGCTTAAAAATATTGCATTTAATTAAGCTGTCATTGTGACAAATTAGACATAATAAGAAAAAGAATGATGCTAATCTTTGTTTTAGGGAAAAAGACACAGAAGAGAGACAACATAAGATAGAATATAACACATTTCTGTTGTAAAATGCATTAAAACTACTGTTTTGTTATTTCAGAGTAAGACAAGCTCCTAAAACTCCACGCAGAGTACCATTTATGGATGCAATGGAAACAATCTTGAGTATCTGATTTTCTTTTATTTCCAGATCCCCTTTTAATGTAATATCTAGAAGCACTGAGAGTGCATATTTTTATTTTAACTTATTTATTAATAAAACTTACAATAATAACTCCATTGTGATGAAAATACTATTAACTGCTAAAACGCATTGTTCTTCACTTTCAGTTTATGCATTTCTATTGTCAGATGATTTATCCTCATATTTTACTACATATGGATTCTATATTTATAAAACATAAATCAAGCTTTTCAAAGAAGTGGAAATTTTTAAAATAACTTCTAAAACATGAATTTTATGAAGATTAATATGGACAAAACATTCACACTTGATATTAAAAAAAGTAACCATTTCCAATTCATAGAAAAATTAAAAATTGGTTAGCATAAAATATTGACCATTTAGGCAGGCTAATTATGATAATTGCTTCAAATTTCAAATCTAGTTGATGTACTGTATCATTAGCCACCAAATTATTTCATATGAAATTATATTTTAACAGTTTTCATTTCATGAAATCCTCAAGAAATTTCATAGAAATCGAATTTGTGTTGTTTTCCTTTCTACAAAGTTCATGGCATTTTCAAATATTAAGAAATATCAGATTTGTAAATTATTAATTGACAAAGGTAATGAATTTTTGTTAATTCCATAGAATTTTTTATTCATTTTTTGGATTAAACTTAGAATAAGCAGGAAATTACGCTGTGATTTTCTTTCAATAGTCTAAAGAAGAGCATAGAGCTCTGTGCCTTGTGTATGTAAATCCTCTTTAACCTTTATTTTTTTTCTGATTCTTGATTTAACATTGAATTCCATAAAAAATTTAGCCTGACCTTATGACTTTAAAAGTTAAAATGAACAATGTACATATTTTAAGCTCAATAAATATTAATCATAAGTTAACATAATAGAATGAAACTACTCATTTTTAAAATACTGTGGTATGAAACATTCAAAAATAATCTTGTACAGTAAATAATTCAGCACTATAGACTTAAATACAGCCCAGGATTCAGTTTATATTATTTTAGTATTATGAGGGCATTTTCTTAAATAGAATATATTTTGCAGCTCTCATTGAAATTACTTTTCAAATTTTATAACAAGACAAAAAATTAACTTGATACATAAACACTTATCATTTTAAGATGTAAAATATAAAAATTGCTTTAAATTCTCCCATAGGAAATTTGCTCCTTCATTGATACATGCAGCACTCTGTAGTTTTGTATTTTATCGAACCCCCATGGAAACAATGGAGATGTTTATTCATGCCAGAAACCTTTCAGAATGCATATCTTAGGCCAAGCATTCTACTTATCCTTAGAAATTCATAAACAAAATGACTATTGCCAAAATTTTTAATTAGTTTTTATAAATCGAAGGAAACTATTTATTTATCTCTAGGGTAGTAGGGGATGTTGTCAAATAAGCTATCATAAAAAGCTAGTATATATGTCTTTTACCCAGTTAGGCAAATTCTTGGAGCAGTAACAGTGAATCTGTGTACTACTTTTATTTTGTGGGTTTTTGGTTATTGTTCTATGTCATTTTACCAACATCACTACAAAGAGAAGGATTATTTTATCAAACAAAAGTGAGGCAATAAATGCTTCTTCAGCAGAAACTATATACTCTAGTCACATTATATTGGCTGGGTTCATCAAAATCTGATAAGGATTAAAATTAAAACATTCCAAAGAAAATGTAAAACATCATTAATTTTTCTTTAATGATAATAATACAGATTTAATAGTAAAATATATAAATTGCAAATTCTTTGCTACTGATAAAATAAAAAGATACTACATGTGGATTGATTTCTACAGTATTAGGAATTGAACCTAAGTCCTTGTATATTCTAGGTAAGCCATCTACCATTGAGCTATATTATCAATACAAATGATTTTTGTAGAAAATATGGATACACATGAAAATAACTAAAATATTTTAAAATATTAATACAAAAGTATAACTCAATATTTGCAACAAATTATTGAGTAGATAACTTGCCAGCATTTTTTTTATTTTTTCTGATGTTAGAGGTATACATACACTACAGACATGCACACACAAATTATATATATATATATATATATATATATATATATATATATATATATATGCATGATATTTATTCACAGAGTAGTCACATTACAGCAGCCCAAAGTTACTTTACAAAATGATGTTGTTGGGGTTACCTGAAAATATAAGAGCTTGATATATAAAGTGATTAAACTGATGGACTTTGAAAGTGGTACATGCAGGTGGGACTTGCTGACCATCCTCTCTCTCATGAATCAGGTCATAAGACACTTACATGACAAAGATCATCCATATGTCCACATTATAGGAACATCTGCTATTGTCTTCTATATACAGATATATAAACAGATGGATATGAAAAAGTAATTTCTTTTTTTCATTTTTTGTTTTCATGCATATGTAACACTCATTCTGGACTATTTATTTTATTCCTCATTTCTTTATTTTGGCTCCCTTGTCATCTAATGATTTTTTAGCAAATGTGTATGCTGTTCTTGCTAATCTGTCTTCTGTCAATGCCATTTGATGTGTTCCAGATAATAAGTCTGTGATGATTATAATAGAAAAAGCCCTTTCCTTCCCTAAAATTGTAAGACAGCAAGCGTAATTTAAACTTTCTATAAGTATCTATTTATGTATTAAATCTGAATAAAAATAAAAGTAATTGTTTTGCTTCTGTATTTTCTGGACCATTAAGACCAACTGTTATAACTATCAATATATCATTGGTAATATTCTGCTTGTGTTTACAATCTTTGTTATGCCTCCTCAGTCTATGTGTTCTTCTAGTACCCATCCCTTCACATGTGAACAACTATTCTATCAATAGGAAATGTTTTTAACAAAAAGTATGAAATGAATTAATTTTGAACCCATTACATATTCTGTACAATTATCCCTCAAACTGTGAAAACATGCTTTAATTAACCAATAGTCATTTTACAAAATTAATTTTAGAGAGCATAGGTCCCTATTTACTTATCTATTCTTAGCTTCTATATATAAAGCACAATTCCTAGAATATATCTTTTTTCCAGAAAATGTTTTCCTGACTGACTGAAGTCCCTGGAGAATGAATTCAGAGATGTTAGATCAATTATTTCTTTTCTCTTTCAGTAAGTACTACTTAGCTCATGATCCCATGAGAAAAGTGTTTTAAATTCTTATAACATTTAGTAAAATTTCAAATTGCTTACACATTTAGTATTGTTAACTGTAACAACTTAGATTCCTCAGTTCATTTAAAGAGTAGAAATTTTAAAAATCTTCACACATCAAATAATGTATTGTCATACTGACACAAATGTTTTGCTCTTTATTTCTATGTCTTTATCTTTACATACATATATATGCATGTAGCATGAATCTTAAAAGTTCTTATTAATAAAATCAAACCTGAGGCCAGTTGGAGTGAACACTGGAAGATCAGAGAGACAGAACAAGCCACAGCTAACCTCACCTGGCCAACTTCTCAGCTGATCTTGTTTCCTCAGACTGGAAGCTTCTGTGTCCTCATCGAGAATGAATCTCAGCTGAACTGCTGCTAGAAGCCTGAAAGCTTAACCAGGCAAATGCTTAACCAGCCAAATGCTGCTAGTTTCTGGTCCTCATGCCTTATATATCTTTCTGCTTTCTACCTCACTCTCTAGGATTAAAGGCTCACTTTCTGGGATTAAAGGCGTGAGTCACCATGCTTGGCTGTATCCTTGAACTATTGGTGAATTTATTTAGGCCACTCCACGTAGTTAAAAGGAGATTTATTTAATGGCGTAACTTACAAATTAAGGGATAGGTAGGTCGCAGGGTCTGGGGAAGGTGTATCACAGTCCAGCGGTGTTCTCTGGAGCTCTGCTTGGTCTACTTCAACCATTCAGGGTCCTGGAACCAAGAGAGTGTTCGCCAATCCAGATCTCGGGTCCCCAGGCGCCTCCCTTGGCCCCGCCTTGTAGGCGTGACAGTTGCCGAAGTCTCAATGGGGGTTGGAACTTCCAGAACAAAGCTGGAATGGCTACCCACTACATTGAACAGATGGATTTCTGCCTCTGGAATGCTAGGATTAAAGGCGTGTGCTACCGCTGCCTATCCTCTATGTTTAATATTGTGGCTGTTTTGTCTCTGACCCCAGATAAGTTTAATAGGGTGTACAATATTTTGGGGAACACAATACCACCACATATGTGTTTACATTACATATGCATATATGTATATGAATATATAAAGTGTGCCTCCAATCTTCCTATATTTCCAAGTTTGGCCTTGAGCTCCTAAGTTAATAAACCTGCCTGTGTCAACTTTCTGATGAGAGGGGAATAGTTTTTGTCACTGTTCCAATTATTTAGTCCTTAAATAGTTATTCCTTTTAGCCTTACCTGTTCAATAAATAACATATGTCATATATGTTTGTCTGGACTTATATTTTACATTTAGATAGCAAGGAAAGTTTTTTTAAAAATTAGAGGATAACTATGTGGCTGCTCCTAATGTAATTTTGAAATAATTATTTAAAATCTTACTCTGTTCCAAAAAGCACATAGAAGTTATGTTGCATTTCATGATCTGTAACTACACTGTATAACTATAATTAAATGTTGTAAATATAATAAATCTAACTCAACAATGAAAAAATAAAACAAATTCAAATGTTAAAACCAGGGTTGGGGATTTTGTAGAGTAGTTTCAGCGCTTGCCTAGTAACCACAAACCCTTGTATTCGGTCTTGATCTCCTAATTCCCCCAAAAAGGTACAATTAAAATAAAATCTTGTGTTACAACTAGATAAAATTTTTACTAAGAAAAGTCTTGGTTTTGGGCAAGTCAGCTTCCCATTCTTGAAATATGAACATTATGAACAATAAAACTTTTTAAACACATTATAAGCAAAAATATAAGTACATTCTCCTTCTCCCTATTGTATCAATTTTACCCTATTTTAAAATTAATTTATCTTATATTTTTGATTGTTCTAGCCCTTAACAACTAAGTCATCTCCTGGAACATACATAGACATAATAAAAGCAATATACAGCAAGGCAATAGCCAATGTAAATTTAAGTGGAGAGAAAATCAAAGCAATTCCACAAAAATCAGAAACAAGACAAGGCTGTTTGCTCTATCCATAGCTACACAATATAGTACTCAAAGTTCTAGTTAGAGCAATAAGATATCTAAAAGAGATCAACTGGATACAAATTGAAGAGGAAGAAGTCAAAATATCACAATTTATAGATGATATGATATATATGATATCATATATGATACATATATGATACATATATGATACATAAGAGACCCCAAAAATTCTACCAGGGAATTCCTACAGCTGATAAATGCCTTTAGTAAAGTGGCTGGATAAAGATTAACTAAAAAAAAGACAATATTCCTCTTTTGTACAAAGGGATGAGAATGACATCAGGGAAACAACACTCTTCATAATATAAAATACCTTGAAGTAACTCTAACCAAGCAAGTGAAAGACCTCTATAACGAGAACTTCAAGTCTTTGAAGACAGAAATTGGAGAAGATATCAGAACACGGAAAGATCTCCCATGATCATGGATCAGTATGCTTGACATAGTAAAAATTGACATCTTTCCAAAGCAATCTACAGATTTAACACTATGACCGTTAAAACCCCAGTACAGTTCTTACAGACCATGAAAGAACAATTCTCAACTTCAAATGTTAAAACAACAACAACGAATACAAAAAGAAAAACAACAACAACAACAAAAAAAACAGGATAGCTGAAACACTCCTTACAATAAAAGAACTTCTGAAGGTATCACCAACCCTGATTTCAAGCTCTGTTACAGTGCTATCATAATAATAATAATAATAAAACCCTACATGGTATTGGCATAAATACAGATATGTGGATCAATGGAATTGAAGACCCAAATATAGATCCACACACCTCTGGACACCTGATTTTTTACAAAGAAGCCACAATATACAAGGATAAAAAGAAAACGTCTTCAACAAATGGTGCTGGCCTATGTGGATGTTGGCAAGTAATAGAATGCAAATAGATTCATTACTACCACCCTACACAAAACTCAAGTCCAAGTAAATCAAAGACCTCAACATAAATGCATTTTACACTGAACCTGATAGAAGAAAAAGAGGGAAATAGCCTTAAATGCATTGGTATGGAAGACAACTTCCTGAGTAGAACACCAGTATTGCAGACACTAAGATCAACCATTAGTAAACAGGACCTTATGAAACTGAAAAGCTTCTGTAAGGCAAAGGATACTGTCAATAGGACAAAACAGTAGCCTACAGAATGGGAAAATATTTCCCAAATTTCACATCTGATAGAGTGATGATTTCCAAAATATATGAAAAACTCAAGAAACTAAGCCTCAAATGAAACCAAATAATCCAATTAAAAGTGGGGTATGAATCTAAACAGATTTATCAACAGAGAAATTTCAAATGGTCAGGAAACACTTGAAGAAACATTCATCATCTTTAGCCATCAGAAAATACAAATCAAAATGACTCTTAGATTCCATCTTATACCTATCAGAATGGCTAAGATCAAAAACACAAATGACAGCTTATGTTAGAGAGGATGTGAATCAAGGGGAACACTGCCACATTGCTCTTTGGAGTAAAAACTGTACCACCACATTGGAAATAAATATTGTGGTTTCTCAGAAAATTGGAAATCAATCTACCTCAGTACCAGCTATACAACTCTTGGGCATATACCAAAAAGGAAGCTCAATCATACCTCATGGACACTTGCTCAAATATGTTCATAGCAGTTTTATTCATAATTACAAGAACCCAAAAACAACCTAGATGTCCCTCACCCAAAGAATGGATAAAGAATATGTGGTAGGTTTATAAAATGGAGTATTATTAAGGTGTTTAAAAATGTTATCATGAAATTTGAAAGCAAATGGATGGAACTAGAAAAAATTATCCTGAGTGAGGTAATCCAGACCCAGAAAGACAAACATGGTATGTACTCACTTATAAGTGGATATTAATTGTAAAGTAAAAGATAACCATGCTACAATCCACAGACCCAGAGAGGATAGGTAACAAGGATGACTCAAAGGGGGATGCTCAGATCTCCCTGGGAAGGGGAAAGAGAAGAGATCTCCTGGGTAGGCTGAGGGCTGTAGGAACAGGAACATGAGGAAACAGGTTGGGGTGGACAGAAGGGAAGATTACTGAAAGAGATGACTGGAAACAAGGCAATTGGGGTTCAGGTAGAAACCTGGTTCAAGGAAAACTCCCAGGAATCTACAAGGATGACCCTAGCTAAGACTCTTAGCAATAGCAGATATTTAGCCTGAGCTGGCCATCTCATGTGACCAGGCAAGACTTTCAGTGGAGGGATTGGGATATTAACCAAGCAACATAATCTTCTACCTACAGTCTGTCCTGTCTATGGGATATGCTGGGATAAGGGAGACACAGAGATTGTGGGAGTGACCAACCAATGACTGGGACTCATGCCATGAGGGAGAACCCACCCCTGACAGTGCCTGGGATGCCAGCATCCAGTGGCTGGATGGCCCAGAGACCTAGGATAGAACAAAACAAAATTGAAGAAAAAAAAAAAGAGTCAACATAGTGATGTCTAACAATATTATACTTTACTTATAGATTGGTGCCTACCCCAATTGTCATCAGAGAGGCTCCATCCAGTAACTGATGGAAACAGATGCAGAGACCCATAGTCAAACATTAGGTCGAGCTTGGGGAATCCATAAGACAGGAATGAAGAAATGTACAAGCCAGAGGGTTCAAGGACATCAAAAGGAAACCCAACACAATCAACTAACCTGTGCTCAAAGGAGCTCAGATTCTGTACCAACATGCAGGGAGCCTGCGTGTGATCGACCTTGACCTTCTAAATATATATGAAAGTTGTAACTTGGTTTGCTTGTGGGAGTCCTTACAATGGGAGCAGAGTCTGTCCCTAATACATTGGCTGGCTTTTGAGAACCTATTATTCATAGTGGGTTGCCTTGCCCAGCTTTAATACAAGGGGAGATGCTTAGTCTTATTGAAATTTGGTAAGTATGCTTTGTTGATCTCCTTTGGAGGCATGGCCCTTTCCTCACAGAAACAGAGGAGGAGAGGATGGTGGGGGTGAGGGAAGATGGGGGAGGAATGGGCAGAGAGGGGGGAGGAGAAACTGCAGTTGGGATGTAAAATAAATACATGAATTTAAATAATAAAAAACTATTTCTCTACTTTGCAGTGCTCCCTAACCAAAATAATCAGACAGACAGACAGACAGACAGGCAGGCAGGCAGACACACACACACACACACACACACACACACACACACACACACACACCAAATAAATACAATGATAAATAACTGATGTCCCATTTAAGGTTCCAGCAATAATCACTGTTAACAATTGATACGTAATATTCTTATAAAGCAATAAGGCAGAATTCCACAACAAAATACTTAATTCATCCCCATTTCATTGAATTTTATCTTTTGTACTAGTAAAAAACAGAATTCTTCCCTTAGCATTTGATAAACATCAGTAAGTCTGCGACAATAAGTTTTGAGAATTTCATTGTAAGGTAACACATATAACCAATATATGAATAACTTTCTTTGACAAATCAACCATTGTGACACTTACTTTAATTATTTATTTTGAGGGATGATAAGAAATACAGGTAAAATTAAGATAACATGGGAAGAAACACAGCCCAATACTGCCATTCTAGTGTCTATTCCTTGATTCCCAAGAGTTAAAACTTTATTCATATAGACCAAATTGACTTATGATAGTTTCAGTATAAAGGAGACAGTTACATATACAAGTCTAGACATCAGTTGAGTTGTGGTGTGACTGAAAGCTAGTTCAATTTCATAGCATTTAGAACAACCTTGATAAAAATCCCCACTCCCACCACACACAGGTACAGAGGATATGAAAGAGAGAAGATGATCAATGAATTTCTCAAACTTTATCTGACAAGATTCTACTGTGGTAGATGGTAATTAACATGGTGACCCACAACTGGCCAACGTGCAGAGAATAATCCTCCTCATCATCATCCAGAATGCTCAGGACCAAATGGAACATCTATACTACACCACCCTCTCTACATTGGTGCTATAAGCAATTATTAGTTGCTGGGAGAGGGAGAAACAGTTTCCTCTATGAGTATAGCCGCAAAGAGAAGAGAGAAATCTGTGATTTATTGCAATCTCAGAAACTAAAAAAAATGGGCAAAAATTTGAACATTTCAATATGACAAATTAGTCTTGTAGGATTTAAAATATAATATAAAAGGAACAAAATCAGTGAGGAGTTGGGAAAAGTGAGAAAAATAAGATAAAAACCCATTGCATGTAATTCTCAAGGAAGCAATAAAAACTAATATATAAAAAATAAAGCAATTACACAAAATGAAACTCTTACACAAAAAGTAGATGTTGACCTTCTAACCTAAAATGGAGACCAGCAAAATACAACATTATAGGTTGAATACATGTATATGTTATGGAAATGATAAACTATATAGTTCTTAGCTACAAGCGGTTTACAGTATACATATAGATATGACTATATCTGTCTATGTATAATCTCAGAAAATTGTGATTTGCTGAGCATTAGCAACAAAATAATGTGGTAGGAAAGAGGAAGTAACATTTGTCTAGGTCAGAAAATCAAAGAGTTCTTCAAGAAAAAAATGGGCTTGACATTAAATAAGAAACCTCACAAAAACTATTCATTATGATCAAGTATATGAAGCCTTGGTAGAACCAGAAGGCATATCAAATGAGATAAAGACCCCAAAGTAATACAGGACTACATTATTCATATGTCAGGAATTGCAAGCCACCTAACTGGTTAAAGCATGGGACAAATGAAGGGCAACTAACCATTCATTCTTTTTACTGTTTTTTTTTTCTTCTCAGAGGAATTTTTTAGTAAGTTTTACAGATACAATAGTCAAGGAAAGTTTACCCAAAGGAAGTAAAAGAGACTGTGGCCTAGACTCCTTATCACATAACTATTTTGTCATTAGTTATCAGCAAGCCAAGAAAATATCAAACACTTCATTAAGAGCTCATTAATTTGAAACAGAGCAAGGATGGGTATATGGGAGGTTTTGGAGAGAGGAGTTGGAAGGAAGAAATAATGTAATTATACTCTAGTCTCAAAAACACAGAAATGTTTAAAGACAAATGATCTCATAACTCTTATTTCAGGGAAAGGGGTAATGTGGTTTGCTTTATTACAGTTTTTTTTGAAGGGTAGCAGTTTCTCTTTTACTTTTTAAATAATGTTGTTATTCATCCTTTGAGAATTTCGTATATTTTGATCACATCGTTCCCCTCCCATAACTCCTCTCAGATCTACCTCCACCTCCCTATCCACCCAACTTCCTGCTCTTTCCTTTTCTTAAAACAAAGAAAAAATCACGGTGGCCAATTTGCGTTGGTGGACTACTCCTGAGGATGGGGTCTAACCTAGATTGTGGTTGATTTATCCCTTGTCACTACACTGAAAAAAAAACTGGTTTTCTTTCTCTCATTAGCTATCAATTATGAATGAATTCCTGGTATGTGCTGGGAGTTTGTTCTCACTGCTTATCCTCCATATTGGGAGTTTGTCTGGCTTGACTTTGTGCAGATCTTTGCATGCCGTCATAGTCTCTGTGACATTATATTTCTGTCTGCACCTCTGTATGCAGAAAAGGCCATTTCCTTTAAGTTACCCACTACTTTGAGATCTTATAGTCACTCTGTCTTATCTTGCACATGGATCACTGAGTTTTAAGGGAAGTGATATATATATCTATATATATATCCCATTCCTTTTTTCTTCATTTTCCATTTCTTCATTTTCCAATCTGCTAACACAGATTGCCCCTTTGCATTCATTACATTTTTTCTTATATTTGTTAATTTATGTTTCTCTTCATTTTTTATTTAATTTTTCTAGATGAAGGGTTTAATTACTGATCACGAAGGCACATGCCACTTGTCTGTCCATTATAATTAAAAGTTGTAAATATATCTATACAAAGTAGACTGAGAATTTCTACTAATTCATATAAATCTCATTCAAGAATTAACATTCCGCCGGGCGGTAGTGGCGCATGCCTTTAATCTCAGCACTCGGGAGGCAGAGCCAGGCAGATCTCTGTGAGTTCGAGGCCAGCCTGGGCTACCAAGTGAGTTCCAGGAAAGGCACAAAGCTACACAGAGAAACCCTGTCTCGAAAAACAAAAAAAACAAAACAAAACAAAACAAAACAAAACAAAAAAAGAATTAACATTCCACTTCCTTTTATTTCTCAACATTACAGACAAACATGAATAGAAAGTATAACTCTTAGTAATTTCTTAATGAAGTCAGGCTAGTTCACTTAGAATTATTATATTGTATCTAAATTATGTAGCTTTTCCTAAGGTATAAGGAGGTAAGAAAAGCACTATGTGTCATTATACATGAATGTTAAATTAGGTTAACTACATTGATGTGCAAGGCACCCTTCTGATGACAAAGTATGTTTACAAACATAATTATTCAGTGGAGTTTTAGGGTCAATTTTTCAAATGACATGTTTCAAAATAAATATTAACAAATATTTTAAATGTATAACAAAATTATCATAGATATTTCTTTGTTGACAACTACCATATACATATATAAATCAAAGAAGGATGTATATTCATAATTGTTGAGTATAATATGACAAGGAAACAATACATGAACAGAACCAGTTCTCTAAAATGTTTTAATGAGATTTGTGATTAAGATGTACCATAATCCATTCTGTATACATTATACTTCATAAATGTTAATGGAGAAACTACTAATGCTAATTTTGTCTAGCTTAAATACTTTGTGCCACGTACAAATCTGTTTTATTTTTATCTCCTGTAACATTCATGATTGTTACCCTGTAATATACAAGTCAGTTTCCACATTAAAACAGTAGCTTCCAGTTACATATGGGTCAACCTTCATTTATGAGTCTAAAAGACATGATTCTTGCACTAAAATGTCAAAATAAAACTAAAAGGCTTATGAACAGAATTGTAAAATATAAAGTGATAAAAAGTATGTTCAACAATAGAATGCTATGTCTTCTAATTGTTCATATAAACTGTTCTTATCTCTTCATTCCCCCCCAATCGTAGAAAAGTTAGCAAATGTTGCCATTCAAAGCCATAAGTCAACTTTAGCAGTTTTCCTCAATTGTTCTCCATCTTATTTTTTGAGATTTAGTAATACTTTGAAGTGAATGAAAAATATCATGGCAATCTTCATTTTTCCTTTATCTGAATTTAGAGATTTTATATAAAAGTGATCCCATGCTAGTAAAGCAGAGAACTACATTTTAATTCAAACACTTAAAGTTTGTTAGTTACATGTTAGCTGGATATTTTTGTTCTGACTTATTAGTTTGCCACTTTTAAATGAAAGATTTTTATGAAACATTAGGATAATGTACACTATTATGGAAAGAAAACCAAAATTGCAATATTCCTGAAGGGCATATGGCTTCATAAAACTGTTGGTGGTAGATCTGTGCTGAAGTCTACAAAATCTATAGCAAAATGTAGCCTGTGGCTCAAGATATAAAGTTGGTGCCAACTACCTGCATATAAATGGAATATTTGTAGCTGTTAAAGACTACTGTTTTAAAACAGCAGTATGTGTGAACATAAATCCATTTGACATTTATGTAGCTGAGTTCTAATCTCAATGTTCCCTGCATGTAGAACAGCAAGAGCCATAAATGTTATTACACATTGCTCATTAATATGCAAAGGTGAGCCTCTATACTCAACACATATTGCTTCAGTTTGTTAATGAGTATTTCATGGACTGTGTAACTGTTGAAATACATTGTGATAGAATCATTTAGTTGTTTCTTTAGACCTTAAGTTTCAGCATGTCTCCTTTCACTCTGATTTATAAATTAGAGTACTACATTGAAGGGACCAAGGGTTACTAAGATGTTGAGTCTTTCCTGTTAAATTGAATATACTTCTCTAAAAATGTACTTGGGAAGTATTTTTTTTTCATCAGTTTAATGCATGGAATGATTTATACTGACACTAAGAAACAATAAATTTAAATTTATTTTTATTTTCATTGTTTAAACAAATGTTAATCTATCACATGCATGTAGATGTAACCAACCATCTTTTTAAATAAGAAACACAGAACCAATGCAAAAAAGAAAGCCAAGAGGTCAGAGCTAAGAGCTAAAACCTTATCCTTCCTCCTGCGGTGGTCCTACCCCTCCGAAAGAGAGCTACTTTCTGTGTTAAAGTCTTTATATAGAGTTTCTGTTCTGCCTTCTCATTGGTTGTAAACCCAACCACGTGACTGCCTCGTCACAGCCTGTCTGTATAGGCCTCCAGGTTTTCTATGATTGGTATTGAGATTAAAGGCATGTGCATCCAATACTGGCTGTATCCCGGAACACACAGAGACTTACCTAGCTCTGCCTACCAAGTGCTGTGATTACAAGCGTACGCCACCACTGCCCTGCTTTCCTATGGCTTGCTAATAGCTCTGACCCCAGGCAACTTTATTTATTAACATACAAATAACATTTTAGTGCTGTGGCATGTTCTGTATGGCAAATGTGTTGCTGATTGGTCAATAAATAAAACACTGATTGGCCATTGGCTAGGCAGGAAGTATAGGAGGGACAAGGAGGAGAATAAAGCTGGGAAATGGAAAGCTGAGTCAGAGAGACACTGCCAGCCACCACGATGACAAACAGCATGTGAAGATGCCGGTAAGCCACGAGCCATGTGGCAAGGTATAGATTAATAGAAATGGATTAATTTAAGCTGTAAGAACAGTTAGCAAGAAGCCTGCCACAGCCATACAGTTTGTAACCAATATAAGTCTCTGTGTTTACTTGGTCGGGTCTGAGTGGCTGTGGGACTGGCAGGTGAGAGAGATTTGTCCTGACTGTGGGTCAGGCAGGAAAACTCAAGCTACATTTTAATACAAATAAAATATCACCATACATGCATTTAGGAAAATATAAAAGAATGAATTTCAAAACTATACTTCCATTAGTAAACATATATCGTCTGTAATTCATCTTTTGAAGAAAATGTACATATATGTATATATACATATATGTACATATCATATATGTATGTGTAGTATTTTCCCCCTATCTCTCACAACTCTACATGTATTAAAGCAGCATACAGTAAATTATAATGTTGAATATAAAAGACATGAGATAATTAATCAACAAGCTCCATGCTCTCATTTTCAATAAATTCAGATGAAATCCAGGAAACAGCATTTCCAAAGCTAAAGAATTGATTCCTTCTCACATTTCCTAATCCTTTTTAATGTATATTTTTTGTAATGTATACACTATCACCCTAAAATAGGCATTTTTAATGTTAAGGTACATTTTCTGAAAAAAACACTCTATGGCTTTATAAGATATATTTCTACTGTAGCTTTCTGCATGTATCTCTATCTGCATTAGTGCTAGCATACTAATATTACTATTGGACTCTATATCTGCTTAAGTTTTAAAGGAATAGTCCCATCATTCAAAAAGACAAGAAAGCAAGTCTTTCTTTGACTACTTGAGTATATCTAATAAATTCAATCATTTCATCTACCTGACATGATGATCCAATTTTAAAGATAAAAACTTATTTTAATTAAGGCAAATGTTGTGGACTCCAAGGGAAACAAAATTTCGAGATGATATTACATTTTTGTGGATTAACAAAAACTGACCAAAGCCTCCAGAATAACTAAAAATTACAATAATAATTATACAAGTAAGGTTCTTGAGTTCTGAAAGTATGTGAGAATAAGTGGGAAGTAGGAAAGAGAGGAGAGGAAATGATGCTAATACAGTGTACTCATCCATGAAATTCTTTAAAAAATGAAAAATAAAAATCTATTTCAAGTATTGTAATCTACTTGTTAAAAATATAGAGATTATTGAAGGACTAATTTAAACCACTCATACCTGTAAATGTTATATATTGACAACTGCAAAGTGATCATTCAAAATTTTCAAATGGAAATGACTATTATCCACAGACAATGTGAATATGAAAGTATAGGTATATTATGCAATTGGGGTTATAATATATATATTATATATATATATATATATATATATATATTAGAGATTATTTGGAAACCTCTTGCAACTAAATACGTATTTTATATTTTTTGACTGAAAAGTATAAGAACAATAAAATTAATTTTGTTGGAATCTATAAATATCTCATTGATTTCCTTTGCATTCAAGGTGTGTTTTCAAATACTTGTACATTTAATTTTATGGCAGAGCTCCTTAACTTTTCATGAGAATTACTATAATTAAAACTTTTATATCGGAATGGAAGATAAAAATAAAGCTTTGTGTTCCAAAGAGGAATACAATATGTCTTTTGTACTCATTCATTTTTCTTAAATATATTGGAACACAAAATCATTATAAACTTATAAATCTCATTGCACTTTTTATAAACTGAAGTTGTGTTTCAATGTTAATTGTTCATTAGTGTTTTACATAAAATGTAATCCACCAATTGTATTAATCTCATATATTTAAATATGCAGAAAGAAATCTGTCTCTTTTAGAGATAATTAATTTATACTAGGACAACTTGAGTAATTCTTCAAGGAATCCAAATAATCAGTTTTAACAATTCATTATAATTAGGATTCAAACACCACAATAAAAATAATTGAAAAACAGTTGAATAAATTAATATCACTGATTCTCTCAATTATAAACTCATTATCAGGAAACTAGGAACAGTGATTTAAAACTATGATTGGGAAAATATGGCAGAATGAAAGTGATAACTTTTACATTTTCTAAGTCCACAGGAAATTATAGTGTTGTAAGCGATGGTTTAGTGGTTAAAAGCACTTGTTCTTGTAAACATTCTGGGTTCATTTCTCATCACCTAAAGAGCAACTTACAGTCACTAGCACACATACAATGAATGCACACACATTCAGACAGAACACTCACATACATAAAAACAATAATAAACATATATACGTGTTTGTGTGCATATATACAAACACATATACACACACACATAAACAACTGTACTATTTGTGGTGATGCACATCTTTAATGTAAATCCTCAAAAGCAGAGAAAGGTAGAGCTATGTGAGTTTGAGATTAGTGATTTCCAGTGTAGCTAGAACTACATAGAGAGACCATGTATAAAAAAAAATCATAGATTCATAACAGGATTGTTTCCCAATATATCTAAGAGTTGGATATCTATGCAAAGTGAATATAATTGTTCTTTGTTGACCTACCAAATGTACAGAATGCCTCAGAAAATAACTGGATAAACAGAACTAATTAACTAAATTAAAATTTTTATTTGCACTTACTACTCACTAAGAAAACTGATATTTGGAGCTGTCAGGACAATTATATCATGTAAATTCATTTTTTTCTTTCATTATATGTGTGTGTGAGAGAGAGAGAGAGAGACAGAGAGAGAGAGAGAGAGAGAGAGAGAGAGAGAGAGAGAAAGAAAGAGAGTGAGAGCTCTTTATTAGCACTTATACTGAAAAACATTAACGTGCTATTGTTATATTTATAATTATCTTTAAATGGTTACAATTCTTTTATTCCCACTGAATTCTTTAGTCTAGTTGAACAACTCATTTTAGCTGAAATTTTCTCTTATTTATATATATACTTTCAAATAAAGTGTAAAAATCAATACTCTTTTAAAGTATTGCTACATGTTTATTTAGAGACAAATACAAATATAATAATAGCTATACTAATTATTTTAAGAAAAGATTAATTTTAGAAAAAAATAAATGAATTTTTGACTAATAACTGGCTTATGATGTATCTCTTCCAATAATTGGAACTTGAAAGAAAATTTACAGTGCCACAAGATGATAATAATAATAAAAATTGCTTATAAATATGAGTATTTTTCAGTTAATCATATACAGTTTTGAATAAAATTGTTTTTATTTGAACATACTGCATTTTAGTTTTATGTGTCTAATTCTTAGGGAAAATTTAAAACCGAAATGAATTGTACATTCTATAGAAAGTTTGTCTCTTAGCAGATGCAAGCATTAGAACTTATATTTACAGGTGCATTACTGGCATTGTACTTTCAAAAGTGTTTCCTCTGCTACTTAGCTATAAAAAGCCAATTGTGTGGTGCAGGTCACAAAGGGAGACAGAATAGAGCATTATAACATAATGCTGAAACATCAGTCTGTACTCAAGACTGGAGGAAAAATTGTACCATATTTATGCATGGAAGAAAAATTCCACACACCTGAAAAATTATGAAAACTAGAGTGCTTAAATATTTCTAAGTGTTATTTTATTTATTTTTATACTTATTCAAAATTGATGTGTGCTGATTTTAACTAAAAGTACTTCCCTAAAGAATCTTGCAAATGGACTCAAACTTTCCCTCTATTGTTCTTGCAGAACTTTAATTTCTAAAATGTGTGTTTAGATAATCCATAGCACCTTGCATTTTATGTGATACTAACATAGATATTTCTAAGAAGTAGACATTTTGAACCAGGTATATTTCAGAGACAGGTGTTGGAGCACATCTGTTTGCAATCTAAGTAAAATAATATCTAATACTTCATTACTTTTAAATTTTTTCACTCTGGTTTTAGAAAAAAATCTCCTATAGCTGAAAATGTATATTATTTCTATGCCAGTTTTTATTGTTAATATGATATAAGTTTTCAGCTACCAGGGTAAATTGATAAATTAATTAGACTCATAATATCCAAGACATAAAAAACTAAATTATAACTTATGTTTTATTTTTTGATATTAGTATTCAATCCTATCCATATCTCCCTACCTAAGATAAGACATCAATTGTTCCATATAATCATGGAAATTTCTAATAATTTGAGTAATATTCCCTCCTGTCTCTAAAACAAAACATATCATTAGTATGAAACATTTTGGTTCATTTTTGCAGAATAATAATTTTATGGAAAAACTTAGAATAGACTTAAACTTTTAATTTATAGTATGAAATATATCAAATTATATCTTGTCTAATTTTTCAGTATTCATATCATTAAGTGCTAAGTCATTCTACAAAAGTCCAAAGACACACAGGGTAATTCATGTGATAAGTAGCTAAAATTGGAAGTGTCCACACCAGCTGCAAGTCCCTAAATTAATTTTCAGTCTCAACTTTTGATTTCAGACATGGACTATGCTTCTGGTAAACAGGACTGTAGCTAAAATGGCTATATTCTCTACTAAATGTGTTGATAACTTGACCACGTATTCTACTTCTACTGTCATTCTGCTAAAATGGAGGAAAATTATCTACTTCTAATACAAATATACCAGAGTTAACCTTTCAAAACTGCTTTAAAGATGAAAGATACCTAATATATCATTACATGCTTATGTGCATACACACAAAATATGAAAGTAATACGATATATAAATAAAACTGCAAAATACAGCAGCTGTGACGTTAATACTTTCCAGACATATTAACTTTCCAAGCTGCTCACGGAGAATTAGGCAATAGATCCCATTAACATCAAAGGGTGTCACACAGTGAAATCTCAGAAAACAGCTTAGAAAGTATAAGTGATATCTTGTTAACCACAGAGTTAATTTAGTTCTTAGATTTTTGAAATTTTTTTATAGCTCTTTATATTTTTCCCCATTTGAAATGTTATGACAATATATTAATCAGCAGATATTTGAGGAATATCATGTTCTGCATTTGATATCATAAGATTAGTAAAAGAAAAAAATCTTTAAATATAATCAGAAATAAATATGTTGAATCATTATAAATTTAATAGTGTATATTTTGGGTTGCATATATTTCTTACCTTTGCAGTTATCATAATTCTAAGAGTGTGAGAATATTTGCAATAGAAATATTGTAAAAGTTAAAATACCTATGAATAATTATATGTCAAAATATACAAGAATCATGAGAAAAATTATTTTAAATAATTCTAACGTAATATAGAAATGGGATGTAGTTTCAGGAAATATCATTCAGTATCACAAGGCTGATACTTCCCCTGTGAAGGGAAGAGCATTGCTACAGAATGATTGAAGTAAAGATTTTCATGTGTCTTATTATAGGGTATTGACTTTTGAATAGTTCTAAAAATCCATCTATTAAAAAAAAACAATGTAAATATACTACTTTAAGACAGGATTCAATGGCTTTGAACTCAGTGTGGAGCTGAGGATGACTGAACTTCTGATTCATTTTGCCTTCACCTCCCAAGCACTGGGATTGCAGGTATACAATACCACACTAGATTTACATGGCTCTGAGTAATCAAACCAAAGCTCATACATGTTAGATTAGCACCCTAACAACTCAACTGTATCTTCAACCTTGCCTGTTAAAAATAACTTTTAACAAGCTGAAATAAACCACACACACACACACACACACACACACACACACACACACACACGAATAATAACTACACATTCTGTTAGATTAAAAATAGTCTTTTCAACAAGGTAGGCTTGTAAATTCAAATTTTGTTGAAGAAAATTTACATTAATCTTTTGAGTTCAAGTAATATTTATTCTTCTTGGCTATCAGAAACTTAAAGATCATTTTCAGGTTAATGACAGAAAAATGACTTTTTCTACCTAAACACCACAGGTAGAGCATCTAATACAATAAATATCATTTTAATGATTATCAAAAGTAGTACAAATTGCCAGAAAATTTTAGCATGTAAATATTTTTTCACTAAATAATAGCTCAATTCAGAGCAATGGACACATTTTTTTGTTTTTGTTTTCGTTTTTTATTTTTCCCTCCTCGGTAAAACTACATTCATTGCCCCACTCTCAAGATGCAAACCTTAAAGTTACTCAAAAGATAAGTAGCGGGATGAGGTTTCTAGCACGACAATTAGGGTGTTTGGCCATCCCATCACCAGAGTAGGTCAATTCGGACTGTCTCTCGACCATTGCCAGCAGTCTGTTGTGGGGGTATCTTTGTGGATTTCTGTGGGCCTCTCTAGCACTTTGTTTCTTCCTATTCTCATGTGGTCTTCATTTACCATGGTCTCCTATTCCTTGTTCTCCCTCTCTGTTGTTGATCCAGCTGGGATCTCTGGATGCAGAGATCCATGACTAGGCCCCAGGTGGATCTCTGGGAGTCCAATTAGCGAGAATGAGGAGGGTTTATATGAGAGAGAATTGTTGAGACCAAGGTCGGATAAAGCACAGAGACAAATAGCCAAACAAACGGAAACACATGAAATATGAACCAATGGCTGAGGGGTCACCAACTGGATCAGGCCCTCTGAGTGGGTGAGACAGTTGATTGGCCTGATCTGTTTGGGAGGCATCCAGGCAGTGGCACTGGGTCCTGTGCTCATTGCATGAGTCGGCTGTTTGAAACCTGGGGCCTATGCAGGGTCGCTTGGCTCCGCCTGGGAGAAGGGGACTGGACCTACCTGGACTGAGTCCACCAGGTTGATCTCAGTCTGTGGGGAAGGCTTTGCCCTGGAGGAGATTGGAATGGGGGCGGGCTGGGGGGAAGGTGAGGGGGGTGGGAGGGGGGAGAACAAGGGAATCTGTGCCTGTATGTAGAACTTAATTGTATTGCAAAATAAAAATTAAAAAAAAAAGATAAGTAGCTTTTTTTTTTAAGCAGGAGATATAACATAATCTAGGATTGAGAGAAATAAAAACAAGACAAAGGAAAGTAAAACACCACTATCATCAGCCATGGTTTTACAGAGGTTAAATTGTTCAATTTATGGCAACTTTATTCCAAAGATTAATATGATTATGGCAGCTCAAGATAAAACCCGCAATTGAAGACACCTGGCACACAGCTTGCTCTAAGGCTGATACACCAAGTTCTTCAACATGTACTAGTGTGATGTTGGAAGAAAGCATACTTAAAAAAGACATAGCAACAATCTTTTGGCCATTATTTCTCTCTCAGTTTCTGCCAAGCTGGAAAGAAATGTCATTTATATTTCTTAATTAGATTCATTTCCAAACAAATACAGACTTTTAGGAAAAGTTTTTAAACAGCTCTACACATGGAATTAATAACAACACAAAGCACTCACTAAGCCAATCTTTTAATGAGCAACTAAATAAAAAGAATAAAAAGACAAAAAATTCCAACATAAAAAAAATGATTAAAATAGAAAGCGGTTTCCAGAGACTTTTTAAATAGATATGAATTACAACCCTGCACTTGGAAAATCTGCTTGCTGTGGACAACACAGAATGGCATTAGGCTTTTCGTAACACAAACATCACTATGTGTTTGAAATGAGTAAATAAAAGAGAGCACTTGAAGCTCCAACGTACAAATACTGCCAGCTCAGTGGATTTCTGACATTACAAAAAAAAAAAAAAAAAAAAAAAAAAAAAAAAAAAAACGTTTCAAGATTCATGCCCATTCTTTAACTACAGATAAGAAATATCCTAAGGGAAGGAAGCAATTATGAACAGATTTGAATACGGTGTTTCAGGTCAGCTTTTGGCTTAAATTTCCAACTGCATGTTTATTTTAATAAGAATTATGGTGTTTAATGTACACAAAATAAAAATGAAAGTGCATAAGGCAAATTCCTGTTCCCTGGGAACCCGCGCAGAAGCAGGTAGGCTAAAATGCAGATGTTCATCTCTCTCTCTTTCCTCCAAATCCTAGGAACACAGAGAGAAGTCTCACCCTAAGTCAATATCAGACCACCAGCTTCTGCCTCTCCTTCTTCCCTGACCCAATCTCCAGTTGATTACACAGATCTTTCCCTGAAATTTCCCCTGTCCCAGGCCTCACTCCCAGCACTCACTCTGTGGGAACCAATAGGCCAGCAAACTGGAAATCTTCACCTCTCTCTCATATCTGTTGTTTTATCTACTGAGGCTTTTCTGTCATCCAGAGCAGAATGGTTTTTTAACAACAGCCATTAAGTCTCTTAATTACTCTGTGGAGGGGTTTCCTCAGTGCTGACAGTGAATAATTGAACCAAATTTGACATTGGAGCCTGTGAGATCTCCCTCCCCAAGTCATTTCCCAAGGACAAAGGGTTACTTACCTTGCCTGTCCAATGTTGATCTGCATTCATTAGTCCAATGCCTGCCTTTGCCACACTTTGTGCAAATTCCAGAAGGCTGAGGCCTTCTGCTTGGGTTATCTCTAGAAAAAACATTGTTTCTAGGAATGCCTTGCTTGTAATCCCTTTTCAGATGATCTTGTTTACCCCAATTAAAACATTTTTATCTTTTCATTAAAATTTTTAGATATCACTTCTCCTATCCAAGTTTCATCATAAGTTAAGATCCAATATCAGCTGTATTTTGGATCCATCCATCTATAGGTGCCAATCTTGCTTTTAAAGGCCTAATCACACTTTTGTGTTCTAAATTAGAATTTTCAAAAGCCAAAGATTCAATTAATATTCATCTAACTTCTGGATCTGATATCATACTATTTACAGCTGAAGACAATATTTGTTAAAAAAAAATAGTGAAGGGTTTTTTGGGGCCTTGTATAATTTTAGTAAATGACTCAGTCCTCTTTCCCAATTCTTCACTATGTCTCAAGCATTCAAAGCTGCTGTACAGCATAAAACCAAGGAGTGATCATTAAATGTAGACTGTTTTTTGCACATCAGCATACTGACCCTCATTGAGAGGCTTATATTGGGAAATTTCCATACCTCTAGCCCTACTTTGTTGTTCAATGGTCCTAGTATTTTCTAGGCCCATTAGGATTAAGGAAAAAAGCAGTCTTGTACTTAGCTCTTCTTCTGTATCCCCCAAGTTAAAGATAAGCATTTAAATGGGAATTATAACTCTATATCAACACATAAAGTATTTTCAGAAGATTAAAATTCAAAATTTTATTTATTCTAGAAATAGAGTCAGAATGATAATTTGCATTTGCTTACATCATTTAAAATCCAAGTAGAGTTGAAACAAAAACACTTATTGAAATATTATTGTCATGTTTTCCAGATATTTAATACACATAAGATATCATCCAGTGATGCTGAATGTATTTCAGTTGCAAAATGTTAATATGTGGGAAATGAGTGTTTATGAATAAGATATTCACCTTTAACTGTAATCAAAACAGGAAGATTCAGGACAAAAAATAAGAAATAAAGTAGTGTGCTTAAGTAAATGTATGTTTAATTATTTATAGCATGTAATAAGGTAACTAAATCAGAAGTGTAAAAATTTTATGTACTAGTAAAAAACTGCAGTTTAAAAATGTTTAGAGGGTCAATCTATTACATATCATCATATACTTTTTTTTCCACAAATGCTGATACACTTGAAATCGAGTTACTTTCTCTGATGATTATGGTCATGGTGTGTGCCTTCTTTCTACCCCACATAACTATTGCCATACTTTGTGGTAATTCTGCAACTAATACTCCAACATTCCACCCACGTGACTATTGCCATTCTTTGTGGTAATTCTGCAACTAATACTCCAACATCCCTGCTTTTCATAAAGACATAGGCCTAAAGAATTGCCAGCTAAGGGGCTGAGTGGTCCCAAATGAGTCTCTAGAGGAACAGTGATTAGACATGCAAATATATGGCACACTCATGCCTATTCATTTCTTAGGAGTGGAAGTCATTAAAAACAGTAAGCACCGTTTCTTACCACAGACGTGGAAGGTTCTTGCTCATATGTGACTTCATTTACTAACATAGCAGTAAATTTTATAGTTCAAATAGCATATTAGACTATTCCATTAGGAATAAAGCTTTCTCTGTATTTTTAAGATGGTTCCTTAGATATGACATGCAAATTGTTTGGAAAAAAGAAAATAAAATATAATTTATGTATCAATGAACATTCTAAAATGGCTTCTTCCTCATCTATCTTTTCAATACAGGATGCTGAAAACCTGCTCTCCAGATACACAGTACTCACATTTCTCTATGTACACAAAATCACTACTACATCCACTTTTGCTCTTTAGCGGATGGTTGGTATCATCAGTGCATTAGTTTCTCAGGCCTGGATGATATAAATTACATGTTTTGTCCCCTGGCACATAGAGCAATTATATAACCACATGAACCTTCCTAGATTTGAGAATAATTATGTGTAGAGTTGAAAAATGCAAAAATAGACTTATCTGACAGCACAGAAGACACAAAGTCTGAGCACAAATCCATAATGCCAGCCTAATCTGGGAATTTAAGTAGAATATGCAAACAGTTACAACAATTACTTCAAAACCTCATGCTAACATGGTAGTTAGATTCTGCAATATTCTAAACTGACTTCCTGTTTTACAAACTAGAAATCCCTGAAGGATTTCATGGACATCTTCAGAACAGAAAAATAATGAAAAAAAAAAGACTCACTAAAGTGTACTACTTATGTTAATACGATAGCAACTCAATTTATTCAAGTGCTGATCAATGCTAAACAATCAGAACGTTTCATGAATTATGTATTTAAAAAGAACCGGGTGCTTTTTAGTGGAATGTCACAAGGTTAACCAACTGGTAGACATGAGTTCCCTTGGGTACAATTTTGGCTGCAATGCTTCTACTCCAGTCGATGGATGAACAATAGCAAAACAGAGCTTTGTTTGAAATACATAATGAGCTGCTCTCATAAACCTCAACCTTCAAAAGTCATTATACATGAGTATTTGATACTGCAGACAATTACCGGACCTCCATTTGTCTGGCAATAGCATCTATTGTTACTTTGTCTATTCCATAACTATATCTCAAAAATTATTGATGGCACAATTGTCATAGATTGCCCTGTTAATACAATTGCATTAGCAATTAAACCAACATGCTATGTTTCCTGCTTCAGGATTTAAAAGTTTGCCTCAAGTGTCTCCATTTCTCAGCAATGCTTGCTTTGGTAAAACTTGAAATCCTGGACTCTACTTTTGTGTGCTTGATTCATGAAACAATTTCTCCAGTTTTTATTTTATTATAGTTTATAGAAATATCCTTTTACCATTTATAAATGAAGAACAACTAAATTTGAAGCCAGTGTTGAAATGTTGATAAATAAAATTTGATATTTTAAGTGTTTGTAAAAGCAGAGGACTATCCGCAGTATTTAAGAAGCTAGAAATCATAAGAATCAATTAACTCTAAGTTGAGTTGGAATCTTGTTTTATTCTTATTCCACTGCCCTTGTTATTAAGCAATGCTTATATTTTAAAACTCTTCATTAGTACTAGCTAATTATGTACTCAGTAAAAGGTAGTAGGATAAATAAACTTCATTGACTCTGAAAGCATCCAACCCCATGTATATAGTTCTTTATACAAGTGATGTTGACATACCAAGTATCTATCATTCTTAGCAATAACATTTAATTACAATCGTTAATGGGCATATTAATTGCATAAAAATTGGCTCAAAACAGTGACTATAGAAAAATCAAATAAAGTAGCTTTAAGACTTTACTAACTTTAAAATAGGAGTTCTGATCTTATAGGGAAAAAGATAACAAACTACAAAACATTTATTATGACAGCTACTATAAAATGCTGAATCAGTCTCAGAACAGTGTAATAGTTCTTTATTCAAATCTTAATCTTAAATCACTTGCTGTAACAAAGAATCTATAAATAATCAGAAAAGTGCTTTAAATGATCTATGTATGTTAGTTATGACCTAATTTCCTAAAAGAAATGCAAAATGTAGTCTATTTTCTAAAATGTCCTACAAAAGCTAAGTTCAAAAAACTATGAAACACTGATTTATGTGACAGAGAGATGATTCAAAAGGTAAAATGTACTTGCCACCAAGTTTGATTGTCTGACTTGGGTCCATAGGAATTACATGCTGGAGGTACAGAAAAAAACTACTCTGTCAAATTTTCTTCTGACCTTCACCAAAATGTCAAGGCACAATAGTGTCTACAGACACATACATGCACACAATAAATAAATTTGAAAGACTGGTTTAGAAATTTAATCATCTATGAACAGGTGTTTTTATATTCTGTCCAAATTAATTTATTCTTAAATTGAATTCATATATGATATTGAAGTTTGTGGTCATATATTGTGTACCCCAATAAAGGATCAGAGGAAAAAGCCACCCAGGGTAGGCCAGCTCAGGCACCCTCACCACTGTTGCTAGTAGTCTTATCTGGGGTTGTCCTTGTGAATTTCTGGGAATTTCTCTAGTGGGACACAGTTGTGTAGCTGGGTCTGTATGAGGGGGTCCCTGGCAGTGTGATCAGGATCTATCCCTGGTGCATGAATTGGCTTTCTGGACCTCATTACGAATGGTCAGACATCTTACTCACCCCTGATAAAGTGGGGAGGGGCTTGGTCTTGCCTCAACTGAATGTATCAGGCTTAGCTGTCCCCCCATGGGAGAGCTTACCCTGCTGGAGGAGGGGATAAGGGGTAGGGGGAGGAGGGGCAAGCAAGAGGAGGAATGAGAGGGGGATCTGTGGTTTGTATGTAAAATGAAAAATAAATAAATAAATAAATAAATAGACAGACAGACAGATAGATAGATAGATAGATAGACAGATAGATAGATAGACAGATAGATAGATAGATAGATAGATAGATAGATAAGTAAATAAGAGGGATCATTGGGCTGTCCCTAATGCTTTTGCTGGCTCTTGGGAACCTATTGCTCATACTGTTGCCTTGCCTAGCCTTAATACAAGGTGAGGAGTTTAGTCCTACCTCAACTTGAAGACAAAAAACATTAAAAATTAAAGATTAATAAACAATAAAATTATTTATATAAATATACCATATTTATATATTATATAACATATTAAATATATTGTATATTTATATATAAATATGTAAGTATACACATAATATTATTTCTAAATTCAAAATGAGGTCCAGTTAAACATAGGCTGGCTTCAGACTAACTAAGTTGCTGAGGCAGTCCTTGAAATCCTATCATTTGCCTCCACCATAGAAATTCTGGGATTACAGTCATATGTCACCATCTCTTGCTTGGTATTTTGTATTTAATCAGCTGTCCTAAATGTATGAACAAATCTATTGGTACCAAATAACCTTCAAAGCAAAATCCACCTATTTTGACATAGAAGAAAACCATTTAACAAGAACATAATGAAAGCTTGTTGTATAATTTCTGCTGCCTGTCTTTTAAAAAACAACTATATAAACTTAATTTTATTAATGTATTTTGTTTAATGCAAAGCTTAAGATACTATTTTTAGTCTCATTTAACTTTTAAATTGAAAAGTAAAATTCAAATATGTTTATGATATGCTCTCTCATATTTTGAAGTATATATTTTTACACACGTTACAGAATAAGTGAATTGAGCTGAATAATATATGTATTACAATATGTAGCTTATGAAACAAAACAGAAAGAAAAATTTGGAGAAAGAAAATAGTAACACTACAACTCTGTTAAATGAACAAGTTATTAAACTGCTCCTTAAGGCCTTATGTTTAAACTGCTCTTGTTTTGACAACCAATCTTTATGCAATGATTAATGAGATATTTCATGTTTTATTTTCACACTGTGATAAAAATATTTAAACTTATTGTACCTCTCAGTTCAGAATAGCTATATTTCAAGTGTTTCATAGACATACACTTTGGCAAGATCTTGTGCTATATAGTAAAGGTATAAAATCTTCCTACAGTGCTATTTTACTCATGACAGATATGGGCCCAAGAAGTCCCAGCTCTGTTATTCTTTCTGTTTATTCCTTCCTTCCCTCTCTATCCCCCTCCTCAGATTCTTTTCATAGATGCTATTTAGGGAGAGAAACTGAAAACTGTTTGGGCCATAAATTAGCATTCCTTCTTTAGTTTCCAAAGTCCCAATATCCCAGATGGTAGAGTTTCTTGCGACTTTATTCCTTTTGCTTTTACAATATGAGGTTTTGGTTGTGAAAGATTTAACACAGTTCAGCACATACCACTAAGTAATGGAAGAATTCCAGGTTAAGAGAATGCAGACAGCCTTGGCATGTGGGTGGCTTTTTTTAAATCAAGTTAAGAAGTATCTCTCAAGAAACAATTTCTATTACAATAAAAGTCGGACACATAGAAGCTTAATCTGAATCTTTAGAACCAGTTAAATGCTGATTTAAATAAAAGGGTATTGACAAGAATATTGCCATATTTTAAATTTTGTTTTAATAAACCACATACTAACTGTGTTATAAACAAACTGAAACTCATTGTGCATGTGTCAATTTTGTAATAGGTAAATTTCAGCCAATCATAGACAACGAAACTTCATCCAATCACAAGGAGTCAACTCACAACATCATTTTCAAGTAAGGCAAGTTACTAGCTGTAGCCAATGGGATTATTATTGATTTGGCTTGTGTGCCCAGTCCATAAGAGATTCCTGCTTTCTTTGCTAAGAGTCTCTTTTGCTCCTAATTGTTGCAACACTTCATAAAACATTGATAACTCAAGTAGATTCTACCAAATTTAATGTGTCTAACTTATCTTTAAACAACTTAACACAAACAATGAGATGTTTGTAACAAATCATTTATTTCATATTATTAAAGAATCCCATGATGGATAACATAGATTTACTTTGTATATAAGTATATACATGCATGTGTAGGATGTGAAACTAGAAAGCAAATCACTGGAGGGAAAGAAGAGATTTTTAAAGGAAGAAGGAGGGTGGTGAAAGGGTGATAGATTACATATGTCAGCAAGAAAGAGAGGTCTTATTAGAGAAAGAAGGGAAAGGGGACCAGCTCAAAGAGCATAGAAGGCTGAGAAGAGCAGTAGGAAAGGAGGATAAGTAAAGACAAACTATGTTTTAAGATGTCATAAAGAAACTCATAACTTTGTATGCTAAGTTAAAAAACATTCATTAAAAGAAGAAAGAATAATAGACTCAGTATTTAATAAAACAGCCTAAGAAAATTTGTAATCAAAACTATGGCCAAAAACAACCACATGTATATTTATTGAAGTGTTATTATACAGAAAGCTTTTTTTTCCTTGAGCTGAGGACAAAACCCAGGGCCTTGTTCTTGCTAGGCAAGTGCTCTACCACTGAGCTAAATCCCCAACCCCTAGAAAGCTTTCTTACGAAACTTTTGTAAGTAAAGGTGTATTCTCAGTGCAATAAGTACTACAATAACAACTTTCTTTCTTTCTTTTTTTTTTTTTTTGGCTTTTCGAGACAGGGTTTCTCTGTGTAGCTTTGCGCCTTTCCTGGAACTCGCTTTGGAGACCAGGCTGGCCTCGAACTCACAGAGATCCGCCTGGCTCTGCCTCCCGAGTGCTGGGATGAAAGGCGTGCGCCACCACCGCCCGGCAATAACAACTTTCTAATTTATACATCAATTATGTAACTAAGAACTTGAGGTTTTGAAGTAATATTTAATTCTTTCAGTGAAATTATTAAAAAACTCTTTGATTTTAAAAGGACAGTTTATGAAAAATGTGCTAGCAAGTCAGTTCTTCAAATGGTAGTTTTTCAACCAAATATTTCTACCTTTTGCATTATGTCTTTTATGAAACAATGGTTATTTAATTCCAGATTTTAAAATTACTCATTAAGTAAAGCAAATTTTAATTTGGATTTTGAAAAGGAGATTTTCTGAATTTTAAACAAATGGTGTAATATCTAACATAATTTAAGATAATAGTTAGATAATCTTTAAAAGATGTATTGATCTTTCATAACATATATTCAATAAATAGTGCTGTGTAGGGAAACTATGTAAAATCCTATACATTTCTTTAGTTAAAGTTTATAAGACTATGCATTTAAGATAGACAAAGTGCTGCCATTTTTCTAAAGTCTAACAACATTCAGAGATTATTTAGTCTCATTTCCAAAGTCCTGAAATCCTTGAAGTTGAATTTTTCTAATTACTTCATTTCATTTTGGGGGTTTATTCTGTAATGTTTTAAAATAGTCACACAACTTAAGTTTTAGATAAAACTTTCAAATTTTAAATACACTAGTCTTAACAAATAGACTAAGCCCAGACGCTGTTGCAGTAGGAAGCTCATGAGACACAGAGTCAGCACTTACTGAAATTCTAAAATAAAATATATACTAGGGCCTCATTATTACTTAAAATTCTACTGATTACTACCCAATATGACATAGTTCCATCCAACCATGTATTTCCTACATAAGTATATCATTCTTGACAAGACATTCATTTAAATTTACCAGGATTACAGTGTTAAACATTATCACCCACAGTGATAGAATCATCTAGGCCTTCAACCACAACTGGGAACTTGTCTAAACACTACAGTTGTTCTGAGATGTCACGTTTAAATCGTTAGTCCTCTAAAATTAGTTCGTAGTACTGTTTTATCATTATGTATCATAGAATTTCAAGAGTGAATATTTTAGAGAACCAATTATGTCCTCATTAGATCCCCTCTTTTTTTCCTCTTACAATTAATACTTCATAATTTATTTTCTGTTTTCTTAGTTCTTTTCCTCTTCTTCCTCCTTTTCTTCTGACATTGTTTCTTACTGTGTATCTCTGGCTAGCTAGAACTCACTAACTTGATCAGGATAGCCTGGAACACAGAAATATCCATGTCTCTACCTCCAGAGTGTGGGGGTTAAAGGCATGTGCTGCCATGCCTAAAACCAAAAGTACTAAATAGTTCATAAATTATATGATCAGTAGGGATCCAAGAAAGTATCCATTTTAACCAAAAAATAATAAATTACTGTGCCCATTTTACAGTGCTCTCAGAAATGAATACTAACACAGCATCAATTATATTGACCAATGGCAACAAAATAAAAAAAAGCAACAACTTACAATTTTAGAGTAAGAAGAAGAATGACTAAGGACTTAGTCAGTCCCTTGATTTCATAGATGAAGAAATGATGTTACTGGAAACGATATATTTATTTTCTAGAGTCAATGAGGGTACTAATAAGCCATCATTCAGATATTCAAATCAATGTACAATACCAGTTGAATAAGCCATTCTGAGAAAATCCAGCCTTAGTAGCATACAAAAATTTAAATCTAAAGTGTAGTTTAAATTTTGGTTTCAATATATCCTTTTAAAACAAATAACTGTCAGAAATCAATCTTACATACTGATTTCCTTTCACATAGAAATGTTTATAGAAAACTGTCAGTTTGTATATGAGCTCAATTTCATCACAAATCAAAATTCCCAAACACATAATGTTATTTTGTTTTTATTAGATATGGTCTTATATATGTAATTCGGGCTGGACTCAAACTCACTTCAAAAAAAACCTCAACAACAACAATAAACTCTTGAATATGCTAGCCACCTGTCTAGGTTTTGGTATATTGGTATATAGTTGCATACCACCACATCCCATCTGGCCATAGTTACAAATTTCACATATACTATAAAATATCTCTGCACTTTCATTTAATCTTGAGATAATTGTTCACCTAACATTTGAATATTTGTGGAATTGACACATATTGTTTTTAAGGTAAATGAAGCATATGTTGGAACACAACAGAAGCTGCTTGTTGTCAAAATACATGTTTTCTTCCAGTTATTTTCAACCTGAGTCTGACAGTACCTGTCATTATCTGTTAATGTTTCTGTAACAACTGAAGAAATTAATGCTCCATTCTAAGTCTCTAAAACAAAACATAATTTTCTTCATCTTTGAAAGAAAGTGAGCAATTTGCACATTGGAGGAGTACAAATGGAGAGGCAAATTGAAATAAATGGTATAAGGTAATAGTACTATCACGTATCTTTATTAGTTAAATAGACAATCAAATTAATATGCATAAAACAGCTTGTTACCAACCTATACCTGCATCATTTGAACCCATTCTATGAGTTCAGTATGAAGTTCAGTTGAGTATGTTGTAACAGGAATCTTAAAGAGTCTTGTTAATAAAATCAAACCTGAGCCAGGTATTGGGGTGAACTGGAAGATCAGAGAACCAGAAAAAGCCACAGCTACCTCACCTCACCGGATCCTCAGCTGGTCTTGTTTCCTCAGACTGGAGGCCTGTGAGTCCTCATCCAGAATGAGTCTCAGCTGAACTGTTGCTCAAAAGCCTGAATGCTTAACCAGGCCAAATGCTGCTAGTTTCTGGTCCTCACGCCTTATATACCTTTCTGCTTTCTACCACCACTCCCTGGGATTAAAGGCTCGCTTTCTGGGATTAAAGGCGTGAGTCACCATGCTTGGCTGTATCCTTGAACAGATGGATTTCTGCCTCTGGAATGCTAGGATTAAAGGCATGTGCTACCATTGCCTAACCTCTATGTTTAATATTGTGGCTGTTCTGTCTCTGACTCCAGATAAGTTTATTAGAGTGCACAGTATTTTGGGGAATACAATACCACCACAGTATGTGAATGTACATGTGCAGATTTTCATGTTAGCCCAGTTAAGGTGGTACCTTCCTATGTTTTTATCTAATTTGTAGTGCTTTTCTTATTAGTGATTAATTCTATATTACATCATTCTAATGACGATGTGTCTCTATGTGTTTTAACTTTCCAGTTACACTGAAAGTTATTAGTGAAATTGGAGTGAGTCATAAATCTGTCTTATAGCCCATAATGATTAGCCACATAGTAAGTGCTTAATTGATCAACACTAGATTAATTATGTATTTGGTACCAGTTCCCAATCTCAGTGTCATTGCTCATATATCATTGTCATATGACCTTTCTTCAATGGAGAATATGTGTAGAGAGGAAAGTTGCACATGGCACACAGGAGTTTCATTTTGCTAATATATTTCTGTTATCTCTCAGTATGTCTCTCTCTGTCTCTCTCTCTGTCTCCCCCCCCACACACACACACACTTATGATGGCTAGAACTCATTGTGTAGCCCAGAAGGCAGTCTTCAACTAGAGACAATTCAAGTCTAAACCTCCAAAATGCTGGGAATACAGACATGAACCACCACAGTCAATTTAAAATTTTCTCATTTGACTCTACTAGAGACCTGTTATTCATTTTATATATTCTGATTGAAATGGCATAAAGAACAGAAAAATAAGTTAATTCACTGTTTAAAGACATCTATGGGTTACCTATTGCTACTGTATCATATCCCTACCAATTAAATGGCTTAAAGAAACACATATTTTCTTTCTTATTTAAACATATTTTCTTTCCTTTTTAAAGCTTGCATTCCTGGAACCCAGAAATAAGAGGTATGTTTCACTGGGACAAAAATCAGAGTTTTATTCTTTTCTGGAAACTCTAACGACATCTACAGTGCAACCCATACATAGGCAAATCAGAAAATCACAGAAGAAGGGGAAGAAAGATTGTAAGATCCAGAGGAAAAGGCCACCTGCTGTTTGTATCGTCTAGCCATGATTAGGAAGCTACATCTATGAAACCTTGATAGAGTAGTTGTCTTGCTTCACATTTTTACTATGTTTGAAGGACTAAATATGTATCTGAAATAGAGCTCAACTAAAAACTTTCACAGAAATCTCCAATTTGAAGGTATTCTACTTACATTTGTAAATAACCATCTGTGGTTTTGATATTAAAAAGAAACTTCAGTATGCCCTTACATTTCCAAATAGAGAATCTACAAATCAGAACCATTGAATCTGTTCAATGATTGTCTAATTTGTTAAAAAAAAAAAAAAAAAAAAAAAAACAAAAAAAAAAAAAAAAACAAAAAAACCAAAAACTCTCTTCTAGGTCCTGGGAAGATATACATGCCTTTGTGTTTTGTTTCAGATTTAAAACAATACTCACATATTGGACAAAAACAGCCACCCATTATAATTCTATATATCTTGGCATGTAGTTCTGAAAGTGTATTAGACACAAGTCTTTTGAAAAATAAACAAGAAATGAACATACAAGTATACACAATAACATACAAGCATAACAATACCATGTGATCTCATTTTCACTGATCCTGAAATTGTTATTTTCTCATGCTATTCCTGGCATGTATGCTTAAGAAAAAAATGAGCAAGGCTTAATGCAACTCTAAAGAATTAGCATAGTCAGCTGCTCAGCTGAGCAAAAGTTTTAATGTAAAGTACTGTTAATCGAGAGACTGGTGCCATGCTGTACAGTGTTGCTGTTCCTTTTTATAACTGTCCTCATTCTGCCAAAAATTCTAAGAATCATTCATTAGCAGCCTTAAAACAAGGTGGTACTCTGTGCAAATATCATATGCCTGACTTAAGAAAACTTACCTAAATCAATGGTTGTATACATGTATTTAAGAATGAGTTTCAAAAAAATTAGAGCAAAATTGTCTAAAATACATTTGCTATCAGAACATATAAAATATAAAGAAGAAAAATGTAGAAGAATTTAAGTTTTTGTGCTATTGAGATTTAATTATATAAATAAAACATTTTGTAAATATTTTGCAACGTGAGCAGATCCCTTGGAAGGCTTAAAATATTGTAAAGATGCCAAGTTGCTCAGTATCTTCATTTTTTTGGAAGAAAAGGACCTTGAAGTTTAATTTTCAGTAAATAAGAGGCTTTTTTCATAACTGACTATAACTGCTACAAAATTAGAATAAATTCAGGTGAGAGCACAGTAATGTATATATTTTTACTCAAGCAACAGATGAGAATATTAATATTTAAGGTATTCAGGAAAGATCCAAATTAGTTTTAATAATTTTTGAGTCCATAGAGAAATACTATTCTATTTTGTTTCTAGTAAACCAAATACTACTAATGCTAACAGTAATAATATTTATAAATCACTTATTTTCCCTGCAGAGGCATTCAAAATATAACAGTTTAAATATGATTAAAATATCAACTTAACCTGTTCCATTACTTTAGTAAAAATATATGAAATTATTCATTAAACTTTTAGAAATATAAAGTCCCAGCAAAATAAAACCATTTCTTTATTTATATCTGAAATTCAGTTTAAATTTCCACCAGAAAATAGCACAGAAATGTTTTGATGTTTCTCAGTTTTTATAGACTAATGTCCTTTGATGTCTAATTTTGTCAATTTAATTAGTTCATTAAATTCCTAGGTCATTGGTGAGGTACAGTTATGGGGTTGTCTTTTAATGTATTTCTATAGAAAATTAATAAAGTAGGAGGACCCACCTAAGCTAGGCAGTATCATTTGTTATCTAGGATCCTGAATTGAACAAAAAGGGAAAGGGAGAAAAATCCAAAAAATACTGGTATTCCATTTACTCTGCTTTCTGATTTGTCAAGGTACGAGCAAAGAGCTTCATAACATGCCAGCAGAGTGGAAGTCAACTCCTGCAGCCATACCACTCCTTCAGTGATTGACAGGGTCCACAATCCATGAGGGAAAATAAAGCATTCCTCTTTTAATTGGCTTCTTGTCAGATATTTATTTATGATGACAAAGAGTTGCAAATATGTTCACTATAGATTAAATTGATATTTGTCTGCTGAGTGTAATTGTTATTTTTATTATTTTTAGTTGGTTTATTCTCCTATTTATTTTTTTTCTTTTTGGCTTCTGTAAATAGTCATGTTTATGAGTGTGTGTCTGTGTGTGTGTCTGTGTGTTTCCGTGTATTGATTCCAGGCCCTAGCAGATACTAGCCAAATGTCCTACTACTGAGCTACATATCCTGCTGCCTTTCACTTTTTGAAACTTTTTTTTATTTTATAATTTAATTTAATTTTACGTATCAGCCACGGCTTCCCCTGTCCTCCCTCCTCCCGCCCCCCACCCTTCCCCCAACACACCCCTCCATTCCCATCTTCTCCAGGGCAAGGACTCCCCTGGGGATTCAGCTCAACCTGGTAGAATCAGTGGAGGCAGGTCCAGTCCCCTTCTCCCAGGCTGAGCAAAGTGTCCCTGCATAGGCCTCAGCCAGCTCATGCACTAAGGACAGGTCCTGGTCCCACTGCCTGGGGGCCTCCCAAACAGTCCAAGCTAATCAACTGTCTCACTTATGCAGAGGGCCTGATCCAGTTGGGGGCTCCTCAGCTATTGGTTCGTAGTTCATGTGTTTCCACTAGTTTGGCTATTTGTCCCTGTGCTTTTTCCAATCATGGTCTCGACAATTCTCAATCATACAATCCCTCCTCTTTCTCACCGAAGCAGTCAATGGCAATACAGCCTGAAATGGATGCAATTAGAGTTAGCTTCATTTAAGCATTCTGAAGATGATATTCTTAATTTCATTTAGTTATACTTTGATGGATCTATAGAAAGATGCATTTTATGAACTCAATTATGCTTATTTTATATAGTTGAAGAAACTGAAGTCCATTAAATGAAATAAATCTTACATGAACTATATGTTGATTTGATAATAGAATGAAAACTAGACAGAGTATTCCCTTAAATAGGCTCAGGTGTTCACTCAACTGCATTGTGTTGTCTCTGTTCAAGCACCAAGTATCAACTGGTTATCTGTCTATCACATGGAAACTACAGAAAAAAACTTCAGCAATTATCTCTTTACTCTGATTTTGGGACTTGGTCATATGTCCTAGATTATGATTTAAAATTTAATGATTAGGAATTTAAGCTATTAATAGAAAAAATGTAGGTGAGTTAATATACACGTAATTTCTCCAAAAAATTTACAAGTCCAAAAACATTTTTCTGGCCAGAAGACTAGCCATATATAACTAGCTATATATGTCAGACACAGACTGGTTATCACAACAGTGACTGTCAAAAAGAAGAGAACATTAAATGGTTGTAGAGATTTCTGAAAAGTTGTCTAAGTCAGCATTTAAACTTCTTGAAGGCCAATATCACGTTTGCCTTGCTCACAACTACTTCTTTGCTCAAAGATTATCCCATGGTAGAGGCTAAATAATTTTGTGGAAAGAATGAATCATGGAAGGAAACAAATTTATAGGAGAAAGACCATAATCCTATTTCATTGATATCAGTATTTTGCAAATCAGCATGGTCTTATAAAATTATATCTAATTATTTCAAGTAAAAATGATTGGTTTATGAGGTAAGGTTGTTGCTTCCAGAGTGCTTTAAGCACATACTTAGCACACTATGAAATTTACTGTTTAGGAATTAATTCAAAAATGCAAACAAAGGTTTTGCATATTTTTGGAACAGAAAATAAAAACTGAGTAACTAAGAAATTTTGAATAAATCCAGCTGGGCAGATGTCAAATTTATTTTATTTATGTATTCGGCTCAGAGTATTGTGTTAGCTTGCAGAAAAGAAAAAAAAGCCAAATGTTGATAAAAAAAATAAATGACTCAACTTGGATTTTACTGAAATAATGTAACTTGAGAATTTGACTTATTTGATGAGGAAACCCCCAGTCCCACGAAGAATACATGGCTTCAATTATTTGTCCCTTGTGTTATAATTTTGTCTTTATGGTACTGATGATTTTCCAGTCCTTTTAACACATCTGTTCTTTATTATGAGCAAGAAAGTTTGATCTCAGTAAAATTCAACAGAGTAATCACTTAATTGATCACAGACCTTACTGGAAACATTCCTGAATAAATGATAACAGAGGCCTTTTCTTCCCTTTCTGGGTGATAAACATTGACTTTTCACCACATTGTATTAGAAGTCCAACTTTGGCTCATTTTCATCTGATCGTGAAAACTATCAACAATTGCTCTGGTCTTTCATTGGTTTTTCTCTCAAAGCAAAACGTTACAAGCAGAATTCAACTGCAAAGGTGAATGACCTTTTCAGGGAGCATAAACCGGGCTGTCATTGGATCATTATTCAGGATGCAGACTAACATTGTTCCTAAGACAAATTTTTTTTCTTGTCATTTTCTCCAAAAGAATCACTCTAACATCTTCCAGGAGTAGTCAAATAAGTGGTTATTTTCAGAAAAATGACATGAATATATATTATATATATATATATATATATATATATATATTAATTTCATTTATTTATAAAATGTCCTCACTTCCACAATATATTGTATATTAAAAATATTCCATCTCACCTGCATTGTCTGATTTTTATTAATTATATATTTATACCCCTGTGCTTAGAAAAATGTGAAGTGAATCAGATTCTAAAATAATGTACGTATATAATACATTTAGGCTTACTAAATATAAATCTTGAGGAAATTGATCAAAATGAAGGTCATTTGCCCACTTGCAAAAACAATAGCAAACTTACTCAACTTCAATGAGGATCAAACCAAATGAAAATAAAATGTGACCTATATATGTTTAACCTACTGAAGTCCATTTCATAGGTGGACAAAATAGAATTTTTGAAGAGGTAGAACATTCCAAAATGAGCTATTTTATTTAAACTCCAGAAAACTGAAATGTTCTTGAATAAATTGGATGTAGTTTGGGTCACTTTATAAAAGATTACTCTTTTCTGTTCATTTATCTGAATGCATCACGCTGTCCTCTCATTGTGTCATCAAGAGAAGACTATGTATGATATGCTCATGTGAGTAAGTAGAATGCCCCATGAAATATTTGGTCAAGATAAGCGTAACTTAATTCAATGATCTTCAAAGGGCCCAAGAGTAATCTGTGTCCACAGGCGCTGGAGCACCTGTTACAATGCAAGTTTTTAAAGTTTACTTCTGACCTACACTCAGCTGATTTTTCTGTTAACAAAATTTTTGATATCCATTGATCTAAAAAATAGTTGATAATTTAATAATTATGATTTAGATTTCTAAAAATGCAAGACATAAATTCAGGAAAGCATTTCAAGTATCATTGAGATCATAAAGTTAACATTTACAGGCAAAAGAAAATTGCCTCTCTGGAAATGACTATACAGAACAGATATTCTTTTAATGCAAATATTATCCACTTTTGATGTACCTTCTCACTTACACATAGCTTCATGCTTTAACCTATAAACCCTACATATTCTGAACTGGTAGTTACAGAGGCAAGTTTGAGAATCTTACTACTATAGTGGTTTGAAAGAGAATGACTCTTATAGACACAAATCTAAGATCTTTCCAACTGGTGAAACTCTTTGGGAGAGATTAAGTGTGGCCTTGATGGAAGAGTTGTGTCACAGAAGTTCGGATATGAGGTATCAAAAGACTTCTGCCATTTCCTCTCTCTCTCTCTCTCTCTCTCTCTCTCTCTCTCTCTCTCTCTCTCTCTCTCTCTCTCTCTGTTTCTCTGTGTGTCTCTCTGCCTCTGTCTCTGTCTCTCTCTTTCTCTCCTCCTTGGGTTTGTGAATGAGATGTAAGCTCTCAGCTACTGCTCCAGCATCATGCCTGCCTGCCTGCCTGCCTGCCTGCTGCAATGCTCCCCACCATGATAGCCACAGACTCATACTCTGAAATTGTGATCACTCGATAAACTGTTTCTTCTATCAGTTGCTTTTGTCTTGGTGTCTTATCACAGCAATAGAAAAGTAACTAAGATATGTACTACTGTGAAATCAAATGAGTATTAGTGTAAAAAGTATGATAGGCAGAATTAAAAGAGTTAACAAGATTAAGGAAGGGAAACAGAAGGAAGACAATTCTAAGCATGGAAAAGCAAGTAACAATTCAACAGAATTAATGCATTAATAAATTGTTAGATAATTCTATACTCATAAAATTACATATTAGGTTAGAAAAACTCTCAACGGAGTATCACATGAGAAAACTGTAAGAATGAATGAGTGTACTATTGTTCTATTTACATTCCTGATTTATATCTCTCTTGAACTCAGTGTCACACATAAAGCTAATTTCCAATAAGCTAGACTGAATTTATTTTCCTTATATAATGAAAATCTGTAGGTGTTAGAAAATGAAAATGAAAACAAACCAAGAATAAGTTTTCCATTAGAGATAAATTAATGAATTTGTTTTATTTTAAAGTATATCATTGTCTATAAGCAAACAAGTTGATTTTGTCTTCAGTTTCAAAAGTAAATTAGTTCATTAAAGATTTTAAAATGACAAATACTTTTACCACAATATTTACTATTATTAATGTCTTTAATGTTTATCAAAAACTTAATCTTATGTTTCTTAATTTGGCTTCTTTCTAACTTCTCTATGTGGATATATAGGAAAAATGCTGCTGGTTTTTGTTCTTTTTCAATATTCAATGGTATAGTTGGCTGCAAAAATGTCTTTTGTTACAGTAGAATTATTATAGTCACTTGATATCAAATGAATTGAATATAATGCAATACCACAATTAGAAATGAATCAAAGAGGTAAACATTTCCTATCCTGGAGTAAAGAACTTCCTGACTCAGCATTTAATTTTAACTTTTTCCCTGGGTAATTTTAAATCAGATTGTTACAAAATCATGCTTGAGAAAAATACCTCACTGTTTTTATACCAGTTGAGTTCTCAGTCTCCACTCAATATATTAGACATGAGATGTCCACCTTTACAAATGTCTAATACAATGGCTAAAATGTTCATTTGTCAGGCTCAAATTAATGTTTCTTCAAAAACTTAACCCTTGCTTTCTCATGGTCCAGTCTATCCTACTCTATAGTATCACTGCTAGTGAACTGAGCTTTTACTTTTTCTAAGTTCTGATTATTGGTGTTATATCAATGACTATACTGTGCAAAGTCAGAGAATATTTGATACCAAGAATGTTGTGAAAATCATGCTTTTAAAGTTTTTTGAGACCTGCCTTTAGGTATATTTTACTATGTATAAAAAAATTTCGCCGGGTGGTGGTGGCACACACCTTTAATCCCAGCACTCGGGAGGCAGAGCCAGGTGGATTTCTGTGAGTTCGAGGCCAGCCTGGGCTACCAAGTGAGTTCCAGGAGAGGACCAAAGCTACACAGAGAAACCCTGTCTCGAAAAACAAAACAAAACAAAACAAAAAAAATTTCGCCTGGCAATGGTGGCTCACGCCTTTTTTTTTTTTTTAATTTTTATTTTGCAATACAATTCAGTTCTACATATCAGCCACAGATTCCCTTGTTCTCCCCCCTCCCGCCCCCCACACCTTCCCTCCAGCCCGCCCCCCATTCCCATCTCCCCCAGGGCAAAGCCTTCCCCACAGACTGAGATCAACCTGGTAGACTCAGTCCAGGTAGGTCCAGTCCCCTCCTCCCAGGCCGAGCCAAGGGACCCTGCATAGGCCCCAGGTTTCAAACAGCCGACTCATGCAGTGAGCACAGGACCTGGTCCCACTGCCTGGATGCCTCCCAAACAGATCAGGCCAATCAACTGTCTCACCCACTCAGAGGGCCTGATCCAGTTGGTGACCCCTCAGCCATTGGTTCATATTTCATGTGTTTCCGTTCGTTTGGCTAATCCCAGCACTCGGGATGCAGAGCCAGGTGGATCTCTGTGAGTTCGAGGCCAGCCTGGACTACCAAGTGAGTTCCAGGAAAGGCGCAAAACTACACAGAGAAACCCTGTCTCGAAAAACCAAAAAAAAAAAAAAAAAAAAAAAAAAAATTCAAGTAACTCCAAACATGCACTATCAGTCATTTTAGGACTGTAAACATACTTACTTGAGCTCTATGCATAAGATTCATGCAATTATATGCTTCAAATTAATACAATAGGTGATTGCCTTAGACTTAAATAATGTCTAAGTAAGAATACCTTCCATGAGCTTGAGGGAAAAAAAGAAGTTTGATTCCAAGCAGAAGTTCTTACACTTATACTATCAATTCACTAATTAATATTAGAAGGTAACTTTTGACTATAAGAGAGATTCACAGAGATGATACTAGATGAAATTTAATCCCCTATACTTTTCTAATAACAGTAGGTTTACATCATTTTCTATGGACTGTATTTTTCTCAGTGCAGGTGTACATTAAATTATATGTATGCCTTATGGAATTAAGTTAATAATCAACAATATTAAGTCAATTATGAAGATTTTAAAAATAAATATTCAAATCAAATCCTCTAGATGAATGAACAAAGAATAGTGTTCTTAGAATTCTAAATATTAATTTGTTACTTTTAATGTAAATAGACACTGGAATTTCCTCATATATTTGAGTGCAAATTCCAAATTCCAAAAGTAGGCAGAATAAGTTAGCTCTTAAAACAGAAATCAACACAAGATAAGTGAATAAATCAAGACTATGGAAAATAATGAAGTCAAGATGAGAACCATCTCCCTTGAAAACATCAATATGTATTATTTCTACACAATATCAGCCAGCTTAGTTTGTTTCTTATAAAATATAAAACATAATTCATTACATAATCCTAAAGTACTTTAATATAAAATTCAGGAGCTGCTCCAAATTTTATGTCACATCAACTTTCTCTTTGTATGTTCATTTTTTATGTTTAGTTATTTTTATAGACAGAGTACTATGTAGTCTAAAACTCACTCTGTAGCCAAGGTTGATCATGAACTCCCCTGCCTATATATGTCATAGAAGTCATATAATTCATATATGTCATAGAAGTCATATGTAAATTAATTGAAGTTTTTAAATTTCAAAAATGTAACTTATATTGATGTAAATATTAAGGCTACTCCACGTAGTTAAAAGGAGATTTATTTAATGGCTTAACTTACAAATTAAGGGATAGGTAGGTCGCAGGGTCTGGGGAAGGTGTATCACAGTCCAGTGGTGTTCTCTGGAGCTCTGCTTGATCCATCTCCACCATCCAGGGTCCCAGAATGGAGAGAGCACCCGCCACCGATCCAGATCTCGGGTCCCCAGGCGCCACCCTTGGCCCCGCCTTGTAGGCGTGACAGTTGCCGAAGTCTCAATGAGGGTTGGAACTTCTAGATCAAAGCTGGAATGGCTACCCACTACAAACTTATGGTTATAAGTTCTGTGTAAAATTTTTAACTAAAAAAATAAAATTAGCCGGGCAGTGGTGGTGCACGCCTTTAATCCCAGCACTCGGGAGGCAGAGCCAGGCAGATCTCTGTGAGTTCGAGGCCAGCCTGGGCTACCAAGTGAGTTCCAGGAAAGGCGCAAAGCTACACAGGGAAACCCTGTTTCAAAAAAATAAATAAATAAATAAATAAAAATTATAAAAATACCTTAAAGAAACTATCCTATTCCACATGAAAATAATCTTTCAATATTATATACAGATGAGAATATTACTAAAGTTATTTTTAACTTTTAGAATTAATAGTTAATGATATTATGCATGAAATTTACTCAAAGTTTTATGTAACAATTTATGACTTTAGAGATAATCTTTTTTCATGCACATACTTTTATTGCCTGACACAATCTCTAGTTAGGGACAAAGCAGTTGAATCCTATTAGATCAATGAATGCACTTATATTTTCAATACACTGCACATGTTATACTGCATAAAAGCCAATGTGTCAGAAATATCTTTATAGTTACGATAAGGGTTTTACTTTTGTAAAATTTGATGTTTCTGTAGTTGTAAATGTTGATAATAGATAATGAATTGGTGATATTCCTTTGTTTAAAACTCTTTCATTGTTTCTTGTTTGTTTAATTTATTTGATATTTATAAAAACTGATTTTACTTATCTTCCCATCATACTCACATCATATTTCCTATCATATATCATAACCAGATATAAGTCCTTTGAAATTTTCTCTTACCATATATTGGGTAAAACTGAGCTTCTCAATATGTAGAAATACTTTATTATATTGAAAAATTACTAAGCCTAGTCTTACACCATATAGAAATAATTTGCTTCTTTGAATTTGAGTATTTTCACCCTTAAACGGACTGTTTTCCAATGGAAGACCACACACTCAAGAATATTTGAGAAGCGCAAATTGATCTTGCGAGTTTTTAAAAGGCCACAAATTTGGATGGGTAGGCAGATGATGACAGTTCTGGGAAGAGTTGGGTGGGCGTGCATATGATCAGAACATATATGAAAATCTCAAATAACTGAATAAAAAGGAGTAAAACATTATCTTAGGTAAGAATAATTTATAAAAAGGCTCACAATGATGTAGTAATTAATGGAAATTTTCAAGTTTAATTTTAAAGAAAAGCAATGAACAAATTCTACCTCTCCAAAGTTGACAGGGTAGTCAAGAACAGTTAATACAACATACATCAATTCTAATAAATTATGAAACATTTTCATTATTATACTTACATTTCTGGCATAGAATATTTACTGAAAATGGTATGTACCAAAGTGACACCATGATTATATGATATTTAGAACTTCTCCATCATTTTTCTTTTAAGCCCCAAAACTAATGTATTCATGTCATGCAGCCAAAAGTCTATTAGAAAGAATTAGCTTTATATATATTTTAATAGATCTATAACAGCCCCATTATACAATCTTTTGTGTAATATACAAGAACAAAACCTTAAATCAATCCTTGGGATTTTTATTTTTAGGTACAGTTAAAAACAGATAATATTCTCAACTATCCAAGAACCTTCAACAGTTAATGACAGTTTGTAAACCACATAAACTGGACAGGAACCTATGTTTCTTGAACTCCAGTATCAAATTCTCATCCTGACATCACTTTTTGAAGAACATAAATTATCTCTTTTTTTTTTTTTTTTTTTTGCGGGGGGGGGAGGCTTCGAGATAGGTTTTTTCTGTGTAACAATCCTGGATGACCGGGAACTCACTTTGTAGACCAGGCTGCATTGAACTCAAAGAGATCCACCAGTTTTTGCCTCCCAAGTACTGGGATTAGAGGTGTGTGCTAGAACTACTCAGCTTAAATTACTCTTTGTATAGAAACTAATATAGAAACTAATTATACATAGACTTTTGAGGAGTATGTACACACACATACACACACACAGACAAACACACATGTTGTAGAATATTATCTTAAGGTGTGTTATTTTGTTTATGTTGCATTTGTTTAACTCTGTGAAGCTGTGTTACTGTGCCTGTCTAAAACACCTGATATTCTAATAAAGAGCTGAACACCAATAGTGAGGCAGGAGAAAGTATATTGTGAGCTGACAGGCAGAGAGAATAAATAGAATGAGAAATCTGGGAAAGAATGAGATAGGAAGGAGGAGGGCTTTGGAAGCCAGCCACATAGCCACCCAGCTACACAGTCAGACATGAAATAAGAAGGAAAGAAAAGGTATATGGGAATAGAGAAAGATAAACACCCTAAGGCCAAAGATAGATGGGATAATTTAAGCTAAGAAAAGCTGGCTAAAAACAATCCAAGCTAAGGCTGGGCATTCATAAGTAAGAATAAGCCTCCATGTGTATTTATTTGGAAGCTAGATGGCGGGGCTTTAAAAGAGTCAAAAGAGTAAAACCACCACCACCACCACCACCACCACCACCAACAACAACAACAACACACACACACACACACACACACACACACACACACACACACACACACATTATGCAATTATATGGATCATATAAACAAGTTTAAAAAATATACCCCAGAAATAGTTTCATAGTTTCTACAATTTGCAGCTTTTCCCATGAATCATTCTTTTGTTTATGAGTTACACTAATAAAAATAGAAGGATAAATATGTTAGCTACTTTGGACATAGTAAACTATGTGTTTCTTTCATTTGGACATGAAACTCTAGGAAACTGCATTGTCACTAGGCATAGCAGAAGTGAAAAGAAGTTGCTATGAGGTTCTGGCTCAAGACTTGTGTATTCCTGGTGGACAATGAAGTGAGAAAAGTAACGTATATATGGAAGGACTTACAGGCAGATTAAAGAGAGTTTGCCATTTTCCTAATATGTGGCTGTGAAAACACTATCAATTTTATTAAAATAAATAATTTCCATGCTAATGGCAAAATAATCAGCTTCCAATTTTGAGTTCACAGTATAATGAGAAAAGATAGTCTAAAGACTATTAAGATACATATCAAATCACTTATCTATGAAGAGGAGCAATAAATCTGACTCTCAAGATATACAAAGATAAAAACTTCATAAAAATAAGCTATCTAATGTAAACTTATATTGAATACATGGAAAACAAAATAAAAATTCAGAAACAAAATAAAACACTTTTCAAAAATTTTTCTATGTTGTTAGCTTAATGACTGAGATCAGCATCATTAATATTCTTTATTTTGTTATATTTGTGTATTGAAACTTTTAGTCACAGTTTAATAACAAAATAAAAGATTTTATAAAATTGAAAGATATTGAAATAGCAAAAAGATGACAAAATAACATAGCTTCTCATTTTCAAAGTGAAGCAACTTCAATATCAGATAGACTGTTTAAGTCTTTCAGAATTTAATATCTTGCAACTCTATTCAATTACACCGTGCAAAAATCTCCTCCAGGAAGCATCTGTGTCATTTGGCCACGTTTCACAGCTGTCAATTAGCTGAGAGAAGAAAAAGCTTCACTATAAAAAATGAGGTTTGGCCGGGCGGTGGTGGCGCACGCCTTTAATCCCAGCACTCGGGAGGCAGAGCCAGGCGGATCTCTGTGAGTTCGAGGCCAGCCTGGGCTACCAAGTGAGTTCCAGGACAGGAACAAAGCTACACAGAGAAACCCTGTCTCGAAAAACCAAAAAAAAAAAAAAAAAATGAGGTTTGATTTTGACCATGGGTACCAATTAGTCACGTTTAATGCCCCACATATATTTTATGTTTTTTGAATTGGATGTCTTCTTAAAACAGTCAATTCACTTTTGCATATTAACCTTTAACTTCTGTTTTGTTTTTTAAGCAGTCAATTGATTGCATTCAAGTATAAATTCAAACCTGAAGTATTTTACCTAGAATAAAGGGTAATATCATGAATATAGTATAAAACTACAAATGTAAACATGAGTTACATTATCTCCCTAGAAACAAATAAACCAAAACTTCTCACATACAGTACTGGATTTTTATGTATCTGTTCTTTTATAATGGAAAATACATTAAGAAACAACTTAACATCTAGAGAATGTAAAGGTAATAATTTAAATACAGAAATATTGATTTAAGTACTTACCAACAAGTTTTTGTGTGAATCCCAATATATTTTCTATAGAAATATAATCAACAAAAAATAACATGTATTCACTATCACTTCAAGTAATACATACAACTTTTAGTAGAATATTTCATAATCTCTCTTTTATTCTATCACCTGGATATGAAATCCTTCCAAAGTATCTAATGTCATTTCATTTGAACTCCTATTTACAAATAAAATTGGAAATTGATTGTCCTTAGCTAATGGTTTAAATTGATTTTTAAGAGAAACAGAGTAATTAAGAAGCTTTGAAACAGTAAAGTAATATGCATTAAATACCCTTTTTAAACAAATCATAAAATAAAGGAATAAATTTAAATTTTTATTCATGAACATTTGGCAGTCCATCTTATCACAAATGTTTCTATATAAATCAATTGCCCTTCTTATATATGAGTGATTCATAAATTCCACTTTGCCTTTTCTAGAATAAGACATTCAATGCCCTCTGTATCACAGGTAAATGTTCTTATTAATCACACATTGGATGTCACATATTCAATGATTACCCATAACAACCAAGTTGGCTTTGTTCCTTAGATGCAGAATGGGTCAATGTATATTAAGTTAATAAATACAATATACCATGTAAATGGACTTAAATACCTAAAAAAACTTTATAATAAAAGTCTTGGAGATTGTGACACTAGAGGGAACATGCATCAATATAATAAAATACAGTTTTGTTCCAAAATTTACTTTTGAAGTCTATTGTCCTTATAAGACGATCTAGAATGAGTACTGAATAAATGAACAAAATATAAGAACATGCTTCTAGTAAAGTATAAATTTTGTGTTGAGAAATCGTTATAACCACTTTCACACTCATGGTAAAAGAATTACAAGTAATTTAAAAATACAGGCTTCAATTCACACCATAATGTTGCATTTTCCCCAAAGATGTTAGTGTCACTTTAATATTCAAACCAGAATACTCAACATAAAAATAAAATTGAAGGTAATTATTCCTGATAAACACAGATGCAAACATTCTCAGTTAAATACTTGCTAACCAAATACAGTCAATCCAATCTTACTAAATTTGAAATCCCTGGTGGTTGAGTCTCCTTAAGGTCCAAAGAATATCCTTAAAACTGTGTATTATGGGAAATTATTAACAGTAAGTTTCACAGAATGATCTTATTTTTCAGTAGATCTTTTCACATTTAATGAAAAAAAGGTTACTTCATTTATGACAATCACATCTATTGCTTAAAATTCAGCTATTTGTTACATTTATCTTATTTGATAAGGAATATGCAAAAACCTTCAGTATAACATGCACCATACTAAGTGCAACCCAGCCTTCACTTGCATGGTAATTAATTGTTCAGTTTTTAAATGTTAGTTATTCTTCATGTGATTTCCTAAAGTCAGTTGATTGCTATACAAATGAGAGAGAGGAAAAAAGGTGGAGGAACTGAAAATGTACAGAAAGAGCTTTTTGTTCCATAGACTTTGAACTATTTCCTCTAAATAGAGAAACTCTGATCTCAAAATTTTCAGGAATGTGTATTTGAAAGAAAGTATAACTGTACTATAACAAAAGTGAGAATGTAGATGTTGGTGTAAAAGGAAAGATACTTTTCTTGGAAAATTTCATGTCACTTGGCAATTAATAATTATTTGTACTTGAAGGCAATTGTGTTCTTTAAATATTATTTCCTCCAAAGCTTAGTAAGTTCAGTCATAAGTTATTTATTCTGAACTATTAATAAATGTCATCTTGAGACATTAATGAACACTGTATATATTTAAAAATCAAATCATCAGATGTGATTATAATCCTAGAGTAACTGCAGAAATCAAGAAAGTAAACAGGGACCATTTCCAAAGAGAGACTGGAGTGAGGGAACCATAAAGGAAATAGAATGGTAAAAATTATCTGATGGGGGAAATGGAAAAATTGTGGGCTCTAATTAGGAATGGAATAGGGAGATAAATACACATAAAGGAAGTAAGTAGATAAAACGACAGTAAGGATATCTGAAATGTCATACAGAATCACACTACAAACTAGCTGAAAGTTGTTATAATACTTGCAAGTTGATGTATAAACATACATGAATAGTTTAAATAACTTTTACCAGCTTGACTGACAATGCTTGATCCACAAGCCAAAGAAAATCTAACAAAAACCCCAATAACAGGCATGGGAAACTCTTTTGAGGTGTTAGTGTGGGATGTTCAAGAGACTCCCAAAACTTTAAAGTCTATTGCTATTGCCCCTGCTCCCTAGAGGTTGAAGATAATTTTTTCTTGTTGAAGACACTGTACATTCTAGACATAAGACCCAGAGGCTCCTAAGCTAGAACTGACCTGATTGCCTCCTCCTTGAGCACAAAAATTCATGATACCAGTATCTACCATCCAAGTTTTGATTTTAGAGACGCAAATATTCCTGATCTAGCTATGATGCTTATGAACCACAACAAAGATAAGAATGACATAACCCTAAGGATGAAACAGTAGCATGCCTATCGTGGTGGCAAGTAAAAGGTCTGTAATAGGACTTAGGACATATTTAAGAAGAATGAAATCATGCCTGTCACTGGAAACCTGGCCAACTACCCAGGACTAGTGAAGAACCAAGGACTGGCACATTTCTAAACCAGCTTCTCTTTGCCTCAGATGTAGACCATTACAGAAAACCTTCACCAATCAAAATGCAGAATATATAGTGGAAAGCAGTCTCAATGGATACATGCATATATTGACCCCTGAACCTAAGAATCTGGAAACAAGGTGGAAAAGGGTGTGTAGATTATGAGGGCCAGAAGATCAAGAAGTCTGCAGTGAGGTTTTGTTTTCTAAGAATGTCAGAAGGTATACCTATAAATTCTCCACAAATTTACTGACTAAACATTAGTTGAACAAAGAAAATACAAATAAATGTGATAATATGGATGGGAGAAAGCCCAAGAAGCTTTAACCCTACACAAAAAGCTTCACGAAACTTAGCAATACTGAGAGCAGGAGAAACAGTTTTCCATGGGGAATAATATATCAGTTGTTTATCTAACACCTGGTCAGCCCTAATGATACATATATAAGTAACGTTATACAAACTGAGCAGGCTGTACTTATATATTTAAAAATGGACATGTATATATCTATGCAATGTGTATGTAACAACAATTAATATGAAAAGAGGTCTTGAAGTTGAACAAAATTGAAAGAGAACAAGAAGGGGTGTATGGGGGGATTTTCAGAAGGGAAAGAAAATGGAGGAAGATATCTCAAAAATAAAAGAAATAATTGGGTGAAGAATCTAATTTAAATATTAATGTGAATGGCTTTACTTTTGCTTTACATAAAAAGTAGTTGTCACTTGCTATGGGATTGTCTGTATGTCAAATGTGTTGCTGATTGGTCAATAAATAAATCACTGATTGACCAGTGGCCAGGCAGGAAGTATAGGTGGGACTAACAGAGAGGAGAATTGAGAGAACAGGAAGCTGGGTGAGGGAGTACACTGCCAGCCGCAACCATGACAAGCCGCATGTGAAGATCCCGGTAAGCCACGAGCCACGTGGCAAGGTATAGATTTATAGAAATGGATTAATTTAAGATATAAGAACAGTTAGTAAGAAGCCTGCCACGGCCATACAGTTTGTAAGCAATATAAGTCTCTGTGTTTATTTGGTTGGGTCTGAGTGGCTGTGGGACTGGCGGGTGAGAGAGATTTGTCCTGACTCTGGGCCAGGCAGGAAAACTCTAGCTACAGTCACTTATATCTTAATGCTTGTGTTCTTTAACCTTTTATTCTTCTCTTAAACCCATACTTAGGCTCAACTAGAAAAGGAAAAGATGAGCCAAAGTGGATCCTGTGACAATAGGTACTTTGATTTTGACAATTCATTGAGCTGGATAATGCTTGCTTTTATCCAGGATGTTAAAACTTTTATTTCTTTCTGTGTAACAATATATTGTGTGTATGTTCTTAAGTTAGGCTTTCAAAAAGCTCTCTCTCTATTATTCTTAATACAAAGGACTTTGAATTTCTGTCTGATAGATAAGAAAACGGGGTAAACTATTTATTCTGTCTTCTGGGAATCAACAATAAAATAGTTGAATATACTGTTCACTATTCTATACATAAATTGAGTATGTAAGCCATTTAGGTTTCACTTTAAAGAATATCAGATTTCAATATTCAACACAAAAGCATCAAATCCCAGACCAAAAGAAGATGCTGCTCAGAAAATGGCCAAAGTTAAAGTATACAAATTATATTAATCTTAAATGCATCAATTATCAAGACAAACTGTAGCAAATTGCTATAGCAGTCTTCTGGCTCAGCAGTGACTTGTGTCATGTCTAGAAAACATGACCAATCAAGACATAAAGAGAATGACTTAAGGAGATTCATGGTTTCTAGAACTCAGACAAACAGGGAAGAGACCAGTAATATTTAAGTTTCATAGAAGAGAAGGACAAAAGATAAAAAGATGTAAAGCAAAAAAAATTAATTCCCAATTGAAATTATACAGTACTATAGAAATTACGCAATATTATAGTTATAAATATTTTACTGTATTTTATGTATTCATAAAACTCCACTGTATAACAGAGGATACAGCATATAGAAGTTAGTGTGTGTATGTGTGTGTGTTTAAAAATCATTAAGATGTATAATTTGCAAATATATCTTACTATTTTAAAGATATACCCTAAGAAAAGAATTTATGTTCTTTCTCCTTTTTCTCCTTGGGTTTATTTTTGCATATATACACTAATATTTATAATTCTCACAAGTTATTTTTATATACTAATTTAATTTTGTGAACTCAAGTGGAAATCTATATAATAAGTTTTAAATATGAGGCCAACACCACAATCCCATGGGAAAGTTTCTTTGAAGACATAATGTACAAGTGGAGTTTTGAATTAAAAATCTAAAAAGAAAATGTCTATATTTCTAACACTAATACAACATGTTTTTATAAATTTTATTGGCAAATGTAACTCTCATAAATGTGATACTATTTTAACTGAAATAGTTTGATAGTATATTTGTATTTTTTAATAAAACAATAGATATTTATCCATATTGCTCATTTGATCATCTCAGAAAAAAATCCTTATTTCCCCTGGGACCCCTCTCATGCCAATTATATGTGGACCAACTCTCATAGGATATCTAAAGCAAAAGTTAAAAAAAAAAAACTAAAACATTACCAATAACAATGAAAAACAAATAACAAAGTATTTTTAGTTAACTTCCTCCAAGGAATTGGTGGTATTTAAAGTTAAATTTTCTCACAGGATTACTTTCCATAGAGGATGGAATATTAATTCAGTGTCTGAAAGATGATCATTAGTCTTTTATAATGAAGGAAGAAATATAGCCTCTATATTTTCTGTTAAATGACTTTCTAACTTGAAATGTCTAATGAAAATTAAAATCTGCATACTTAAATATCACCAAAAGAGAAGATTATCAAAAGTGCAATATCCATCTATAGATGTAGTGGTATTGGTGTATAGTTATAAAAGAACTATTTTAGAAAATTACTGTGTTTTAGCAGCTGCCAGTATTTGTGTTATAAACATACTTTCTATTATCCATTTCATGCTAATATGAGATCTTCAAATGAAGGTGGAAAGACACATGATACTTTGTTCTTGCAAGCCCATGTTCATCAATTTTAGCACTCCACTGCTGATTTGTCTTTTGTAACAGTGCTTCAACATATAGTGATGCTCATTGAATGCAGAATCCTTATTGATTTTCTCTGGACCCCAAATGGTAAATAACACCTGCAAATCTATTATCTGGCACCCAAACCTAATGTCTCAATTTTAGTTCCACCACTGTTCCATATATTTAACTCTATGAAATTGTTTGATTTACACTAGATAGGTTTGAACTTGAACTTGCACTAGGAATACTTCCATGTAAACAGATTTCTTCTGGGTTTCTGGGCTGCAAATTCTGTGTCTATTGACTGAAATCAACCATAATTTCCTTCAGTTTCTAACTCTATGCTTATGTTTCTAATCTCTCTTAATGTGACAGTGAGATGCTTCAGGGCAGATACCAGATTCATCTTTCTCTTTTCAGGTGCTATTTGGAAACTGTGAATTTCTTGAAAACTCCATTTGTACCTAATTCACATACTTATGAAATACAGAAAGATGTTGTCTGAAGTATTATTATCTTAGAAAGAATGTTACCTATCTACTTTATCAGTATTTAACTTAAAGCTAATCTTTTCCTAGTAAATTCTTTTACAAATTTAAGAATAATGTGGCTTTCTCCCTAGAAATCCCTTCTACACATCTGTGAAAGAAATGAGTAGGAAAAAGCTGACAGCACATGACCATATATAATTGTCAATTCATATTAGATATACTACTTGTTTTAAATATCCATGCCCCAAATAAATAAATAAATAATTTTAATTTTTAATTTTAAATAATTGTATTTATAAAAGTAATATTATTTTAATTAAGTAAAATAAAAAGTAAAAATAATAAATTAAGAAATGCATAAAATTTTAAATAATTTAAAATATCAATTTATTATTATTATTTTTTAATTTTATAATTTAATTTATTTTTACATATCAGCCATGGATTCTCTTGTCCTCCCTCTTCCCACCTTCCCCTCTGCCCCCTGCCCTCCCCTCATTCCCATCTCCTCCAGGGCAAAGACTCCCCTGGGGATTCAGCTCAGCCTGGTAGATTCAGTGGAGACAGGTCCAGTCCCCTCCTCCCTTCACCCAGGCCAAGCAAAGTGTCCTAGCATAGGCCCCAGGCTCCAAAAAGCCAGCCCATGAACCAAGGACAGGTCCCGGTCCCACTGCCCGGGGCCTCCCAAACAGTTCAAGCTAATCCAGAGGGCCTGATCCAGTTGGGGGCTCCTCAGCTATTGGTCCACAGTCCATGTGCTTCCACTAGTTTGGCCACTCATCCCTGCGTCTCTTCCAATCACAGTCTCAACATCTCTCATACAATCCCTCCTCTCTCTCTGCATCTGCTTCTATCAGTCACTGGGTGAGAGTTCTACCACGACAGTTAGGGTGTTTGGCCATCCGCTCAACAGAGTAGGTCAGTTCAGGCTTTCTCTGGACCATTGCCAGTAGTCCATTGTGGAGGTATATTTGTGGATTTCTGGGGACCTCTCTAGCACTTTGCTTCTAATGTATGGATCTATGGTTACTTATCAAAGAAAGACTTCTAATATACACGCAGTGTGTCATTTATTGAGTAATAAAAGAATATCTTTTGTAAATGTTTCCTCACTAAATACACAAATCCATTATTTCATGCTATCTGGAGAGTGAATGACTACCTAGATTTTAAGACAGTTAGCATTAATTGCTTTCTGGAAAACAAAATCAAACCAAATTGTAAACAATAGTAAAATGTAACCACCTCAATTCAGTGAAAATCTTAATAGGCAGCATAGTCATCAGTCATAATTGTACAGAGATTTTGCTCGTTCTTCTCAAGACCATTTCATTAGTCAGAAAAAAATAAATATTTTAAAAAGTTAAATCCTGATTTAGTAAGTCGGGGATTTAAATAAATTACCTACTTCCCATGTCCATTGAACTTTAAATAAATTTTACTACAATCCATTGCCAGACTGCTAGACTGTATCCTTAGGAATTTCAACAACATATTTATATGAAATCGACAAGCTGAACAAATAGTTTACTTAGCATTTCAGCCTTATAAAGATTGCAAATAAATTGGGATTTTTCTTATTAACTCTATCCATCATCTATAAAAGTAAGAATATAACTAATATGTTCAGGGGGTTATTTTTAAACCTCAAGAAATTCATAACCATGACAGTACATTTGTCAGTGAATCCCAAACCACATAAAAATAAATTATATTAGGATTTGTATATAATTGAACATATGTAAGGATTATATGTCACTTTCACTCATAAATAGACAATTTAATATTTCTGCAATATCTTTTTCATACAGTGGGCACTTGCTTATGTATAACTGTAGCTGAGGGATTATCTGTTTGCATATATTCATTTTCTTTTTCTAGTTTAAGGTTGTACCTCCATCACTATAAACCAATGGTCCATGAAAGCATGAAAGGACTTTATCATCCAGTACTAAGATGAAGGACTGAGAAAATTCACAGCAGTTCCTTTAAAATATTATAGCAGTGATTCTGGGTTTCGTAGAATGACAGTCCTGACAACCTGCCTACCATTATTAGATCTCGTAGATTCTATAATCACTAGTTGTAGAATTTTCAATACAATTCCAACTGAAATTAAGTGAAGAAAAGTTAAACATGTTAATGAAATTATTCCAATTTTAAGTACAAATGTTCTTATCTGCCAATATGCCAAGGGGCAATATATAAATCATGGAAAAATATTTTCCTCAGTTTAAAACAGATATGTGTTAATATAGCAGTATTATCCTTTTCAAAAAGAAATCTAGGAAACCTGTGTCAAATAAAATATGAATACCTAGTATGTGGAAAACGTGTTAATTTTTGTGTCAGCTACTACAGTATAAAAAAATGAAAATACACTTTCAAATGAATAACAACTTCATATATATCTGAACCACAATATTTCTTCAAAGAGACATTGTGGTGATATATTGTGTACCCTAATAAAATTTACCTGAAGATCAGAGAACAGAACAAGCCACTAGATTAAACACAGAGGCCCAACAGTGGTGGTACACAGCTCAAAGCCACCCTGGATTACATGAGATAGATTCAGTCTAGGAGAGCATCAGAGCCAGGCAGTGGTGGCACACACCTTTAATCTTGGTACTTGAAAAACACACATGCCTTTAATGGCTGGGTGGAGAAAGGTATGTAAGGCATGATGAGACAGGAACTAGAAGCCTTTTCAGCTGAGGAAGCTCATTCGGCTAGAGGCCTATCAGTTGAGGCTTTTTCTGGCTGAGGAGTTCTAGAGGTAAGATGTGGCAGTGGCTTGTTCCTTTGTCTCTCTGATCTTCAGTCAAATTTTATTAGGGCACACAATATATCACCACAAGGTATTTGTAAATAACTAGAAATGGCTCCTCAGCAGCAAAATGTGCATAATTTAAAGAAAATTGTTTTTATGATTATTATTATTAATTAAAACTATGATAGTTATTCCCTAAAAAATACACATATGTAATTTTTCCAATGCACTTCTCGAAAAATATATACTCTTCAAAAATATGTGTATTAAACTTACTCATATGATATGTGATTTTTATAATTCTCCAGAATGATACATTGATTGTATGAATTTTTTTCACTAACACTTATAAACGTAAATGAAAATAGTAAATATTTTTATTTGAAAATTTACTGATTGTCCAGTAAACAATGTGTCAATATATTTCATTAATTCTATATATTTCAAACTATTAATTCAGTATTTATAGACATTTTCATGATTTTTGATCATTATATTTAAATGGTTTGTATGGGAAATATTTGCACATATGGTTTTCATAGAATATGTAAATTACACTGAGAAAATATAAAACATACTGAGAGGCTATATTTGCTTTAGAATATAGTACTTTACAGTTGATGAACAATTACACACTTCATTGTACAGACAAAATGAGTACAGACCATCTTTCAAATTGTACTCTTACCTTTTCACAATTGTGAAATATGCTATTTTAAAATAAATAGAAGATCAGAGAATGGGTCATAAATTTATTTACTCTGATGAGATTAATACATGAAAGTCTCAATTTATATTGTCTGTTCTAACATGAAAAATTAAGGGAGATGTAGATGAAGATATCCTATGTAATGATCTCAAAGTTTTGAATGTATCTAATGATGTGAACCAGGTTATTATAAGATAAAATGTCAGCCAAAGAACAGACAAATTCTCATCATATAACTACAGTTCATAACAGTAAAATTTTGATTATAAAAGAGTATAACTGGATTAGGCCTTATGGTTTGTTGTTCCTGTTACAACTCACTTCCAAGGTGTCATTTTCTTAAATACATATTAATATCCATTTCACTGAATAGAGAATGGACAAACTAAAACCAAGTACTATTGTAATTTCAATCATGGTCAGATTTCCCCAAAAATTGTATAAATTAGAGGTGGCAAATAACATTATTAGCAATTTTTATAAGATACAAAATGATCAATGATAGGTTTATTGTAATTATGATATCCTATAAACTATTGCATGAGGATGTATATTATACCTAAAATGCATTAGTTTATAAAACTCTGTGTGTCTACATCAAATATTATTTTTTAAACAGACAAACGTCTTCATTGTTACTTAGAAAAACAGCTTTAATCAAAATATTTTAATTTAATTGTTGTTCACATTTGTTTTTTAACAGTAAGATTCCTCAATATTGGTTACAATCCTTGTCTGAAGTGGACAAAAATATAAGCTAAGATTTCCCTATAAAAATCAATGGTCACCACATTATGGTTCTAGTATGCTATAATGCAATGTGATAAGTATAGGTAGCAAAAATGGACTGAAGGAAGGAAAACAGATGGGGGGCAGTATGAGAATAATGTGAGCAAAGCACAATGAAATATATGAAGGAAATGCTATAATTAAACCTGTTGTTTCAGTGTTAACTAAAGTATATTAATTTTTAAACCAGAAATAAAAAGATGATGAAAATTTGGGTATATAAATACGTTTAAACATGATGTAAACACTATATAATACATACATATATTGAAACATTACATGCATAGCACCCATTGATTTGTGTGGTTTTTCAGTTTCTATCTATAAGTACAAGATAAACAAAATATGTTTTCCTCGGCAAACATCTGGTGATATTTTATTTGTATTAAAATGTTATTTGTATGTTAATAAATAAAGTTGCCTGAGGGTCAGAGCTATTATCAAGCCATAGGATAGCCAGGCGGTAGTGGCATATGCTTGTAATCCCAGCACTTGATAGGCAGAGCTAGGTAGATCTCTCTGTGTTCAAGGGATACAGCCAGCATTGGAGACACACACCTTTAATCTCAATACCAACCATAGAAGACCTGGAGGTCTATACAGACAGGCAGTGATGAGGCGGTCATGTGGTTGAGTTTACAACCAATGAGAAGGCAGAACCGAAAGTCTATATAAAGACTTTAACACAGGAAGTAGCTCTCTTTCAGAGAGGTAGGACCACCGCATGAGGAAGGGTAAGGTTTTAGCTCTTAGCTCTGACCTCTTGGCTTTCTTCTTTACATTGGTTCTGTGTTTCTTATTTAGTAAGATGGTTGGTTACATCTACAGGCTATAATGTTTCAAATGTAAATAGTTATATTGAATCAAATGGACATTTAGTGATGCTTTAAAAAATCGTAAATGCTTTCCTCCTTCCCTAGAAACATTCATTAATACTGTCTACAGTCATAAAGTATTTGAACATATACTATCTTATTCATTAATCATCAAAGACTGCAGTAGGATTCAATTTACAATCTAATAGAAGTGGAAGGTGTAATCTTTCATAAATTGTGAATAGAAGTAGGACAAAGATGTCTATCCAAGTGTCTGATTTCTTCTTACTTGATAGCTCAAAAACTAACTGGAAACAGTTCTAATTCAGTTGGATGAAAGATAACTAACAGTGTGTGTGTGTGTGTGTGTGTGTGTGTGTGTGTGTGTGTGTGTGTGTGTGCGTTCTAGCATCTAAAACAATGTCAACTACATTGATTTAAAAACCGGAGGAAGTGACAAAAGTAAACTTGTCCTGAGTACGCTCAAAAAGTTTCTTTAATCCACAGTTATCACTACCATGTCCTGTAACAGATGAGTATTTTATCAACAAAATGAGCTGGGTTCTCTTTCCATGCCTTGTGATTTCCTGGGGAGTTCAATAAGCATTACTGAAAGCAAAATTAACTCTTTCAAGCACTGAAGCAGTAATTTTCAGTGGTACCCTTATGGACCATCAAAGAGACAAAAAATGTCAAAACCAACCATGTGCAGGTTGGTCACAATGGCACGTTGATTCCATATTCCAATCTGGTAAAATATGCAATTTAAGCTCCCTCCCTTCAAAAAAATCTCAGGAGAAAATTGATAGCTTATTGTTTCTGTTTCTATTATGGTTTGTGCTTTCTTTTTCCATGCCACTATTTATACCTATGGAATCCAAGGAATCTGTCTAAAGGGAAACAGAAAGCAATTCATGATTGTTCTTTTTTTAGTATTCTAGAAGGGAAATATGAACTTAACTGTAGATATTAAATTATGAAGAACACTAGAGGCTAGTTTTAATTGAGATAGATAAGGGTAAGAAATTAGATTAAATAGCAATATTTTTACATAGTTATACCTTAGAGACAATTTAATATGGCCTTAGAGAGAATTGTAAAGATATTAGATTTTAATCGAAATAAAAAGGTGATCCTTTGGAGATCTGAATGAAAGAATTAGCAGGAATCCTTTAAATAGAAGTTATCAACTATATTGAGAATAGAGTATGGGAAAGCAAGAATAATTATAGATGCTGTTGGGATAAATAAGGTGAGATATAATTTGGATGTGACCACAGTAAAAATAGTGAGAGTGGTCAGAACTGTTGGTCACTAAACTTTAGGTATGATTTTAGCCACAAATTAGAAGCATAGAATATTTATAAAATTGTATTCACCCTTATCAATACTTTCACCATAGTATAAAATGTGTGAAATTACCTGCAAATAATTTTTGAAGAACTTTCAACAAATGTTTTCAGAGACATCCTATGTCTGTGGTCTTTAGACAAATTATAATGTTTTACTCTTAATTAGTTAATGAACTTATTATTTGACTGTTCAGGGAGGATTACACTAATCTCTATGGATAATTAAGTAAAACTGCTTAGGAAACTCAGACCTTGGACTAAAATGGCAAGGTTAGATGATGGGAGATCTAGTCTATCTATTAAAGATTATAATGAAACAGTAAAGTTATGACTCATCTAGAAAAATTTTGAAAAAAAGTGTTAGTCAGTGTTGAAAATATATATATCTTATTTCATTAGAAATCATTTAACATTAAATGCACATAATTTAAATAGTAAGAAAAATATATATTAAAGTTAATTTCAGTTAAAATCAGTAACATCACAATGGTTTAGATCTCATATCCTCACTGAAACATTAAATGTCCAGTAATTCCATAGGGATTATTATAGTTTGCTTTATATAAGTGAATGGCACATACCTAACTATATTTTTTTCAGCTACACTGTAGGATTATATGGATTTTATAATGATTCGTTCATGCATGGATTAACCACTAAGCACAAGTGATAAATTGAATATTCATGGATGAATGAAAAGGGCAGCTATATGGTTATCATTTTCATGCTTCTCTAGCTATACCATATATAAGATCTAATAAACCTAATTTATGAGTCACATTTCCATCTTTCTTGGCTGTAATACACATGATCCCTGGGGCTATTAAACTTGTTCTGCATTTCTCCTATCCTTCAGCTAAGGAATAATCAGTGAAAATTGCTTTGGACCTGAATGTACTACATTATCTGGCATTTGTACAACTGGTATATGAAAATTTAGCTACTGTAAGGGCATTTGCATAAAATTCAGTTTTTTACACAAATTCACAAGACCCTTGATATTTGTATTCCAAAGAAATATGAAAACCAAATGTTATTAGATTATAACAATAATTATCTTGTTACTAAAACAATGACTATCATTGGGATACATAAATAAATAAACATACATATTCAAGTACACCCACTATATGTAGGCAAACATTGTGTTTATGATGATAATGTGAATATGCAAAATTTCAAGAACATAAAACTCCCAGCACAAAGAAGAAGTTTTAAAGGTGTTCATTAACAGAATGGTAGTAGTCACTAAACTGGCAATATATAACTTCCTATCAAGTATTTAGTAAATATTTATTAAAGTTTCATTCCCAAAAGTGAAAACACAAATGATTATGAAACACACGATTAATTGCAGAGGTGTGAGTCTCTCCCTTCTCTGTGTTTGTTTTCTTGTCAGGGACGAGGTCTTTGAAACATTAACCAGAAGGAGATATAGCTTTTATAAAAGAAGGAAGAGAAACTTGGCAACAGAGAAGAAGCATATATTGTTTTTCTTCTACAATATTATACTCATTATATTATTTGATGTAAAATGCATAGTACCTAGAAATACCTTCTCACAGTAGTTTATTATCTAGAAGTGAAAAACTGCTTTTCAACAAATTCCCAAAGGGAAACCTGTGAAGATATTTTGTTCTCTTCATTTCACTGTCAATCCATGATGTTTTAGCTCAAGATTTCCCTTATGAATGTTACTTGAACAGTGTGGATAATACATCCCTTCATTGTCCTCATATTCCTCGAATGTGGGTAATCTATAGCAAGCGTCAGCACATTGTTTTCCTGTAAATAGCCAGACAGTAAATAATTTATGTTTATTGGATCATACAGTTTCTATATAAACTATTCAACTCTGACACTAAAGTTTATAGGTGATTGAAAATTCAAAATAAAGTGATTAATGCTTTATTCAAATAAATATGTATGGACATTCAAATTTAAATTTAACATAATTTTCATATAATGCCAATCATTTTAGCTGCTTTAGACTTTTCAAAATCTAATAACTCATACTTCACACATAAACAGACACATGCATGCACACACATGCACACACACACGCACATACACACACACACACACTACTCCAGAACCACACACAGTAATCATATATTGCTATATATTGAACCTGGAATGGCTTTGAAAGGTCTATGATGCTAAATAGCCAAAGGTGACATAAACTTCCAGAGTTGGAGCCTATTGGGGGATTTTCAAGTCATTGATTACATACATTTTAAGGGGAATAGGTACAAAGCACTCTCTTGATTACCACAATATTATGTTCTCGCCACAAAGTAGGCATATTTTTTCCACCACACATTCAGGCCAAGATGCACTGTCTTGCCATATGGTCAAAAACAAATAATCATGAACCAAAATAAACATGTCCAGTTTATAAACTCATTTCCTCAGGCATTTCTTAAAGTAATAGAAAGTAGATGAGCACAAGTAATAACAAAAGTATTATGTTACATTAATAAAACAAATTTCTCAAGACATTAATATTTTATCAAATATTATTCAATTGTAGGTAGCTATGCATATTAGTAACTCAAAGGCTCACACTATTTTTGAGTATTTGATGTGAAGTTATTTTTCTTAATAATCATTATGAAGGCAACAGTATTTTACATCTGTATGTCATGATAAATTTACTTTAAACCTGCTAAAATTATATTTGTAATAATTCATAACAGTGAATATTAATTACAATTTGAGTTTGTATAGTTACTAAAATTGATTTAGTTATTGTTATAACTATCTTCTAAAATATTTATATTTTAAAAATAAATGTAGATCTGTCTACTTTAATGGCACCTGTTTATCTAAGCATTATTTGAAAAACAATGTTTGGTACCACTGTTGGTTGAGAACCAACCAAATCATAATGGTTCAAGTATTCATTTTCAAATAATTTCTATAGGAAACTCTATTCTCTTTGCCCCAGCTTTGATAACAGAAAATAGAAATGAGACAAAGTAGATGGCAATTAAATAACAAAATATCTAGATGCCTCAGTACAACAATTTTTTTATTTGTTTCTTTGTTTGTTTTTTGGTTGTTGGTACCCATATATTTCAGAACCTGGTAAGGTATAAATATCTATTTTACAACTGTTATCATTAAAGAGGAGCAATACAATATTTTAAGAATGCAAAAGATTTTCTTCAATGCTATTATGGAGGTGTACCAGTTCTACATTTATAAACTTCTGAGTGATTTTATATGTAAAAGCATGTGTTAATTTAAGAATTTATAAGTAATTGTACTTATCTCTATACAATTATTAGTAAAAATATACATTCAGAAAGTGAATTACTTAAAGATGACTTTTACATCTTTACTCAGTTATTTAAAAATATTTTATGTTTTCTAGGGAAATGTCTCTTATAGAAACCAATTGCAAAGTGAATATTCTTCCTAAAGCAGCTCAAACGTGGAGAATGGTTTTACGTATGGGCCAATTTAAGGAAGTGTCATATATTCACAGCTGGAATTTCTCTAGTAAGACATTTTGTACATTAAAACCAGCTGCCGTTTTACTATCTCCTAAAGACAAGCCATTCAGCTGCACATCAAAATATTTCTACATTAAACAAAAATAACACATGGTCTTATGAACACACAGCTGTTCTATATATTCACCACCACTTCACTATTTTTATGTAATGCAAATAAGCAGGTTGTTGCTAAAGTTTTCAGGGAGCAAAGACATCTGCTAGGTTTACCTTTTAGGCTGCTGCAATGGCCACATATATCATCATTATTTTAAAGATATTAGAGAGTTCACTAAGGAAGCTAAATATGTTGTAGAATTACTGTGCAGGGAATGTTAGACTGAAATGTCTGGTTCTCCCAATGACCAGTTACACTTACCATTTAATTACATGTTAATGTTTAAATTACATTCCACTAAATGAATTTTAGGGTCCCTCTTAATGTTGGTTCTCAAAGTCAAGTAGCATTTCCTCTGTATTTTATCAATGAATTTTATGTATTTATTTACTGCTCTACCTATCACTTTGTCTGTTCATCTATCTTTCTAAGTTTTTTTTTTGATGTTACCAACATCAAAAAAAAAAGTTACTGTGATAACTTACCATGATGAAAGCAACTACAGGGCAACAGGGTTTATTATTTCACACATTTTCTGAGCAATAGAGTCCATTATGGGAGGAAGGCATGAATTTATATAGGGAATGCATGGTGGCAGGAAAATGATAGACAGGTCACAATGCATCCATACTCAGGAAGCAGAGAGTAAATGAAGAAGTTGAGTCAGTCTGTAAAGCCTCAAGGCTCACCCCCAATAACTCACTTCCTCCAGTAAATCTCCAATTCTTAAAGGTTACTCATTATGAAAATTTTTGGAATGACCAAAATTTAAACTATCTAGTTTCTAAGAACTTTTAAGGCCATAAACTTCCTCTTCTATATACTTTTGTACATATGATGTATATTAATATATTGCTATATAATATTTGGTCAAGCAGTTTAGCATCTATTTTAAGACATTTTTCACATTCAATAGCTGAATTACATATTATAATGAGTGAAAAATAATCAGGACCCTTGAATAAAGTATTTTATGGTCTTCTAATAAGTTATACCTTTCTTAATATTTATCTTAAAAATGAGAAAAATGCATATATATAATTATTTAATCAAATATTTTGGATGAAAACAATACCAAACCTTCCTGTTTATATTGGAAAAATATGTGGATCATGAACTAATATGCTGATAAAAGAACTGATAGTCTAAAATACTATTTATATATTCATTGTTTTGAAGAATTTATAACTCTAGATCACAAATCATTCATTGGCTATATTTATAAGCACAGAATCAATAAGAAGAAATAATTTCACAATCATCCCATAGGGCTAAAAAGTTGATTGACATGCCTAAATTTCATTTAATGTTCAAAATTTCAATGTCCATTTACATTTCAGAAGTAATGCAAATTGTATGCCATTTATTGTAACTTGCAATGAGAATTTATATAAATATTTCTTTCATGCACAATTTCATGTTTATTGTATTAAAAGTCAACATTTTTCTTTTGGTTTTTCTAGACAGGGTTTCTCTGTGTAGCTTTGCGCCTTTCCTGGAACTCGCTTTGGAGACCAGGCTGGCCTCGAACTCACAGAGATCCGCCTGGCTCTGCCTCCTGAGTGCTGGGATTAAAGGCGTGCGTGCGCCACCACCGCCCGGCTAAAAGTCAACATTTTTTATCACTGATTATTTTGTATAAAATTTCAAAGATGTCATTATATTTAAAATGCTTACGTACTTGGGGAATTAATTGTTGTGGAATTTTCATTACAGCATTCCTTCAATAGAATAAAGTATGGCAATAGATTCTGATTTTTAAATTTTTGTCATTATTGTGATGGAAAATGTCTCAGTCATTAGCGATTAAGTCTAATAAACAAAAATAAAAATGGTTCTCACTTTAAAATATAATTTGTATAGGTTTATACATTGAAGAAAATAATAGCATGAACACTGGAATATTTTTTTAAATTAGCTTTATATTTATAGTCTTCAAAAATATAATAAGCATGAAGTTGTGCATGAAAGAAATCTGTATCTATTTTAGACTATCAGTTCTTTTATCAGGATAATTCAAGAACCATACATTTTTCCCATATACGCAGGATGTTTTGGTATGGTTTTCATCAAAAATATTCAATTTGGTGGTGTATTTTACATTTTCATTTTTTATTGAAGACATTTGTTTTATTCATTTTACATACCAACCACAGCTCCTCCTCTCATCCCTTCTAATGCTCCCCCCTGCTGTCATTCCCCACACCCACCACTCCACTTCCCCCTCCAAAAGGGTAAGACCTCCCATGGGGTGTCACCAAACCCTGATACATTCAGTTGAGGCCGGACCAAGCCCCTCCCGACTTGCATCAAGGCTGAGCAAGACATCTCATCATAGATAATGGGCTCCAGAAAGCCAATTCATGAACCTGGGATAGGTCGTGATCCCACTGCCAAGGGCCCCTCAAACAGACAAAGCTACACAACTGTCTCTCCTAGGCAGAGGGCTTTGTCTGTTCCCATGCAGGTTCCACAGCTGTCAGTATAAGATCCTGAGTTCCCATGAGGTTGGTTCAGTTGTCTGTAGATTTCCCCATCATGATCCTGACCCCCCCCCTTGATATATTAAATAATGTTTTCTTTCATTTTATAATGTAATATCTCAGTTAATGATAATCCATTCTGTTGGAATCTTAGGAAATCTATATTATAAAAAGGAACAAAAAATTAGACAAATACAGAAAATCCAGATTTGGAGTTAAATTGATACAATCTGAAATTATCATACAAGCTATCATACAAATTATCCAAATGAATACCTTCTTTACTAGCACACTAAGTTGAAACATAGGAGTTGCATGTTAAATGTTGTCATAGAAGTTTTGTGAAAAACTAAGCTTGTAGCAAATGTTTGATAAGCACTGATCAACCAAAGATGGAAGAAGAAAGAAACAAAGAAAATAAAGAAGGAAGGAAAAAAAGGAAGAGAAAAAGAAAATGAGCTGTTGCTTATTTCAATGGTAGTCTATGTGAATACAGCCTTAGTCATCTATAATCATTGACAACATCAGAACCTGTTAAGCTGGAAGCTTTAACCATATATAATAAATTTAATAAAACCATTTATTTAGTCCTTAACCTAGAGTTAGGCAGCTAACACAATAAGAGATAATATTAGATTTACATGTTTTAAATTAGATCTCTAATGCTATTAGTTTAAATCCACTTATTTGGAACTACTGGAAGAAATTAAGGCTGCTACTTTTGTCCCTATAATCCCAAACTACACAGCTGTGATGAGAATAAAAATGAAATAATAAAAGAAAACAATAGCCCATACCAGACCATTTGAATAAATACAAGCAATGAGAAGTCAGTTATTGCAAATAGTTATCTCCTGTTCATATGGCTGTTCCCAGTGTCTCCAACATCTGACAAAATCAGTGCTACCCTTAATTAAGTAAGAATTATGACACTAATATTTAGCAAGGACTCTCTTCTCCATTCCTTGAAACCATATGAAGTATGGAAGAAGTATTCTATTTTTTCTGCTAATTTTATACTGGTTATGTAACAGTTTTAGTAACAATTTTGAGTACCTTAATGTGGCCTATTACCAAACATTTTTCTCTAATGTTTTATTGGAATAAAGCAGACTTCTAGAAATCATTAATAGAACTAGAAACATATATTAATATATATATTTAAGTGTTCTACAATATTCTAGGCAGGGGCCTTCCATCCTTACATGTTTTCATGGAACAAAATTATAAAAAAACTTATAAATAGAAAACTCATTCATCATATGTATTTATAGGCAAAATACAAGTTAGTTTTTATATTCTTCCACAGAAACCTGTTAATAGTTGGGCAATAGCTTTACTAAATACCTATGAATGCCTAGTATGTTGTTAGGAATAGATACTACAGAAAACTCTCCTTCAACATTCTATCCTTTGATGTGCTTATGCCTTGGAAGAAGCGGTAAAAATAAATGAAAGAAAAAAATAAATATATGCTTATAAATATTGGTATATTATCTATGATAAAGTAATGAATTATCTGTATGGATTCAAAGTAGCAACAACATAGAGTAGATATCACAGAATTCTGTCAGATTTTAATAATATTAACAAATATGTCTATGAGCATATAAAACAATAACAGATATAGTAAAATAAAATACTATAAAAATCATTTAAAATATGTATTATTTTTAATTTATGAAAAAGAAACTGTTTCTGTTTATGTATTTTGCTTGTTAGAAGCTTTTATTCTAAAAACTGACAGTCTACAAAATATTCAGTGTGTATATATATATATATTTAATTTACATGACAAAAGACATACTATTCAGTGACAATTCTAAATTAATAACCTAATAATACTCAGTATAGTCACAATATTTTAAACAATCAGGACAACTATCTTGTTTCAGCCCTTAAATAAAAAGCTCACTGCTTTTTGATAGTCAATTCCTATTCCTTCCCTCAAGCTAATTGAAAGTACTAATGTGTCTGTATCCCACATTTCCTCCTTTTTATACTTGTTTTGTTAACTTTTTATTAATTTTTTAAACATTTATTTGAGAAGGGTGCATGCTTCAGGAATGTGTTACAGAGGATAACTTGCAGGAGTCAATTTTTCCCTTCCACCCAGTAGGTGTCAGGTATCGAACTGAATTGATTAGGCTTAATAGCTAATGTCTTCTCCTCTAAGTCATCTCCTGGCTCAGTTTGCTTACTTTTTATATTTCCTATAAACAGAATCATATAATATGTTGGCTCTTGGGACTACTTTTTGATGTAAGGTTTGTTATACAGTTTTCAAGGTACATAAATGCAGTAGTACTTATCACTAGTAGTAGTAGTAGTAGTAGTAGTAGCAATCATCACTACATCACTTCCTTCCTGTGGCTCAAAATGTGCTATTATGAAGCTATAACACATTTTTTTTCTTATTTAGTCATACATACACAGACATTGACATTCTCATCTTTTGGCTTGTGAGAATAGAATATTAGATATTGTGATAAGTGTGCTAGATACATATAATAAAGACTCACAATCACACACAGAAGTTTCTCTTATTCCTCACTATTATAATTCAATTTAAAGTAATCCTTATTAAGAGATAATAGAAGGTTTGGAGAGATGACTCAGCCATTAAGAGCACTGTTGCTCTTGCAGAGGAACCAAGCTTGATTTTTAGATTCCACACAAGGACTGACAATCTCCATGGGCGCCATACACGTAAATGGTACACAGATACACATGCATACAAAACACTCATATGCACAAAATAAAATAAAAAATAAGGATATGTTAGGGAAAAAAATCAAACTATTTAGTTAAAAGCATTTGGAAGAGGAACCCATATTTTATTGGTGAATTTTCTTGCACAACTCAGTATTTGAGGTACATTGTATCTATAATAATATATAAAAATAAGAATGTGAACTAAATTTTTATTAGATACATCTTATATGACCTGAAAGAATAATTTGTTATTTAAGCGAAAACAGTTTTCCATGAGAAATGATCTATCTACCAGCCACGGTGGTAGGAAAAATAAAGGTATGGGTCTGATGATTCTATACTGTTTTTTTTTTTTTTGCTCAAAATCAAACCATATTAAAATCAAAAAACATTACATGTTTCCCATTGAATTATTGTCTGCCATGTTTGCATATTCAAAAAATTGTTTGTAATCTTAAGCCTTCTCCCTTTCTCCATGCAAGAAAGAAGAAACATAGAATAGATATATCCCAGAAATGTTCCAAAAAACCTTGGAATCATTAGATGGGATAAATGATAAAGGACACTGTAATACTTTTTTATAGTGTTATTAGGTATATATGCAAAAGAGTAATGATAACAAAAGCTGAGGACAATGATAATATTGGAAACTTTCACAATGTAGATAAACAACAAAAACAACCTCAGCCAGTTGTATTTATATACTTTTGTTTGTACACACACACACACACACACATATATATATATATATATATATATATATATATATATAACAAATATAATCAAAGTAAAGGAGTCTATCAACAAGATTTGGAGGTTATGGGAATAGTCTGAGGGTGGGGTTGAAGGGAGAAAATGGAGGGAGAAGTGATATATTTCTACTTCAATTAAAAACATTCTAAAATTATAAATTTTTGTGGGTATTTTGGTACCTTTAAAACCAAAATTAGGGAAGAAAAGATGGCTCAATTGGTAGGTACAGCAAACATAATTTGAGTTTGAATTCCTGAAGCCCAGTAGAAAAGTTGATACAGTGCATTGGAGAAGTGCACACAGGAGAATTCCTGGAGCTTACTTATCAACCAGTCTAGCCAATGTATTAGCATCAAGTTCAATGACAGATGTTGTCTCAAAAAATAATAATAGTAATAACAGGAAGACTGGTGGAAAACATTTAACATCAGCCTCTGACACACACACTTACACAAGTACATGTGTACATGCATATATATACATTCATGTGCACATGTGCATATACCCAAAATGAAAATTAAAAATACCATTTGATCCAACAATCTTTATCTTATGTATGTGTCCAGAGGAGAGTAAATGAGTATTATGAAAGTATAACTCTATTCCTTTGTCCATTTTTTCACTACTCACAATTTCCAAGATACTGAACCAACCCAAGTGTCTATTAACAGATAAATGGATACAGAAAATTTACTGTGTATACATATATGCATACATATGTGTTTATATATAAACATAAAAGGAAATATCACTCCATATTTTAAAGGGTCTTGAATATTGTAACAACATAAATGACCCAGGAAGATAATTTCCTAACTGAAATTATTTACAAACATAAAGATAAATAGTACATGGTATCTTTTAACATAGACTTTAACTCAGAAATAATTTGCAGAATAGTTGTTAACAAGTGTTGGAAGATTAGAGGGAAAGCAGTTAAACTAGTCAAAGGACATAAATTTTGTTGCATACTGATTAAATTCGGTTACCCTAACATGTAGCATTATGGCTATATCTTATGTACGATATGCCTGGAATTTGCTTAGACTACAGACTACATATATTCATGCCACACAGAAATAAAAAGACAACTATAAAAGGTGACTTCTATACCAATTAGCATGGTCATGTAAGCATACCACAATGAACATATATGGAAAATTACAGATTTAAGTAACTTAAATGTATGTATTTTTCCAGCCATAACCTAGTGAAGCAGAAACACATAAGGAAAAAATAGGGGTATTATGGACATGATATTCTTTTGGCAACTGTATAAAGAAAATATTTTTTTAATTGAAGCCCGGAAAAATAATTGACACGAGGCTATAGATAATCAGTTTATACTGAACAAGCACAGCAGGCAAATTTTTGTACATGACATTAATAATGAATTTAAGTATAAATGAAGCCAGACCAATTAGCAGACAGAAACATTGCTTCTTCAGCCAAGGAGAAGGGAGGAATATTCTAACAGGTCTATTTCTTTATATTTCCTTGGAAGCATCCTGGCTAAGCAGTTTTTTCCGTCTTATAGCAAATATTTCAAGCCCTGATAAAATTAGGTTTCCATAAATGTTCTGTTCTTCTTTTATCATTTCACAGAAACATAGTTTCAGTATAGTGGCATCCTCCTTCTCCTACATCCCTCAACTTCTCTTTCTTAAAAAGGCAGGGAGAGACTAAAAGACAAGGTAGCAAACTATGGTTTAGTAGAGTTCTTAAATTAAATTCTTTTTCATTATCTACTTAACTTGTAGCTGCCCATCTGTAAAAGGATAACTTTTCTTTAATCTTTGAAATAAATCAGAACACTTATCAAGGAAAAACCTGAGAGAAGATGCCCTAGTCTGATTTCAGACTTCATGTTAAAAGCGGTGGGTAATATATGTTCAGAATTACATTACAAAGATTACAACTGTTCTACTCTAAACACAGCACCATGAAACTAATTAACAAGAACACAGACCTGACAAACTTGTTAATCTGAAAAAAAAATAAACTTCAACAAATTTCACCTTCATTTGCTGAATATGCTCATCTTTGCAAACAAATTTAGGCTGATTTGCAAAGTGTTTAGTAATTCCTGCAAATGAACAGTGGTATAAACAATTTCTTCATGACAAAAACTACACCATACTTTTTGCACTCTTGAATTTCCTTTGCTAAGTTCAATGTCTAGCATATTTTAGTACTCCATTAAATGTTTGCTACAAAGATAAATTAATTGATGAAAAACTTAGATCACCACTGTCAGGGTGTAATCCAAATTAGATGCTCATTTTCCCCAGTAGTGAGGAAGAATCTATAACAGTCAAAAACATAGTTTTCAATATTGCTAGAAAGGAGATGAATCTTTGCACCACCTAGTATTACCTGTGATATTTAAACCTAACTTTGGTTATCCCAAAGAGCTTAAAAAATAATGAATATGGGAAGCCAATGTTGCTACCAGGTTTTTAAACTACTAGAATCTACTTTAAAAATATCTAAAACACTAATTAGCAAAAACAAAAACCAGAACACTTCACAACAATACTCACTAGATGACAAGGAATTCCAGTGACATCACCAAGAGGCTCAATGCCATGTATTATCATGGTATATTTTGGGAGAAACATAGAATGACTCATGAAAGTGTCAAAATAAGAAACATGATGCATCAAGCATCTACAAGCAGAGAACTCCCTAGGATTCAGTTTGGCTTAGTCCCAGTTGTTGATTCAGGCTATTCAACTTCCATCTGCTCATATACCTATTACCTCTCTGAACCCACGGTCCCCTCATTCCCTACCTCATTCTGGCTGTGGTCCTGCCCTCTCAAGAGATCGACTCATCTCTTAATCTATACTATCTTTCCTGGCCTCACAGAAGTTTGTCTCTAGGGAGGCAGATCTTCCTTCCAGGGTTTCCAGACCATTGACTACAGTAATGAATCAGTATACAATTGCACATCTGGCCATTTCTCTTTCAAAGCAAATCTGTGTGACTTACCATGTACTGAGGGAAATAGGAGTGGTTTTATATCCTGTTCCCAGGACTTTAAATTATGATGACTTAGGAGTTTTGGCTCCAGACAGGGGAGCACTCCTGCCAGGAGACACAATAAATATTCCATTGTAGTAGAAGCTCAGACTTCTTGCTAACACTGGGCTTATGGTGCCCTTAACTCAACAGGCTAAAAAATGAATAGCAGTGTTAGGAGTGGTGATTGATCCAGATTACCTGGGATTGCTTCTCCACAATGGAGATTAGGAAGGTTATGTCTAGAATACAGGAAATCCTTTAGGGCTTCTTGATTCCTGATCCTAATTAGTCTTATCAAATAAAACCAGGAATCAGATATCAGGGTGAAAGCTGAAAGATCAGAGAAGCAGAGCAGCAGCCACTAGAGACTTTGTACATCTACAAATCCTCAGACCCAAAGGTAGCCGAGATCCTATCTTCACCTGCTTTATATTCCTGTCTCTACCTCTGTGTTTGGGATTAAAGGCATGTGCCACTACTGACTGGCTCTGTTTCTCTTTTAGACTGGTTCAATCTCCTGTAGCCCAGGAACATTGAATTCCTGATCTTTGTGCTTCCCCCTCCCATATGCTGGGAGTAAAGGTGTGTGCCAGCACTGCCTGATCTTTTTGGTTAATTAGTGGCTAACTCTGATCTCTGATCCCCAGGCAAGCTTTATTTGTCCTAACACAAACAAAATATTCTCTTCTATTCTACCATGTCCTGTGATTGATACCAATAAAAAAAAAAAAAAACACCTAGATGAGGCCTCAACTCTACACAAGGAATTACAGGCAACTAAGGAGAGCTGAGAGCAGGAAAAATACTCTTTCCCAGGGAAGAGCACACCAATTGGTTATCTAAAAACAAATAGCCCTGAAAGTCTGCTTACAGATAACATCATACAGACTAAGATTGTACTTAGACATACATATGTGTATACATACATGCATATAATAACAACTAATTAAAAAGGAGAATGTGAGTTTGAAAGAGCAAGGTTATGTGTGAATGTCTGGAGAGATGAAAGGGAAGGAAGATATTGTAATTACAAAAAAAAATTTGTAATTACAGAAAAAGATTTGCAATTACATTATAATCTCAAAAAAATTAAAAATAAGTCAATAATAAGAAACTACAAAAACCCAATAAAGGCATAATGACAAAAGGACCAGGTCCTTTAGGGATAAAGGTATTTTTCTGTCCTTCAAGTAAAGAACCAAGACCTGCTGAGGTGCTTGCTGAGGGTGGAGGAAATCCAGAATGGTTATTAGAGGAAGGGAGTTATAAATAGCAGCTAAGACCATGTGACCATTTATAGAGTAAGGATTGTAACTGACATGAGTATTTTTGCTGTATTTTGTTTAAAACATGTTTGTGTATATATACAGTTACATTAAACTGATATTTATATTTTTTTTCATCTATGTCTTTTTGTGTAATATAATGTTCATTGGGATAATATCAGAGATTAGGTGTTATACATCTATATTTTCATATTTAAATAATGAGACACTAAAAGACTAAGCATTTCTGAAAGAACACTGCCACCTACTCTAAAAAATATAATGCATTTGCAGTTGTACATTGTTTTAGGTACACCATATGAAGCAAAATTTTGAACTGAGTGTTGTTTATATATCTAAATTAGCCACAACATAAAGAGATGTAATTGAAGGCCAAGTTGGCAAGATTTAGACCTTCAATGACTAATATTGTTTATCAACTTGATTACAACTGGAATCACCTAAAATCCAAGATGCTGGACATGCTTGTCAGGAATTTTCTGAGCTACATCGTTTGGTGGAAGCCACATAAAATAAGTAAACTTTTCTTTTTTTCCTGGTTTCCCCTCACTCTCATTGACAAGTATATCTATCCTACTGCTGTGGCCAGAATTAAATCCAGCTCCATCAGGATGCAAAATAGGCTGAAGACCAGTAGCTCTCCAGGAATCCAGCACCAGATTTGGACTCCTGAGACAACCACCCTCATGGAATGAACACATGCTGGATTGTAGGCATTTCCATTATAAGACAGGCATTTGGGATGATCTGGACTATATTCTGTGTTGGGAGGCCTTGCTGGTCCGAAGTTGCAGTATACCATGGCCTGACAGCTCTCTCTGAGCTCAGCAACATGGAGGACTCCTTCCCAGTGCAAGACTTCCTGCTTTCTACCTGATCTGTCTCTAGGACCGGATGTCTGTTTTATCTCTAGTGTGACCCTTCATACAGTTTCCCACAGGAGCTTTCCCACTGCTGCCCATGCGGTAATCAGATATCATGGGGAACTTTGCTATTGGACCCTGCTGCCACATATGGAGCCTTATGACAGGAGTGTGTTGTTTAATGCAAATTAGGTGATGCCCCAGCCACTATTCCCAGGCTTTATATCTCCCCTCACACTGTAATAAAGCTGACCCGTAACACTGAAATAGTATCCCAGAAGGTGATTTCCATTGTACCACAGGTCAGAAAAGGTCCTGCTTTTCACTTCTGCCCTCTCTGCCCTCTATGACCTCATAGCCCAAGGAGCCAATGCACCACAAAGAAAGAAGGAACCTGCAATCCTGCAAGCCATTCTTAAAAAAGCATAAATACAACCTTCTCATTCTGTATAATGTTACTTGTATGTATATGTTTCCAGTACTGATTTTTTTTCTTTATTAAGAGATTTTCTACTCACTCCACATACTATCCACAGATTTCCCCGTTCTCCCTCCTCCCACCCCCCAGCCTTCTTTCATAAGCATCCCCACATCCCCACATCCCCAAAATCAAGGTCTCCCATGGGGAGTCAGCAGAGTCCAGCACACTGAGCCTAGGCAGGTCCAAGCCCCTCCCTCTGCACCAAGGCTGTGCAAGGTGTCACACCACAGGCACCGGGTTCCAGAAGCCTGCCCATAGACCAGGGACAGATCCCGATTTCCTCTGCCTGGGTGCCCCTTAAACAGTTCGAGCCAAACAACCATCTTCCATGTCCAGAGGGCCTAGTCCAGTCCCATGGGGGCTCCACAGCCACCAATCCACAGTTCATGGGCTTCCACTAGTGTAGCTGGTCATCTTTGCACGTCTTCCCATCATGATCTCGACGTCCTGTGCTCATGGATAGGTAGAATCAACATAGTAAAAATGACAATCTTACAAAAGCAATATACAGATTCAATGCAATCCCCATCAAAATCCCAACACAATTCTTCACAGACTTGGAAAGAACAATACTTAACTTTACATGGAAAAACAAAAAAAAAAAAAAAAAAAAAAAAAAAAAAAAAAAAACTAGGATAGCTAAAAGAGTCCTGTATAATAAAGCAACCTCTGGAGGCATCATGATCCCTGACCTCAAGCTCTACTATAGAGCTATAGTAATAAAAACAGCTTGGTACTGGCATAAAAACAGACATGTGGACCAATGGAATCAAATTGAAGACCCTGACATTAAGCCACACACCTATGAACATATGATTTTCAACAAAGAAGCCAAAACTGTACATTGGAAAAAAGAAAGTGTCTTCAACAAATGGTGCTGGCATAACTGGATGTCAACATGCAGAAGATTGCAAATAGATCCATATCTGTTGCCATGCACAAAACTCAAGTCCAAGTGGATCAAAGACCTCAACATAAATCCAGTTACACTGAACTTGATGGAAGAGAAAGTAGGAAGTAGTCTGGAACGAATTGGCACAGGAGACCACTTCCTGAATATAACACCAGTAGCACAGACACTGAGAGCAACAATTAATAAATGGGACCTCCTGAAACTGAGAAGCTTTTGTAGAGTAAAGGACACGATCAATAAGACTGATTGTTTTATATTGGATAACCAATCAGTGTGCTCTTCCCTGGGGAAGACTATTTTTCCTACTCTCAGCATTCTTTAGTATCCGTAGTTCTTTGTATAGGCTTGTGAGCTCTTGGCCTTCCTCTGATCTACATTAAAGTTTCTATTGCTACTATACTTGTTCTGATGGGGAATGTCTTTCTGTATGCTGAGAATTTGTGTTGCTCTAATTGATTGATTAATAAAGCCATTTGGCCTATGTCAAGGTAGCTCAGAGGCAGGCAAGAAATTCAAAGAGAGAGACAAGAAGGCAGGAGGTATGGTACGAGCTGCCGCCAGGAGAAGCAAGATGTAAAGATACCAGTATGCCACAAACCATGTGGCAAAGTATAGATTTATAGAAATGGGTTAATTTAAGATATAAGAGGCAGCTAGCAAAATGCTTGAGCCATGGCCATGCAGTTATAACTAATATAAGCCTCTGTGTGTTTACTTGTGTCTGAGCCACTGCAGACCAGTGGGACACAGGAAAACTTTAGATACATTTTTCAGCTCATGTTTATGCAGTTGTATTGATGAACCTTCATGAGTGTAGCTTCTATGACATTTCTAGAAGGCACAATAATTTCACAGCAAACTCCTTGTTCTTCTGGTTCAACTTTGTACAAATCAATGCTGAGGTTGATGCTGCATTTTTTTCCTACTTGCAACAATATATCACTATATAAAATATATCATTTTAATTTTAAAACAAAACAACAACTGTAGGAAAAAAGACAACAGCTGATCATTTAAATTTGAAAAAAAATAGTAAAAGAGTAAACTTCCCTGGATAGTTAATTGAAGTGAATATGTTGTCTAAACATGTAGATAAATCTTTGTTTTCAAATACCCTCTTATATTTAGCATAGAGACATTAGGAGGCTCATAGAAAATGTAAACCAGGTTAATGCTCTCAGAAAGTAACAATACACAAACAAAGATAAAACAAATTAAGATATTCTAATTTAGATTTGTTATAAGTATGTTCTATTTTGCAGGTCAAAGTAATTGCAGAATACCCACACAGTACATTTAATCAAATCCTGCTTGATTCTGATCACTTGAATACATAATCAGCTTCACACTTTTGCCTATTTAAGTTTTGACCTTTCCTATTTAAACAAACAAGGAGAGGTGATACATATTATGATTATATTAGCCAATATGATTGCTGAATATAAATCACTATAATTAATTTATTGCTTTTTCCATAAAAGATAAATTGTTAATAATATTTTTAAGCAAAGAAAGACAATGATTTGGTATTGGATAACCTACAGCTTTGCTGTTTTCTAGGGAAGACTATTTCTTACACTATCATCATTCCTTAGTTGCCTATAATTCTTTGTGCACAGCTAAGCCTCTTTGCCTGAATATATCTACAGGTAGCATTGTAGGGACTGAACAGGTTATATTTTGGGATACAAATGTATATACATATACTCATGTACCAACAGACAATGAAAAAAGAGGCTATGAATTTAAAAGGGAATAAAGAGTATATATATGGGAGTGATTAGAAGGCTGAAACGGAAGGTGAAGGTGGTGCAATTACATTATAATATCGAAAAAATGAAATAAATAATTTTAAAAAGAGGGACAACCTATACCTCATCAACCAAATAAAGGGAAATTCTTATTAAATTAAAATATTTTAAGATATATTAATTGAATAGTTTACAATGCAATGATTTCACTCTGAAAAGAGAGAAGGCTGAATATTAGAAAGTGAAGAAAATAATTCAAAGTGAGAATTTAGAGAAGGAAAGACAAGAATAGGAGGCACATGTAAAATGGAAGTAAAAACAAATAGTATTCCTTACATGGCATATTAATCTAATGTTACCATAACAACATTATTTCTTATAGTATTTTTGCTCAAAAGAACTATAGTTTAATTAGAACTATATGTCAAGGTACTTTTCTCTATGTTTTAAAATTTTAATGCAAAAAATGAATTGTGTTCGTATAATAATAATAGCTCATAGACAATAACAAATCACCACCACATTGTGGGTAATACAAAATGAATTAGACATGCTTTAATTTCCCAACAAAATTATTTTTTGAATTGTGAGAAAGTATTTTGTAGACTATAGTGGGTTCCATGTTTCCATTCTTTTTTAAATTTTTGTTTGTTTTTTGTTTTGTTTTGTTTTGTTTTGTTTTGTTTTGTTTTGTTTTGTTTTGTTTTGAGACAGGGTTTCTCTGTGTAGCTTTGTGCCTTTCTTAGAACTCACTCTATAGACCAGCCTGGCCTCGAACTCACAGAGATCTGCCTGACTCTGCCTCCCGAGTGCTGGGATTAAAGGTGTATGCCACCACCGCCCGGCTTTAAATTTGTTTTTAATTGAAATAGAATTACACAACTTTTCTCCCTTCCTGTTCTCCTTCCAGCACCGCACAGGTAACATTCCTCTAACCTTTGCCATTCCCCCCATACAAACTATCAAACTGATAGCTCCTTTTTCTTTGATTACTGTTGTTACATACATGTAAGTATATGTATGCATGCATATGTACAAATATATAAATAGTTTGTTTTTGTTGTTTGTGTGTATACAGCTTCAGGTCTTACCACTCTGCACTGGACAACCAATAAGCAGGTTCATCCCTTTCTCAAATTCCATTGAAATCCAAGCTAATTAATTAATAAAAGGGTTTATTAAGTTGACAAAATTCTATACAACCAAAAAAAAGTGAGCTCTTCTATTTCATCATATGTCTAATCAAGAATACACAATGATTGTAGGTGATGTTTTCGTCCTGCCAGCATCTCCTAAATACCCTGTAGCACCTTCCCAAATAATTGACTCTGAGGCTTAATTTTACTTATAAATACTCAGCTGATTGCTCAGGCTTATTACTAATTAGCTTTTACATTTGAATTAACCAACAATTCTTATCTATGTTTAGCCACGTGGCTTGGTACCTTTTCTCAATACAGCATTCTCATCTTGCTTCCTCTGTGTCTGGCTGGTGACTCCTGACTCCTTCCTTCCTCTTCCCAGCATCCTTAGTTTGGTTGCCTCAACTATACTTCTTGCCTGGCTACTGGCCAATCAATATTTTATTAAACCAATGCAAGTGACAAATCTTTACAGTGTAAAAGAGGATTATTGCACAGCAAATGATTTATTTAATGAAGCCATAAATGGACTTCATAATAAATTCAATGCAATTTTGAGAGGCAAATAATTCACTTACTGGTAGTATGTGTTTCAAATATTTTGTCCTTATAATTTCTAATGGATTTAATGAAAATGAAAATACTCTGAAATTTTATAATACAAAACAACTCTGAATTTCTTTTTAACATAAAATGGGGACTGTGCATAGTAGTGTATATCATTTATTATATTTTTTTATAAATTTTAAATATTAAACCAATTTGTAAAGATTCAAGATCTCATATAAATACTTCTGAGAGTTAAAATATAGAATTCATGCTCATTTTAATATAAACACAAGAAAAAATAAAATATTTTAGAATAAAAATTAATTCTATGCTTCTATGTATGTTTCTGCATGTGTGAGTGCACCCACAAAGGCTAGAACAGTGTCTCAGATCCCTTAAAGCCATTGATTTGGTTGATGTGTACTGAACAGTTCCCTTAAAGAGGAACAACTGCTCTTAAACATTGAAACATTTCCTTTGCTCCTATAATTAATTCTAATTAAGTCTCAGATAATTTTATGCATTTGATTAAATGCCAATATTGAAAACATAATTGGTGGTGAACAAATATTTATTGAATATTTAAATCGCTGCTTTTTATAGGAGAGAATTCTCCCATTGATACTAAACTCTATATAAAATATTTCACTCAAAAATCATTGCAACACTACAGTGACTGAACCGGATTAATTATACAGCTGATTTTTTGATTAGTCCAAACTGAGGTTATAGATCTTAGAAGAAAACATAGACACAACTTACTAGGCCATATAATTCTTAATTACATTCTAAAATATATCTTTACATCCACAGATAAGTATCGCTCTCACACCGCATCAAATAATGATTTTGCAACAGACCATTAGAGAAATCCACAACTGGACAAAATGCAAAGAACAAGTGATTGTGGAGTGCTGGCCCCCAGTGTATACATCAGAAACACATCTCCTGCATTTATGGTTGGTTCAGAGAACATTGCTGAAGAGTAGGTAAAAAGTGTGTAAAAGCCAGAGGACAAGGAAGTATGCTGTGAGACTCATACTATGTCTCCTAGAACTTGCTTTATAAGCAAGACCTGAATAACGACAGTATCAATAGACATCCTAAGGAAAGGGAGGAAAATCTCAGAATCTCGTACATAAACAAAGAAATGCAGATAACTAATAACTTCACAGAGAGGGAGAATTAGCTTCTCCCAGGGACAAGCAATCAGTCATCACATACAAATGGGTCAGTCCTGAAATTACATGCACATAAACAACAAAAATGAACTCACTAAGTTGTATTTATATATTTGTGCACATGTAATAATAATATATAAAAACAAACAATCAATTTGATAGGAACATAGCTAAGTTTAGAGGGAGGAAAGAGGAAATGAGGTAATTAATTATATTCTAATTAAAATACATTATTTGAAGATAAATTAAAATGAAGCAAAAATGGGGAATTGAAAACATATTTTGAATTAGATACATCATAGCAAAACAAAATGTTCCTCCCCAAAGGTGCTTAAGGTTTAATTTCACAACCAAAACCTCTGATATTTTTTTTACCAATGGAGACTTTGCAGGTGTGACTAAGAGTAAATTCTTTGCTAGCTAGAGAGATTGTTCAGCAATTAAGGGCATAGGGTTCAATTCCCATCACCAACGTGGTAACATGGTGGCTTGTAATCATCTGTAACTCCAGTTCAAGGGAATCTGAAACCTTTTTGTGACCTCATGGACATCAAGCATGCACACAGTACCCAGAAGTTCATGGAGGCATACACTCATACACAAAAAATAGTAATATATATAGTCCTGGATTATATGAGAAAGCCAAATAGAGTAAGTGTTTAAAAAGCAAAAAAAAAAAAAAATAGATTTAAAGGTATGTGTGGAGAAGGAACATGAAAGGAATGCAAAGTTGTTGCTTTTAACATTGTTAACCAGATACTAGGTAAGGAAAGCAGAAAGCCTGGAAAAGGCAAGGACAAAGATTGTCCTCCAGAGGCTGCAGAAAGGCACATAAGAGATTTGTCCCCATGATTTTGGTCCACTGAGGTTTGTGTGAAACTTCAACTTTAAAAGCTATAATTTCATAGATTTGTATTATATTTGTCACTAAATTTGTGATAACCTGTGACAACACAAGAAAACCAATACACATATAAGCATAATTCAGCTGCTGTATGTTGATATTAGCTGTAGCAATGATCATATGAAGACTGAGTCAGAAAAGATTGAACTGAAAATAAATTCTGCATATAGTAGATTCAATTAATTTGAATCTACATTAACTTTATTTCTCTAAAGTAGCTTGAATTTTAGATATTTACTTTTTGGCAGGCATAATTTATAATGATACTCAAAGAAAAACCTGCCACTTGGAAATGCCAGGATTTTTAGATGAGTTGGTCTATTTTTTCTTACCTCATCCCATAAAATCTACTTTCAAGAAGAGGCTGAGGTTAACTGTGCTGAAATAAGCTTATTTGAGCTAATCACTGAAAGAAATAGATTCCTAAGGAATGAAGCCAGATATGAAAGTGGGAGAGGAGGCATCTGCTGTCCTCAGTGTGGTGGTATATATCCCTGTGGGTGGCTGAAAAACATCTGTGGTTCATAAAACTCTTCCATGAAAGAATTATGCTTCTTCACCAGACATTTCAGGCTCTTAAAAAAAAAAAAGACGCATTTAAAAAAGAGAGTTTTCCTGTACTAGCATTTAACTTAGCATTTAGCTTATTTTTATGCTGAATTAATTTAAATTTTCAGATAAAGTAGATTTCAGGCAAGACCCAAAATTTTGCAAGTTTTATCAAACATATCCTTTCCTTCTGAAGTGCTAAGGATGTAAAGTTGGAAGAAAAGAAATAAAAAAGGACATTTACAAAGCAAAGTTCAGATATAAGGAACAAACAAAAGTCTCTGAGAAAATGGCCAGGTCTCTGCTAAAATATACCCATATTCTTTCAACAATGCAAATATTCCATTGAGAAAATAGGTTTTTAAGTGTGTTTTGTGGTGCACAAAACTAATAAAAGTTTCTGGAGTATGAAACATAGATTTCTGATAATACGACGGAATATATAACCTGAGCTAGGCTGCCGCAAAGCTCAAAGAACCGCTGGAGACAAAATAATAGCATTCTTTTACATGTGGTATTTAGATCACAAAACTGAAAGCAGCATTCAGAAGAACAAAACAGACAAACCTGATGTCTAGGCTGCTCTGGTGCTGACATTGCAGGAACAGGAATTTACAAGTTCTCAAACACTTTGATTGGTTTGCAATGAAAGTGCTTGATTTGGCCTTAGATTCATAGCAGGAAGAAGTTAGAAATTAGGTCCTTAGATAAAGTCAAGAACTTTTCAAATCTACTCATAGTTTAGGTTTTCTAAAAATTACTCATAACAGCAAAATTCTACAGAATTGTGCTTTGCATATGTGGCTCCTAGGTAATAAAATGATCTACGTGTTAACAGGTTGGTAATCACAATTTATGTTGTCCACAGGTACTAACAGTATTCAAAGTAAAAATGAAAAAAAAAAGCAAAAATAAAAGTGGGCTCCAAGCAGATGATCATTCATCACAGCCTTGAAGTAGTAAACTCAAAACTTGTCTAGAAGGACAAGCTAAAAAATGAGATTTCTAAAAATAAATCATGTCTAAAGATCAGCTCATAGTTTCAAATTCACAATGCAAAACTCTGCAACCAATCTACTAGATCAATAGTAGACTCTTGGATCCCTATCTATGAAGAAAACTGACTATTTATTCCCAACAACCATCAACTGCCAATATTTCCTTCACATCTGCGTACATGCAGGTAGCAAACACTAAGTGGACTCATTGAGATTTTGTATTTTTTTTAAGAGCCAGTGAAGTTAGGAGGGAAAAAGTAATAGGAAAGATAAGTGAGGAATTTGAGGGGCAGGCATGTGGTGTGGGTGTGACCAAAACACATTCGACCCATACATGAAATTCCCAAACAAACAAAAAAAGATAAAAGCATATGACAAAGTGTCAAAAAGACAAAACAAAGAAATAAAAAATAGATTTTTAACTGTAAAATAACCTTCTTGAAATTATATAGAGTAAAAACTTAGAAGAAAAATGTCTATAAATTCAAAAAATAAAATTGGTTACCAATTCAAAAAATTGTTACCCAAAAGAAAATAACAATCAACAATCATCCCAAATATCTCTATTGTTACAGAAGGAACTTTTAAGAATTAACTAGTGTTGTTGATAAAATAAGAGCTCTCAAACCAAAGTTAAATTGGGTTTTGCCAGTGTTGGAAATAGAACTTACAATTTCTGATTGCAAATTATTTTTGTAAGGACTCACTCTCTACAACTACAAGCAGAGAAGGACTTCAGAACTGTCCATTCATGCTTATTTAGCCAATATTGCATGACAGTGGACTTCCACAACATTTAAGAAACCACAACTCTAAATCCCTGCCAAATATTTGATTTCTTTGAATCCAAGGCTATTTTTTATTGAGTAGGTAAAATCAGTTAAGATATTTATTCTTTTAATAGCTCTGATCCTTGTTTCTTTAGCTTACTCAATTTCTCAGTATTTATCTGGGGATCAAGAAGTAACCTGTCAGTAACAGTATTATAAAGATAGTTATTAAAAATTTAGTATTGATTGTCTCATGCAGTAAGCTTTTGAAGGCAAGCAACAAATCCTGGTTAGTACCATACACAGACTCTTGTACAAAACTTCAATTGGTATTTTTTGTTTTTATTTAATAAAAAATTAGTTATTCAGCTCTATGATTTTGAAATGTATGTCAAAACACAAAATGTTCTGGAAAATTCCTTTTTTGAAAATTCAATTATTAAAATTTTACTAGGCTATCCATGAACAGACATGATTATAGGACAAAAAACTTGAATAATATTGATAAGTAAGATGGAAAACTTTTCTGTTTTGATAATTAGGCAGTGCTTTGCAAAACTGGATATATGACTTTGGTGGAGAGCTACAAGAAGTAAAGATTGAACAGGAAAGATTACCTGATCTCGTCTTCCAATTTTATTTTAAGAGAATAAATTCACTGGTTCAGGTTAAACGTGTCAGCTTTTAAAATGCTAACACATTTAATCCATTTCTTGCTTTCATTCAGTTCAATTCGGAGCTAAACTTAGGGTAAACAGCCACAGCTGTCTTTACTTTTCAGAAATTAGAGACTAAGCATTTTCTTGCTAATTTTAAGCCAGGGCAATTAAGGATAAGATATATAGCATTTGGTTATCTCATCAATGCCTTCCCAGTTTCTGATGTAATCCTCAAGCTGCTGATTACTTCAACATTTGGTTTGTGTTTGATGAGGCAGGATTTGGAAAATTGTATTAGTTCATTGCATTTAAAAATTCTTGTCCATACACAGAACACTAAACAAATAGGCTAGTTGCTCTATGACTGTTTTGTAATTTAGTAATTACCATTTTCTCATATTTCCATGGCAGTGAAGATAAGCATTCTCAATATTTTGCATTTCAATCATTTGTAGAAACAACTATGGTGCTTTCAGTTCCCCACAATTTGTAATTACTTTACAGAGAAGCAGAACAACTCTTCTTTGTAGTAAATGTAACTGCTTACATTCTAGGAAATACACAAACAAAAACCAATCACAATAGATTGTTAGGCATTAACAGACTTGACAGTCTTTGATGAGGGACCCTCCCCCTCATGATCAGCTTTGGATCTGGCCTCCAGTTTCTGCATAACTTTAAAGCATCCCAATTGAGTTCTTTAAAACTTCATAAGCTACATGAAAGAAAATGTAAAGTTCTTAGGGCTTTGATGATGCCCATTAAAGAAAAGCTACTTCCTCTTGGTAAAATAAGCTATTTTACAGATTTATTTCCCTATGATTTGCCTTTAATTTTGTCCAATCTACTTTGTTACATGGTATTTGCTAAAAGGAGTAGGAATAGGAGTTGTAATTCTAGCCCATGGTAGAGATTTGACATTCTAAATTCCTTAAAGGATTGTAAGATTACCCATATCATACATTACATTTCCTCATTTAAGAAAAACTCAACTGGTCCTGTTAATTATTTGGTCAGGAGACAGCCCCTATACAAAAGTGATACATCTGAATACATATCAAAAAGATGGGGGGAGCAAGTATCTTAATGTATGTTTATAACTCAGAATCTCCTCCCTCAATCCAAGATCTTCGCTGTTAAGCCTGTCGACTTTTATGAGTTCTTAACTAAAATATCTTTTCAACTTTTCATTTCCTCTCTTTTTATCTCTTCAAAACCTGTCCAAAATCTTAAGTCGGCTTTATTTGACACACTGGAAATTCTTACTCTATGTAAAGACCTTCTACCCCCATACATCTGCTAGGAGACCTTCATTACTCTGTCTGCCTGCTTTTTGGGACTGTAACTCAAAAGAAATTTTTTTTTCTTACTCTTCTTTATCCCTCTCTGCCTGGCAGCTGCTGAGATTTACAACTTTTCTGCTCTATTGTTTTCCCACTAATAAAATGAGCTTAGGATAGCTCCTAAGTCCATTTTTAAATTCTTTTATGTAGAGGACTAAGAATATGCAAAATGCAGTCCTTGTTTCCTGGTAACAAGAGGAAACTGCATAAAAATACAGTTAAATCAGTATGGGAGAAAAGAGAACTTTATTTTAGTCCTGGCCCTGCTATTAGTCCTGTGTCTTTAAGTAAATCTCTTAGATCTTCTAAGATTGTTTCTTTATAAAATCAAATGTTCTGTTTTCATGGTAAAAGGAAAATGTAATGTGAATGTCTTTGATAGGCAGGAGAAATACATTAATGAATATACTATAAAAGTAATGGTTTACCATTATTCTTTCTGCTTCTGCATTTATACTTAAGCAAATTATTGTTGCTTTTAATGTTTTAAATACTATAAATTATTATGTGTTAATTAAAGTTCCAGAAGTCAATTTAATATTCTATACCTTACCAAGTAGCAGAGTTTCCCTTCTAGATTTTATGTTATTTTTCTCAAGGAAAAAAAAAAAAGAAAAAGAAAAGAAAAAAAAAACCTCTTGAGTTTAGTGGGGTTATTTATTCACAACTGCTACTTCATTCATGCTTGTTGCTAACTTACTTTACTACACTAAGTTTCTATATGAATATTTTCTGGATTCATTAAAGTAGTTTTGAAATTGGATAACCATATGTGTGTGATTTATTGGGTATTTTTTTAAATTTAAAGACAAACTACCATTATAAAATTTGACAATGTATAATAAATACAGATAGACAGTAGTGAATTATACACACTATAAGCTTCAAATCATCAGCTGCAGCTCTAGAATTAATCTATGACCTGAGATTGGAAGAAATCCTAGGAACAGAAAAATGATGGCAGCTGCTGTCACTGATTCTGGCACCAATCCAAACTGGAATGTCTACACATAATCAATCACAGAATCCTGGCTCATCTTTATCACCATTTCCAACATCAGAGACTGTAGGGCTGGGGTGAATAAGCAAAATGTCACTATTAAGTTTGAGAGCAGACATGAGAAAGTGATTGATGATTAAGCAGATAAGCAGGGGAACGACCACTGCACAGAGAATGTAACAGTAAATAGGAAGGTCACTTTTTACCTATTTCAGAAAAAACTTCTTTTGCACATATCATGTGTTAGCCATTACTGGGTGCTGGTGACACAAAAAATGAATTAGATCTAATATAGCTTATCACAGAGCTCTCTGTACAGCAAAAAATGAAGCAGACACATGAATTTTAAAGTACATTGTCATAAGTGATGCAGTACAGCTAGCTATGTGTGTATTGTGATTGCTAGCCCTAGAAAGAATCACCTGTCCAGAAGAATCTTCACAAAGGATATGTTCTATGATTTGGAGCTTAAAAGAACAGAAAGCTTACAGACAGAAGAATAAGTTAAAGGGTGTATAGACAGAGAAAAGAACACTTGAAAGAAAGAGAATAGGAAGAATAGACTATCTAAAATCTAGGAATTGTATTCTTTGCTGGTGTATGTTCCAATGGCAGGAGACAATAAAAAAATGGTTGTGAAAGGACTGTGCCTTGGATTCTTTTCCTGTTGTGATAAAATACTGAGACAAAAGCAATTTAAGATTGAAAGGGTTTATTTTGGCCTACAGTTTCTGGGAAGTCACAGCAGAGGGAGCTTGAAGCATCTAGTCACATGGTATCAGTAATTATGGACATAGAGCAATGAATATATATTTGCCAGTGCTTAGCAGGCTTTTTTAGTTTATGTAACGCTGGTCCAATAAACACTAAGATGTGTCTTCCTACATCTATTAATGTAATCAAGATAAACCTGAGTTATGGCCAGAGGTACAGTCCCCCAAGTGATTCTAAGTTCTATAATTGTTAACAGGTTAACACTCAGAGTGCCAACAGACAATTGAAACCATATAGTGAAAATCTAGTCTGCCATGTTAGAACTTAGAATCTTTTATGCAACAGAGAAGTCAATGTGTATTACAAAAGATAATAACCTGACAGGAAACGTTATTTTGGAATTTTGTATCTGGGAAAAAATTGTGTAAGCTTAATATGGCAGATTTGGTACTTGATGATTTGAAGGGACATATTCATTATGGGACTGGGTTACAACAGTATAGAGAAGTCTGACGGATTCAAATCATTTGAAAGTTCCCATATGTCATGCAAATATGATGCTGAACTCCACTTCCATGTTAATTCAAATAAAAACATAACCATGCTAACAAGAATCACTTGAGACGGAGTTTGATTTAGGCATCCTAGATTTTTAAGACCACATGTAGGAAAAATGATGATGTTTTGAGTTATATAATGGATATGAAAAGATTAAAAAAGAGATTAATTCCTGATCTATTTGAGTGATGTTTGGGACTGCTCCTGCTATTCCTGCAACATAAGGCCATCAGCATATTCAGCAAATATTTTATAATACATTTATACTGACCCTAGCCTATAAATAATGAGAAAAAATAAAGAGGAAAAATACTTTCACAGATATTGATAAGTTAATGTGATTTGCACTAGCAATGAAGAAACTTGTTTAGTCTTCATGCAGAAGCTGCTATTTTCTATAAATATTTTTTTCTATATGGTGAACAGTGATTGCCTAAGTAGCCATGTAAACAAATAATCCAATTAAGACTATGCTATAGCAAAGACATAGGCGGCAATGACTATAAAATTAATAGAGAATTTAAATTTTAACTCTACTATAACTTTATATGACTAATCTCCTTACATCTGCAAGTTCAATCTGAATGAAGACATTATCTAAAAACCCGGTGTGGCAGGAAAAGTTGCAGACATGATGTCTTCTCAGAAATGGAGTGATGGAAACATAAATGAGGACATACAGAGTACTGATTTTAAGTGTTGAATTTCTGCGCAAAAGAGGAATTCTAATGGATGATAAGAATAATGGATCGAGTACAAGTGGTTATCTCAAAACCAATGTGAAGCATTAATATGGCTTTTCCCCCACTTAATTCATAAATTATTACTGAGTTAATATGGATAAATATAATGTCATGTGATACAAAGCACTTTATGCAATTCTTACTCATTTAAGCACAGAAGTGCATTTCCTAGTTTCAAAACCAGTTGAGTTTTACATATGGCAGTCATATTTGTGGGCATCTTCTTTATACTGGGTGAATAATGAACTGGTTAATTCAAAATATAATTGAATGAACAGTATTCCATTTTCCTTTCTGTTGCTGTAACAAAACACTGACAAAAAAGCCACCTGGTGTCCAAACATGATTGTTTGCCATATGTTTCCATATCACAGTCCATCACTGAGGAAAATCAGTTAGGGCAGGGACTCCAGCAAGAAACTATAGAGGAATACTCTTTGCTGAATCACTCACATTCTCATGCTTAGTTAACTTTCATAGGCAGCCAGGACCACATGCCAAATCATGGCACAATCTTATGTGCCCTACTACATCAATATTAATCAAGACCACCCTCCACATAAACACCCATGGCTCAATCTGATCTAGGCAATTCTGCAGTTGAGACTTCTCTCAGATGACTCTAGATTGTGAAAAGTTGACAATAAATGGTAAGCAGAACAAACATTAAACTTAGTGACTATATATATATATATATATATATATATATATATATAATTTCAAGGACAGAGTGAGAATTTACAATGCTTATTGTATCACAGAGGGTTATTTACTTTTTCACCTTAAAATAATTGACCACTGTTAACATCCCTCCTTTGTGAGTAAACGTGAGCAAAAGTCCAACGAAGTCTATTATCCATTATCTTTATAATAGGTATAAGTATGGATGGTCTTGAAAATAATCAGAGATGTAAATGTAAAATTCAGCTACCATGAGCTAGATATTGGGATTTTGTAATGTTAATAGTGAAAATAAACAGTGCCTTGAAAAATTCCATCTGCTGTATACTCTGTGGCAAAGCAAAAGTATTACTCTTAACCAGGTATATCACAAATTCAAAGCATCAAAGCTCCCCATAAAGCAGAAAAAATTGTAAATATTGTAAAATCCCCCAAATAGAAGATAATATTACATGGTAGGGTCTGTCCAAATAGGAGACTGTGTGTCCCCCAATACTATTCACATGCAATCACTTTTTCTAAACAATGCCCATCAAGACCCATATTAGTCTTGAGGTGGGCCATATGATAATGATCCTGATCCCTTGGTTATGTACTAAAAATGCCATTAAAGTGACTAGTTTCACTTGGTTGTTCACATTACTTTTCTCTGGTTGGTAAAGCACTTTATCAATGGTTGATTTTCTCCTGATCTTACTTGATGCTATTTCAGCATGTAAGCAGTTTGACTTCTCTTTATTTCTTGACAGATTTCTTCACCTTGCTGCCATGCATTGCATACTAGTCTTTGAAACAGTTCTATCATGGTTCTTATAGCTGTACCAAAACTGGAATATTCCAAGGCTCTAGCTACACACTCATTTCTTTAATGATATTCAGACCTCTCTTCCCATGAAATTGAAAGTTGTTTACATTCAGTTTCCTCCTCAACATGTCCATAAGAATGTCTATCTAATAGACATCTCAAATATAAGATACTAGGAACGGATGTCCTCATCTCTTCCATTGGTGTGTCTCACCTACAGTCTTTCCAATCTCAGTTGATAATGAATTTATTCTTACAATTACCAATGTAAAAGATATTGGTATCAATTTAACATCTCTGCTTTTCTCATGTTTTACATTTAAGTCGATCTTTTCTCCTTAATTTAATTTTCAGTAAACAAAATCTGAACACTTTTTTATCATCTCCATTACCACTAGCATAATTGAAATCATGCCTTTCTGTCCTGGCAATGATTGCAATAAGTCTCTAGTCACACAGTTACCACTTATGCACTGTTAACACAGTTATCAAAGTCATCCTTTTAAAATCCAATTACAATCATTTCATTCATTTAGGCAAAAGCAGAACACATATCCTTATTACAAATTAAAGTATTATCCCTGCACTGGCTTCTTCGTGTTCATTTCACCACAAATATCCCTTCTCTGAAAAATTCTTGGCGAATATTCTCATCCCACATTAAAGTACTTAAACAACATAGACATCCTTCAACGTAATTGTCATGTTAACATGTAATGACCTCATTTTTTCCTTTGTGAAGGAATAATTCCTCTTGGTATGTGCATGACAATTCTTCATCATATTAAATGTTAGCTTAGATATCACTTTTGTGATTCAAACCTTGGCTACTACAAAAGCATCATGATAACATGGGAACTACTAACACTACTTACAATGCTATATAAATATTATGACTTTCTATTAGCCTTTGAAATTTATAAATTAGAATAATTATTTAATATTTTCTTTTCTAGTTTTGGAGTATGTCAGTTGCAAATCTTTTACTGTTTTCTGTCTACTAACATGTCATACCTATCACTTACAAGAATATAGGGGTGTAAATATGCAATTGATTTGGTATAATTTACTACATTATAAAATGAGGGAATTTACCATAATGTATTATTTTAATTTTCAGAATTCTAAAATTATTCTCACTGTGATGACTAATAAAAAGGAAGCTGAAAAAAAAGCTATATGTGAAGTTTTTACTATGTGTCAGTCCCTGGGTTAACACTATATAAAGATATTAATCTGTTTCATTCTAATGACAACTATGTCAGGAAAGTATAATAAGCTCTTTTATCAAATTGCAAAACCAAGCTTTCAGTCTTCGCAGTTACTGTCATTCAACAACAATTAATTTTTCTTCTACAACTCCCATTTGTTCTCTAGGAAAACAAATATATACAACTCAAATAAATCTTGGGCTGTTAATGATATAACCTGGCTATAGAGTTGATGTAAAATTAGTCAAGAACATCCAGATTTACAGTTCTATATTTATCTTTATGATTTTTTTGACACAGGGTTTCTCTGTGCAGCCATGGCTGTCCTGAAATTTGCTCTGTAAACCATGCTGGCCTCAAACTGCCTTTCTCTGTCGCCTGAGTGATAATATTAAAGGCATGTATCCCTATTGCCCAGCTTATTTTTTTATTATAATAAGCATTGTTCCTTTTAAGGCTATTCAAAATTATTTTCTCATAGTAAAATTAAGAATGAGTAAATTATAAAACATTGGAAGTAAACATCCAATATAGAAACTTTCCAAAAATTCATGTTAATTTGCATTTTTACACTTTTTAACTGGCAGTAAAAGTTTAAGTATTGACATTTGGGTTGGCTATTTCTATCTATTAACAAATACATTACATACCATATTAATCATTTTCTGTAGTAGGAACATTAAAATCTACTCTCAGAGATTTCCAAAGACACAATACATTTTATTAGCTGTACTCAGCATGATAAGATGACAGATCTCCTCAAGTTGTTTCTTCGGTCTAACAGAAATACGACCTGTAGATATGCATTTCCATAACTGCTTCTCATAACCACCATTTCTGTTTTTATTTATAAAGTATATCTTGAATGTAAATAATAGCTGACAGAGTAATATAGAAAAAAATGATTGCTAAAACACTAAGAGTAGCTTTTTTTTAACAGTTTCACCTAAGTTTTCAATGCATAAAATTGAACAGGACAGCAACTAAAGAAATATAAAATGCTTGTCCAACAACTCTTGTTCATTGTCAGATTCTGCCGACTAGGATTTATAACAAAGAATTGTTGTTAAAGAGGCTAAAGTGTAAAACCTAAAATCAAAACAATTCACTATAGGTAAGGGAGCTGTTTTCAAGCAGCAGCAGCAGCAGCAGCGGCAGCAGCAGTAGCAGCGGCAGCAGCAGCAGCGGCAGCAGCAGCAGCAGCGGCAGCAGCAGCAGCGGCAGCAGCAGCTGTGTTCCCCCTGAAGTAACCCTCTGTTCATAAGGTCACTTTTGAAAATCAGCCATCCTTCAGTAAGAGAACAACCTACACACCACACACATTGTCTTCTAACTGACAACACTTGTAATTTGAAGTTTATTTACAGGCTGCAAACTGAATCCATATATAAATGTCAATAGAGCCCTTTAATAATAGGAATCAAATGTCCCTTCCAACTTTGTGACAAGGCTATGATGTACTGAGTAAGCTTAAATGAATTATTTTCTTTTACCAAAGTATGCAAAGTTGTTAAATTTTCTCTTTTTTTCTTTTATACTAATCATGACCCTAGGCTCATATAAATGGATTATCTACTCCCTTTGAAGAGAAAGATCAAGAAAATTCCCCAAGTACAAAATTCAAAAGAAAAAGAAAGCTTCCTTTACTTATTTGAACTAAATACCCTGTCTTCGTGTTACCCTAATGCTTTTTCAAATAATAAAAATATCTAAAGAACAGGTGTGGCTCTGCTGATAAAGGTGCCTATCAGGAAGCCTGGGACCAAACCCATGTGGGAAGGAGAAAACAAACTCTGGCAAGCTGTCCTAAGACTTCCACATGTATTCCATGACAAGTGTGCTCTCCATGACGAGGATAAAAATATGTGTAATGGGTTTGAAAAGAATGAAGAGCTTGTGATTTTTGTCTTCATATTCACCTTTTAAAATGACAATTTGTAAAAAAAAAAAAAAAGAAAAGTCAATGTATTTTAAATTACGATAACATTAAGTAGCTGATGATGCATTTAATCTTTACTTGCATTTGGATTTCACAATTTTTTGAAGCTATGAGAGTAACTGACAGCTATTTCAAGCTTATGGGATCAAAAAATTGTTAAGTAATTGTTTCATAACATATCTCAATAAAATAACTATCATCAGATCTCAACTTTAAAAGTAGAAAATTAGTTGCAGAAAGTCAACTGAATCTCATATAACCATATCACTAATTAGAGGTGTAATGTCAGAATCTTATGCTGTCTCTAAAATGTACTCTTTCACCATACTTATATATTATACACTGTCCTATTTTAATTCAATCTGTTCTGAAGCTTTTGTTTTGTTTTGTTTGGAGTTATATCACGTTTTATAGGCAAATAAAGTAACTACCCATATCAACTTCATCAACCACCTACTAGATAATATGCTATGAGTTTACCTTAGTGTAAAATATATTTAAAATTATGCATAATAGTATTTTATGCCTAGTTTAGAGTTGGGAAATTGGGTCCTCACTGAGATTAAATAAATTACTCTGAATGATACATGACCAGAATGATAGACCACAGTCTTTTCTTTTTACCAAGCATGATGACACTACAAGTATGCTCCCTCAACTGTCAACAGTGTGCCCTGAATCATAAAAGGTAGCGCCCAATTTTAAAACAAACACAATAATTTTTATTTTTAATTTGACAGTATCTAATTTTTCATGTAATGTATTTAAAATGTTCAAAGTCTTATTTGCATACTAATTTTATAGTACAATGTGGTAAGGAGAAAACTGTTTGACATATGTATGGGATGTGTGTGTGTGTGTGTGTGTGTGTGTGTGTTACTCATGGGCTTGTCTTCTCCAGAGTCAACAAATGCTTATATAATTTAGCTATAATTTCTGAGATGAACACATTTTACTTATTTTTTTTAGTATTTTTTTGTTTTTTATTTTATAATTTAATTTAATTTTACATATTAGGCATGGATTCCCCTATCCTCCCCCTCCCCCACACCCTTACCTCCCGCCTTTCCCCCAGCCCATCCCCCATTCCCATCTCCTCCAGGGCAAAGACTTCTCTGGGGATTCAGCTCAACCTGGTAGATTCAGTCCAGGAAGGTCCAGTTCCCTCCTCCCAAACTGAGCCAAGTGTCCCTGCATAAGCCCCAGCCAGCTCATGCACTAAGGACAGGTCCCGGTCCCACTGCTTGGGGGCCTCCCAAACAGTCCAAGCTAATCAACTGCCTCACTTATCCAGAGGGCCTGATCCAGTTGGGGGCTTCTCTCAGCTATTGGTTCATAGTTCATGTGTTTCCATTTGTTTGGCTATTTGTCCCTGTGCTTTTTCCAGTCTTGGTCTCAACAATTCTCACTCATACAATCCCTCCTCTTTCTTGCCAATTGGACTCCCAGAGCTCCACGTGGCCTGGCCATAGATCTTTGCATCTGCTTCCCTCAGTCATTGGATGAGATTTCTACCATGACAGTTAGGGAGTTTGGCCATCCTCTCACAAGAGTAGGTCAGTTCGGGCTGTCTCTCCACCAGTGCCAGTAGTCTATTGTGGAGGTATCTTTATTGATTTCTGTGGACCTCTCTAGCACTTTGCTTCTTCCTATTCTCATGTGGTCTTCATTTATCATGGCCCCTTATTCCTTGTTCTCCCTCTCTGTTCTTGATCCAGCTGGGATCTCCCACTCCCCTAAGCTCTCTTTTTATTCATTTTACATACCAATCACAGATCCTCCTCTCTTTCCCCCTCCCTGCCCTCCAGCCTTCCCCCAGCAACCTTCCCCCCATTCTGTCCTCCAATAAAGTAAGGCTTCCCATGGAGAGTCAGTAGATGTTAGTACATTCATTAGAGGCAGGTCCAAGCCCCTCCCCTGGCACCAAGGCTGTGCAAGGTGTCCCACCATAGGTACTGGGCCCCAAATAGCCAGCTCATGCAACAGGGATGGATCTTGATTCTACGCCAGGGAGCTCCTCAAGGAGATCAAGCTACACAACTGTCTCACATTTTAAATAGCTTTTTTTTATACAAACTACTTTCATTGGAGTAAATAATGGAAGACTGGATATTATACACACATGCTGTATGGTATTAAATTAAAAGATATATCACTGAATATATAACCATTCTGTGTCTTCCAGAATCTATAATCATTATGCAAATTGAAAAAGCTGAGAAATAGCACATGCCTTTTCTGTTTATATTTCAATTAGAATGTGAAAGTTCATTGCTACAACAAAAGATTATACTTTTTCTAAAGCATAATATGTTATGAAATGTCCTTAAATTCTAAATCTGCACTAAATTGTAACAACGTTAAAGTCTAATAATGTCCTGTAATGTCAATGTATTTTGCATTTGACCCCAAATTGTATAATAAAGTAGGTAGGTTATCCACTTTTAGATTTGTAACAATGTGTTATCAAAAATCTCAATAGTTTGTTATAATTTTTCAGTATGTTGTAGAGAATGAGATCCTGTCAAAATGATCAGATCTTCTGGAATTGGGATAAAACTTTGGTAAAGTATTAACTCCTTTTGCATAACATCCAAGTATTTGATAATTACATGAAGTTGTAAATGGTTGAGTTTGCCTAAACTGCACTATTATGAAGTTCTACTCATCTTAGGAAAATTAATTAGACTGCAAATGAGAATTACAAAATAAAATTTTAAAATGTAGTACACTTTTTAAATCAAAAGCCCTCTGTACAATCTGTTCCTGAACTGGCCCTGTTTCCCTAGGGAGAATATCTTTGTTTATGACTCAGTTGTTTTCTTGTTAAGTGATTTAACCAAGTAACAAAATAAAATAATATATATTTTGGTTCTAAGTGAAAAAAACTTTACATAATTAGAACTCCACTACACTGTTATTGTTTAGGATATACATTATAATTAATAGTGTGAGTGTACTGAAAAATACTAAAATAACGTATAAGGATATAAAGAAATCCGTTTTCATTTTACACTCATTCTCTAAAAATAACAACTATGAATATGCTTGACTGTTACTGCATTTAAAAAAAATGTGGCCGGGCGGTGGTGGTGCACGCCTTTAATCCCAGCACTCAGGAGGCAGAGGCAGGCGGATCTCTGTGAGTTCGAGGCCAGCCTGGGCTACCAAGTGAGTTCCAGGAAAGGCACAAAGCTACACAGAGAAACCTTGTCTTGAAAAACCAAAAAAAAAAAAAAAAAAAGTGAAGTTTCTATTAATTTTTCATTCTGATAATCTGTAAGACTAATATTTCAATTATTTGTACTACTAGGAACTTTGGTTTATATTGTAGATTATTGGTGAACGAAAAGTAAGTAGATTACATGCAGAACTAATTCATGGCCTAATGAAAAGGTAAAACCTCTGAGTATAAATTTATCATTGAGAAAATCAGAATACTTCTTTTCAGGGTTCTTGGTGATGTAAGAGAGCACAAACATGTTTTTTTTTTTTTAGTTTTAGGTTTTTTTTTCTACTTTTTAAAGTAGAAAGTGAAATAATAGTTCAAAAATATATTCTATAACATGATAACTGTAATTTTATAAAAATAGTTTATGCATTTGAAAATTTCTAAAAGAGTAGATTTCTAAATGTTTTTGCCACAGATAAGCATATGAATTCATTCATGTTAATTACTTTCATTCAGTCATTCTATACTGATATATATCTTAAAATATTATGGATTAGACCATAAACATATTTTTTATTTTATAATTAAAACCAAGAAAAAAAAAGAAGAGAGTACTAAGTAGAAATTTTAACATAGTTTTTGATATACTGCTCTTTCTAGATATGGAAAAATGTAAGAAATGCACATAAATTAGAAATTCCAATTCATTTCTCATTTCTAAGAGGTACTGCATCTTTTCCATTCTCTTGTGATGTTGAAAGTTGACTACAAAACAAGAAAATATTTCCACTTATCTCTTTTTCTCACAGTATTCTCACCCACATGGTCTGTTCACACTCTTCTAATAACCACACACAGGTATCAGATTAAATAATGGAAGAAGTAGAAAGACTGATATCAAAACAGTTCCTACCAATACCTGTCTGTTAAATTGAATTTTTTCACCCAAGTAACTATAAATAGCATAGGGAAAAGACCAATAGGAAAAATATTCAGCTGAGCACCATCTCTACTCTGGATTTGAGAATAATATTTAAGTAAGTCAATTTACTATTAAAAGCACCAGATGGCGGTTAAAGTTGTGGTTGCAGTTTACCAGTAGCAAAAATATTAGAGACTCAATTCTAAATGGAAACAAAGAAATTAGGTTTTATGATTTGTGAATATTCTTGTATTCTCTCTTAAATCCTTTAACAATTTTGTCCTTGACTTACTTAAAAGACTCAATGGGTCTTGCAGTCACTCTATGTAACATATGGTGTCCAAAAATTTAGAGATGGAAACTGAACATCTGATGTACCTGGCTTCTAATTGATGCAGATAGAGTTTTCAAAAGTTGATTTTGCCAAGGCCTGTAAGCATATTTGGTATGTAAAAATGACAGGGTGTTTGAGTGAATGAAGTTCCATTTCTTCATTGTGTGTTTTAAGTGTACAATACATAAAGAAGATAATGACAAGTTGTTATTATAACCGCGATAATTTACCCTATCATTCAATATTATATTTTCTCATGTACATTATTATTATATCATTTCCTAATTTCATTATAATCCGCTAGAACAGAATATTATTCTAATGTTTTATCCTTGTTCATTTCTTGTATGTGTTAATTTTCTTTAAACTTCTTGGAACAAAGCAAATATTGTATTTTAGTCTTTCAAATATCCTTTAAAGCTCAAACTACTACAAAGTTCAGTATCTGTCATCACTATATAAAAATACCTCCAAGAAAGATTGAAATTCAGGAACCTACAAGTGACAGAGTCTAATTTCTACTACATAGAAGCATGTATCAACTTTTTCTAGTAGTACTTATCAGTTGTTTCTACAAAGTACCTAGAAGTTAAATGGGTGTAAGGTTGAGAACAGAATTCACACTAATATGAGCTCTTTAAAATTCAAATGTGATATAAAACATTATTGAAATTCAAGAAATATGAACTTGGATAGTATAACTATTATGATTCTCTTTCAGGGGGTCTCTTTTTAGTCATAATAACAAGTTTTAGATACAAATATTGTTCTTTGGGATAATAACCATTTAATTTTGAAACTTGATTTTACTAGCTAAAGAGCTGGGTAAATGCTGATATAGAAGTTGTATTGGGCAAGATTTTGATGACTTTGTACTCAATATATTACCCAAAAATATTATTTCCTAACAATGTATTGGTTATTTTGGTTATGTTAAAATTCTATACAAAATTCAAATGTATTGTGATCATATTTACATGAGAAATATTTACCAGAATTTTGTGTGAATTATTCTAAATTTATAGAATGATTAAAATAGTAAAGACTATAAAATATTAACTCATCCTATCTAAGAACACAATATACCTTTCCATTTACTTATGTTTCCTTCAGTTTCTTTTATCAGTATCTTAATGTTCAATATGCAGATCTTCCATCTCCTCGATAATTTTGTTCCTAAAGTTAATCTTTCTAATGTTAGTAAAATTAGGATTGCTTTCTCATTTTCTCTTTCATATAGTTCAGCATTTATGAAAATGTGAATAATTGTTCTATGTGGAATTTTTATCTTGCAACTTTATGGAATTCATTTATTAGTTATAGCAATTCTGGATAAAATATGTAGATTTTTCTATGTAAAACAGAATGTCATCCTCAAACAAAGAACATTTTACTTCTTCCTTTCCAATTTGGATTCCTTTTATTCTTTTCTCAAACATAATTGCTCTCACCTTCCTGTACTGTATTGAATAAAGTGTTGAGAGTAGGCATTGTTTTCTTTTCCTTCATGTTAAAGGAAAAAAACATCAATGTTCTACTGTGGAGCATGCTATTAATTAACCTTTAGCTTGTCACATATGGCCTTTATCATGTTTTTGCACATTTTATACAAAATGTTGAACATTTTATATTGGTTAAGAATGTATACCAAAAAGAATATTTAACTGTTGATTTTTGCATCTATTAAAATAATCATAGTTTTTATTCATTATGTTAATAATGTATATTATTTTTATTAATATGTGTACGTTGAGTCAAGTTCCAATATAGTTATATAACTAAAACAAGTATCAGTTTTGAACTTTGCTCATTCTTCGCAGTTTAATGGTACTTAGTTCAAAAAAGTCTTTTTTTAAAATATGGAAACCATTCAGACTAGCCCAAATAAAGGAAATAAAAACAAAATCATTGTGTCTTGTTAAATTTAAAGTCATAAAAGAATACTTGTTTTAGCAACACTTAAAATACTAGTTCACATAGAACTTAAATGATTTTATATGTCAAATCATTTCTAACCTCCAACAAATATCTAATTCATGTGAGCCACAGTTATTTTAAATGGGAAAGTCATTTTTAGTATGTATTGTTTTTCATTCTGAATAGATATTCTGGAAAGTTAATAACACACATTCCCATGAAGTCTATTATTTTCCCTGTGAAAAAGTGTAGGCAAATCAGTAGCAAAACATTGCTGTTGCAGTTCTTAGGAGGTCTTTTCTTCTGGATATCCATCAATGAAGATCAGTGCTTGATGAATGTGACAGGTGTGGATTTGCTAGAGCAACTTTACTTACAGGAGCTGATACTCCTAATAAAGACATTGGAAGTATTCCTCTCCATCACAGATGAAGAAGAGTTATTCCACTTTGAATGTTTTTGTTTTACATTTTAAAAATTTATTGTATATGTGTCTATGTATATCTATGTGTATATTGTGTGTATGGGACACGGTAGACATTTATGTGCCACACTGTACCAATGGAGGTCATCACATCGGTTCCAAAGATCAAATTCCATCTATCAGACTTGAAGGCAAAGTCCTTCACACTCTGAACTATTTCATGGACCTGAATTCCTATTTTTTTAACAATGAAAATAAAATACATTTACAAATTTTATCAGCTAATCATTAAAATACACAATTTTCCTCATTGTTTCATTAATTGAATGCTTAAAAACTAATGCATAGATCTACTGTTTATTGTGTAATTGTTGAATTGGGATAGTTATAAGAATATAAAAAATACTTAGAAATCATCCTAATTTCATTGGAAATTATGTTTCACCAAAGTGAACTTTACAGAGGTAGAATATTTTGTGTTCCAGGGACAAAGATAATTTAAAAAAATAACATCTATAAAGTGGAAATGTCAAAATTAATAATCCTCAATGATGATATTCTATGTCCTGTAAATGTCTGTCCCCTCATTGTTGTTATGTGTTAGAATTGACTTGTTTTAAAAAATCACATGAAAAATCTGAAAACTTATCACAAAGATTGAAAAGGTCAAACAAATCAAAGAAATTTTGCTGTTGTCAGTAGAGTTGCATTATTGCCCCAACCTGTTTAATTGCATGCTCTTGAAATGGTCAACTACCAACAATTGTACTGTGCTGACTCTCAAGTGGCTCTACTTCTTCTTGTATCAGAGGTTATTTTATAATTTAGGGAAATTCATATTAAACACAAATATCCTGAGAGAAAAGCAATAAATGATGGATGGCTAGCTACCATTTACTCCTGAAAAATGAAGACCCAATATTTACGAATACTTAGGATTTAGTCACAATTGTCTTCACCTAAAAAAATACAAAAAAGGCTAGTTCTATTTTTGAAGAAATAATATGGTTTCTCACAGTAGTTGTATTTTCATTATGTCTATATATGTGACTGCTTTTACAAGGATCTTTTACTGTGTGACAACCGATTTTTTCAAGGTGTGAATAGCTCTTCTGACTCACCAAAGCAAATAGAAACAAAGTGTATTCATATACTAGCCACTGTTCTATGAACTGAGAATACAAAAAGAAAAAACATAAAATAGTCATATGGATCTTACAACCTAATTGCAAAAGCAACACATTCTGTGATTATTTTAAAATATTTTGTGCTTTGAAATATGTTTGAGCTCTTAAAATACATTTTATGAAGATTCATGTTATTATGAAGTAATAAATCACACAATCCTCACTCATCACTGGTTATTCCCCTTACCAGATTTCTCATTTTAGTTCCTACTTTCCTCTTTGACTATGAAAATCCCAGCCTAATTTTTAAGCAACTGTGATCTACCTACCTTGATGTTACTTCATTTCTAAATACCACATCACTCCTGCCATTACTTATTTTTTCTTCCTCTGATTTCTATAATACCAATTAATCAAATATATTACGATTCTGATTAAATTCTCAGATATAAAACCTTTAACTCTACCTGAAATTGCTTTTTAAGATCACTTAATCTAACTTCATTTTATAGCAGATAGAATTAAGCCTCAGAAACTGAGTGATTTACTTCCAGTTGTCCCAGGTACAAATGTAGCATGGAGCTAAAGCTATATACTTTACCTACAGTGAAGTATTTTTTAATGTTCAAATTGCTTGTACAAGTTTCTCTGTTTCTTTTTGTTTATTTGGTTGGATGTTTTGCTTATTTATTTTGTTTTTTTTCTCCTGATCACTAATCTTTGTTTTAAGCTGGTAAGATACAAATTATAAATGCCTCATCCTATGATGACCTTATTCTCAGGGTGAAAATTCATAGTGATTTCTTATGATTTGCCCTTTAAAAATGTTTTGGTAAAGAGATGGAGAGGAGAAGAGATGTGATTAAATATAATGTATAAAAATCTCAAAGCCTTAAAAAAAAATCCAGTAAGCAAGTTGAGCTAATCAAACTATGAACTGACTGTTTTAGTCTTTCTTTCTCCTTGTATTACTAAGCTTATATTGTTTCAACACATCCCTAAAGCATTTTACTTGAGAAAATCCCTGAAGATTAAAAGGCCTAATTTTAACTTCTCAATGCATTTTTGTCTTAGCTGTGAAAGATCCTAAAACAAAAGGATGCCATAGAGCACACTTTTAAACATTTCAGGGGCCTTGGGAAGCCTAGATCAAGAAGGTGACATGGTGGAGCAGAATGATTTATAGAAGAATGCCTAGAAGGTATTTTCATCCTACTGATTGGGTTTGATTTTAGAAATAGAAATAAGATTGCTTTCTGATTCCCAGAAGTTTAAGCAATCAGAAGCATATTAGCATGCTGCTCAAGTTATGAGACTATGTACCTGTACAGAATATGGTTAAAGGTAGTCATATTTCACATGCCAATCAGCAAATCAGAAATGATTTTATTCACTGACATTCTGTACATTTCTCATGCAAAGCCTGGGGCAAAAATCATTCTATATGCCCCTAGGAGAATGGTTACAAAAAAGAACTACTAATAAGTCCCATCCTGTACTCCTCTTGAAAAGAAATAAAAGTAAAAGTCTTTATGACCATTCTCCTATCTAAAACTTATTTTCTATTAAACTTCAAATTCTGACACTAACATCAGTCTTTAACTGTGTTACAAAAGCTTTATGTCTATCATTTTCTAGAAATACCTGTACTTATATACTCCAGTGTTAAATTATAGGAACTCTACCCAAATAAATGAGGCATATAGTCATTAATAAAGGCAAATATGTACATTATTATATTGAATTATATTTTCAGGAATTTTAGTATGTGTGTCCTGTATTTATTAGACACTACAAACATGCTGTAGGATGTCATTCTGTACGCTATGAATATGTGTTCCTCTGATTGGTTGATAAATAAAATGCTGATTGGTGAGTAGCAGGCAGGAAGTATAGGCGGGGCAAGCAGATGAGGAGAATTCTGGGAAGAGGAAGGTCTGAGCCAGAAGTCACCAGCCACACACAGAGGAAGCAAGATGACAAGGCAGAACTGAGAAAAGATACCAAGCCATGTGGCTAAACATAAATAATAATTATAGGTTAATTTAAGTGAAAGAGCTAGTCAGTAACAAGCCTGAGCAAATGACCAAGCAGTTATAAATAATAGAAGTCTCTGTGTCTTTACTTGGGGGATGCAAGCAGAAGAGATTTGTCCTGACCGCCAGCCGGCCAGGACACAGGAAAACTTCCAACTACACAAACATGTACAATGTTACAAGTTGTCACAAAGAGTGCAGAAAGATATGAATAGCTTCTATAGATACATGTAAAAGAATAATTCTTTTTATTTTTCACCTTTTTGTTGTTGCTTGTTTTTAGACAGGGTTTAATGAAGATCAAGCTTGTCTTGAACTTTTATTTATTTTAAAAAAACTTTTTCATTTTACATACCATCCCTAGTTCCCTCTCCTTCTGCTTCTCTCCCCATACCTCCCCCTCTGCCACTCCCTATCCACTCCTCAGATGGGGTAAGGCCTCTCTTGGCTGGTCATGAATTTGCTAAGAAACAAATCCTCCAGCTATTTCCTACCATATACTTGGATTATGAGCATACACACAAGGCTCATAAACAAAATGGAACAGAGGAAAGGTAAGTAAACAAAAATTCAAATGAATAAAAATTTCCAAAAAACTTCCCTAGACCTTTAAGGGGAAATAATAACAATTCCCCATAAAGAATTGAGTCACACAAAGTATACACAGAATTCTAAGATGATTATTTCTCTGTTGGAAGATAGTTATTTCTTTATTGAAGAGTGGGTTTTGTAGGAGAAAACAAAGAACACAACAAAGGGAACGTAGGACATGATGATGCAGGTTGTTCCTAAACTCTATTAGACAATTTCCCCCTCCTGTTCTATGTTTATTACCCCTTGAAAAGTTAGTGAGATCCTTACACCAGCTACTTTTCCATTCCAAATATTTGTGTCACAGAAATGTGTCCAGGAAACATGTTCGAAGACATTGCTAATAAAACCTTCCCATAAGCCCTTGAACTACCTATTTTTAACTCTTGTTTTTGTAAAAAGGGCTATGGTTAAGGTGGAAGAATTTATATAATTAAAATGAGTAAACACTAAATGTCATGAACAACCATAAAATTAATATTACTCTAAATTTATTTCATTAGAATAAATCACATAAAATAATTGTATTTCTGGTAAAGTATTTAACAACAGTAAGTTTACATTTTGAACTATGAGAAAGGGAGGAGTATAGTGAATAGTAAAGGAATAATAAATGCATGGAAAAATGTCCTTAAAACAATAGCAGCCAATCCAAACAAAAAGCCAACAAAAATGATGTTTGCATTTTAAAGTAATACATTTCTTCAATCTGAATGTTATTTACTTCCATGTCTATATTTTTACTGTTTTTGTTTTGGAGATCATGTAGACCAGACTGGCTTCCGACTCATAATGCTTCTACCTGCAGTTGACCTTGAAGTTCCAATCCTCCTGTCTCTGCCACCTGAGTGCTGGGATTGCAGATGTACACCACCATACTAGTTTTATGTTTTGCTAGGGACTAAATCCAGAGTTTCTTGTACACTAAAGAAACACTCTACCAACTGTGTTGTATTCTCATCATTTTAACTAACTTTTCTATTAGGAAAAAAATTAGATAATGGAATAGATCAGAACTACACCAAAATCTAAAATTCAATTATAAATTTGAAAATCCAAACACAAAAATCAAGAACAGGTTACAGAAAAATAGTTTCCTAGTTCTCATGGCCACTTACATTGCAAGCAAATATGATTTATTTTAAATTAAGTTTTGCAATGCAAAACTATGTGTTACGAATAAGAGACTGTTATGCTTAAGGTTTCTTCAATGTCAATATTTAGTAGCATAAATCTTTTATGTTGTTTGTTTACTTTTTCAAGACAAGGTTTCTCAGTGTAGCCAGGGCTGTCCTAGAACTGTAGACTAGACTGGCCTCAAACTCAGAGATCCACCTGGCTCTGCCTCCTGATTGCTGAGATTAAAGACGTGTACCACCACCATCCAGCTAGTAGTCTAAATCTTAAAGCATAAGCAATAATATATCCAAGAATAAAACAACAAAAAAGTAAACATAAGCAGTAGTTGAAGCAATAAAAAAATAAATGTACTTCTGAAAAGCCTCATGCACATGATATAGAACCAAGAATGTAACTGATTTAAGGATCTCTCTACTAGCCGGGCGGTGGTGGCACACGCCTTTAATCCCAGCACTTGGGAGGCAGAGCCAGGCGGATCTCTGTGAGTTCAAGGCCAGCCTGGTCTCCAAAGCGAGTTCCAGGAAAGGCGCAAAGCTACACATAGAAACCCTGGCTCGAAAAACCAAAAAAAAAAAAAAAAGGTTAAACACACAAAAATGGAGCCAAACTTGGCTTCCTAGTCTCTGTTCTCTTGTGCTGGCCACAGTATAGAGACACATCTCCTGGCAGCTGGCAGCATGCCATGAGCTGAACCACATGGTAGATTCCTGCTGTCTCTCACATGGGCCACTGCTCAGAGAGGCATCTCTCAGCCACTATCTTGGGCTTCAGCTGCCAGTGCAAGCTCCACCAGCATGCTACATGGTGGGTTTGGGATTTTTCTCATGCAGACAGAAAAGATTTCAGATAGGAAGTAAAGACAGATTCAGATAAAAAAAAAAAAAACAAACTTCTAAACAATTTATGGTGCATTAAAAAATATGCATATGCTTGGGAGAGAAAAGAGAAGGTATAGACAGTAATTAAAAATATAGAGTTTTAAAATAATGAAGTCCTTAAAATGGGAGTAAAGTAATATAAAAAATAAGACATGTAAAGATGAGAAATATATAAAGAGTCTGGATCCTATATGTTATTGTGTTGTCTTTCAATTTTTTGGCTGCTAAGAGACACTGGATTATGAAAACTGATAGATTAAAAGCCAAAATCTACAAAATTTAAGTCAAAAGTTATTTTGCATTAGGGGATAAGTAAAACATGATCAGGTTTGATTGAGGAAGATCTCCTGAAATCCTTACTACAGATATAAAGATATAAAACTAGAATAACTACAAAACACATGATGTATATGTTATGTGCTCAATGTCATATTTCGGTGACCTTTATACAATGCATAGTCTATACTTATATTAACAGAGATATGTATGTTACCTATAAAAGTTTATGTATTTTCAGAACAAGGGGACTAGACACCAATGAACATGGATGGAGTCAGATGATTCACCATCTAGAATACTTTCAAGGTTGTTGGCTGAAATGATCCAGCCTCAGAGAATATTCTAGCCATGACCTAAAAAATTATTCTGATTTTCTCAAGGTTCCCCCAAAGATTACCAAATTCCTCAAACAACAGGAAGTACCCTTGAGAGTGAAGCTCACATTCTCAAAAGATGGATTATGGATAATTATTATCATTTAAGATGAGTTGGTTAGAGTAATAATCAGAAAAAAAGATGGATAAAGGAGATTAGAATCAAGAATATCTTTATGATAATAAAAAGTAGGGATATAGAAATGATAGTATAAGAGGGTGGATTATTGAATATACATTTAAACTAAAAAAGCAACTACTAGTCTTTAATATTTTATATTGGTATAGATTTTGGTATATTGATACAAATTTAATTTTGTTATACTGTATTTTTATGCTAGTTTTGGATATTGTATTATACAACTCATTGAAAAATATAATGTATGATTAAGAAATGCATGGTAATATTAATCCGTAGTATTCAAACTTATAGTCATGTTAGTTATGTTTTCAAGGTCATTCAGTGATATATTTCGATAGAAGATCTTCAAATGCTTCAAAGACTTTTAATATCCTTGACATTTAATATCTTTAATAACCTAAGACTTTTCATGACAGCAAGACACATCTGCTCCTGACAGTACCAATCTGCTTCAGACAAGATGATGGGCATCAAACAAATTCCATATTGAATTTGCTTTCTTTATGGCAAAAGCTGGCCATTTGGACAAATAAACTGCCCTTGCCTCAATTACTGACAACATACTGTATAAACTGGACCAACAGGACACAAAAGAAAACAACTGCCAGACTTTGCCAAGACAAGGTAGGACAGTACTTCAAAATGCTCTGCATATCAGAAATGTCTGTCAGATGTATTAGGCTCATAGACCAAAGTTGGATGCCCCTATGTTACAGAAGAACCTAGAGTGACTGTCCAGAAAGCCAGATGTCCCTGTTGTTAGGTAACATTTCACATTTCTGGGGTGTTTGACAGAGTTAAAGACTAGATAGTCACAGATAAAGTTTTCCTTAGTTATGAAAAAATGTAAATTAGGTATAAAACTTTAGAGTCACAAAGATAAGATAAATAGTAAAATATTTTCTCTAATTTTGTAAATACGAATGGATTGGATATTGTAACTATAATTCTTACTTATAACTGTTTTTGTTGTATATAATCTTACTATGTTAATGTTAAAGCCTTCCTTTTTAATTAGACAAAAGGGGGAAATGCTGTGGAATATTCACTGTGAAGATTTGCTATTGTGATTAGTTTAATAAAAAAGCTGACTGGCTAGTAGCTGGGCATGGTAAAGTTAGGCAGGAAAGCCAAAGTGGGAATGATGGGAAGAAGGGCAGAATCAAAGTCATCCACAGCAAATGCAGAGAGAAGCAAGATAGAGAAACTGAGAAATGATACCAAGCCACATGGCAAAGCATAGGTAAAAAATTATGAGTTAATATAAATGTAAGAATTAGCTAGTAACGAGCCTGAGCTATTGGCCAAGCATTTATAATTAATATAAACCTCAGTGTATTTATTTGGGAGCTGTTAGTGGGACAGAAACTTCCACCTACACTGGGGGATTATAAAACTACTTGCTACTTATGGCTTTGTCTTAAACCTAAAAAGCATTTTCTTTAATTGAAAATTCCAACAAACAATTTTTCTAGAGAAATAATATTTTTAAGAATGTTATTTTTCATACTATTATGACATATAAGATGATACACATGATATGTAGAAACATTTCGAAAAAACTAGCGAAATGGCTGGCTACTACTGAGAAAAGTTGCTAGAAAAAATTTGTAGAAAGCATATTATAAATACTATTATGAGATAGTTTGATATAATTATTGATGTTTTCACAGTTAATGGATTGATGTACTTTGTGTTATGTTTTTAAAACTATTTTAATAGTATTCATTCTTTTTCAAACAATTTCTCCTAAATGACTCTTTTCTGTTAACATTGATAACATTATGCTAGATTGTAGACATCCTAGTTTCACATTTCATGTTTTTGTTGAATGTTTGAGTCTATTTCAAAAGTAAAGCCAGCCGGGCGGTGGTGGCGCATGCCTTTAATCCCAGCACTTGGGAGGCAGAGCCAGGTGGATCTCTGTGAGTTTGAGGCCAGCCTGGACTACCAAGTGAGTTCCAGGAAAGGTGCAAAGCTACACAGAGAAACTCTGTCTCGAAAAATAAAACAAAACAAACAAACAAACAAACAAAAAAAAACAATCAAAAGTAAAGCCATAAACACAATTATTTTATTATTGTCAAAGTATTTATGAATTTACCAAAAGCTATTTTAATTTGTATCCTGTAAGAATACTAGCCTTCTAATTTATTTTCTGCAGATAGAGTCAGTGAATAAAAATACAAGAAAAATAAAGAAATACCAAAGGATTATTTGATGTCACATTATGGCAATCATATGTCTGAAAAATTACTTCCTTCAAGTATTTTATGTGTGTGCTAATTTAAAAAAAATCATTTAAGTATTTTTTTCATGAATTACCATATCATGTGATGTCAGATATAAGCTTTTTAAACAATGTTTTATGTAGCACTGGCTTTTATAACAACAGTTTTGATGTAGTTATATTTTTATCAAGCATAGTTAAATTTAATGAATTATAACAATACCCAGAACTACCCTTATAAGAACTTCAAACTAAACCAGTAGCTTTGTGAGTCTATCCTACCAATTAAATTCACTCACTTCACACATTAGTATCAATTTCCCTCTTTTTGTGAGGTATAGTTAACCCTAACATTAATGTGATGTGATCAAATATAATTGTGTACTAAAAGAGCAAAGCTGTCATTGGTCTATTAAAATGTACTGAAGAAAAGCAGCGACACACAGAAAAACAGAGAAAGAATTCAGAAAGAGATCTAAGGACATAGCTCTTTGGGACATGTACTTCAGCAACTGGAAAAGTGAGGCCAGGTAAAGTGAAATCACACATTGTTTTACAGCAAGAACATCATTGATTTTAATTATTTATATCAACACTGGAAATGTGCCAGTCGCTGTTTACTTTTTACTATGAAAACTGTGTAGTTTCATAATTAAGAAATTTCATTTTTTGTCATCCATACGAAGACTTTCCAAATATCAAATGTAATGTGATAAGTGATATCCTGCATACTGCATCATTGCTCTTTTTTTTTTTAATTGAGGAATTTTTTATGCATTTTACATACCAATCACAGATCCCCTTCTATTCTTTCCTCCCGCCTCTCCAGGATTCCCTCCCCAACCCACCCCTTATTCCTTCCTCAAACAAGGTATGGCCTTCCATAGGGAGTCAGCAGAGCCTGGTACATTCAGTAGAGGCAGGTCCAAGCCACTCCCACTGCATCAAGGTTGTTGGGCATATACCCAAGGAATGCTCAATCATACCAAAGGACAGATGCTCAACTATGTTCATAGCAGCATTATTTGTCATAGATAGAACCTGGAAACAACCTAGATGTCCCTCAACCAAAGAATGGATAAAGAAAATGTACATATACACAATGGAGTACTACTCAGCAGTAACAAACAATGACATCATAAAATCTTTGCTTTCTAACATAATGGTTGCTTAATATTTGCTGTCTTGTTCTTGATTAACTGTTGTGTATTATATTAACATAGTTATTTTCTATTATTATGTAGCTAAGAACTTTTAAAATATTTGGTGACATTTTTTGTCAAGATCTTTATTTTTCATATTTATTTATTATACTGATCATAGGGTTTTTTAATTTTAATTATTTAATTTTTATTTTTAAGTTTTACATATAACACATTTTGTTAATAATTCACCCTAACTTCTCAAATATACTCTCCTGTCTATCCACCAACTTAGTAAATATATTGATTTTTATTTCAATAAGCCATTTTTAGAGCAATTAAGTTATAAAAACAAATTTGAGAGGAAGGTTCACATATTCCTGCTTTCCCAAGGGTGTAACCTTTCATTAACCATATATTCCATCTGAGTTCTGTATTTATTACAATTGATGACTGTACATTGGCTCATGGATATCACCTAAAGTCTAGAATTCACGTTAAAATTGCATTGTTGATATTGTATATCTTCTGAGTTTGAATGTTGTGGAATATTATTTTAACTGGGCAAAGACATTACATTTGTTTATGTTGCAGAATATTACTTTAACTGTGTAAAAGTGTGCTACTTTTGTTTATGCTGAATTTGTGTAATTACGTAATTAAAAATAATTATGTAAACATGAGGTGACTACTTAAGGCACCTGATAGGTCTAATAAAAAAGCTGAACAGCCAATAGCTAGGCAGAAGAGGGATAGGCAGGGCTGGCCAGCAGAGGGAATAAGAAGGAGGAGGAATCTAGCTTGGAAAAGGAAAGAAACGAGAAAGAGGAGAAGGAGCAAACAAGGGAGATTCCCCAGGCAAGAAGCAAGGCAGCTGTCACCAGCCAGACACTAGGAGCAGTGAAAGTAAGACATACAGAAGAAAGAAAAGTAAAAAGCCCCAAGGCAAAAGACGAATAAAGTGAAGCAGGTTAATTTAAGTTAAAAGACCTAGCCAGAAACAATCCTAAGCTAGGCTGAGCATTCATAACTAAATAGAAGTCTCCATGTTGTGATTTGGAAGCTGGAAAGTGGCCTAAAAGAAAAAGCCTGGTACATTTGGACAAATATATTTTGATGAAAAGAGAGTACTTTCACTGTCCTGAAAATACTCAGATTTCTGCGTATCCTTGCCCCCTTTCCTCCGTTAGAACTTTATCCAATCCTTTCCTCCCTGGAAACAATAAATTTATAGTTTTACATACTCCGGAGTGTCACATAGTTGGATTAATACATATGTAGCCTTTTCCTATTGTCTTTTTTCACTTTGCTGTATGCATTTTATTTTTCTTCTTGTTTTTTGATGGGTTCACAACTAATTTAACTGCTAACTAACATTCATAGATTGTTAAGAGACTGATATCTGTGTTCCAGAATAAACTCTTCTTGCTTCTAATGCATGTTATGTTAGATTTAACTCAATCTTGTTTAGAATTTTAAAATCTGAACTGATAGTATACCTTTGTGTTTTTCTGCTTTGTTGTAAAATTTTTTTGTGTGTGTCTGTACTTTATCTGTGTGGTATATGTGTGAACATGCACCACATGTGTGTTTGCCAATGTGCATTGCTCAGAGCCCAGGTACAACATTTATGTCCATGTCTATCATTTCTGGTACTCTTATTCTTTGGTAGACATTTACATTTATTTCTTATCTTTTTTTTCCTTTTTGATATGGAGCCCCTTATGTATATACACATGTATAAAATTTATTGTTATACAAATCTGCTAGTAACAGATGTTTTCAGCCTTTAAATAATTTATTTGGCACTTAGTTTTGAAAAACAGATAAACTGGAAATAAATTTTAGGTAAGCTTTATTTGCTTTCAGGATTTTAAAGTTTTTAATATTTTTTTAAAAAAGATTTAAAGTTATTTTTCTGTTTTTTGTTTACCAACATTTTTTCAGATAAAATGCATGCTACCATCTATGGTCCTACTTATATGCATTGTCTTGTTTCTCTGGTTATATTTATATATGTTTAGTAAGATACATATATATGTATATATATATATATATATATGTATGTATTACTAAAATGGAAGACATTTTCCATGACCTTTATGTTTTGAATTGCCTGATCTTTACAGATGTCATTGAATTGGGGGCGGGGTGTTACAGCTATCAATCCAAATGTCTTCAGCATGCCTGTATAGCTTCTGTTTGGGCAATGCATCTGAGTGTGTATTAAAGATTTCTTGAAACTATCATACAGTTTAGTTAATCATTCCATTATTTTTAAAATTCATATTCTGCGCTTCATTTTGGTAAGCTCTTATTTTCTTTTTCCTTATCTTATCTGTTAATTCTGTTTTTCATCTGTTATTGCACCATACATTTACCTAGAAATCTGAAGTCCATTCATGCTTAAATGTCTCTGTTTAATATTTTCAACATATAAGATACAATTATGTTGTCATTTTAACAAATTTTTGCCAATTTGGTAACTTCTTTTTTTTTTAAGATTTATTTATTTATTATGTATACAGTGTTCTGTCTGCATGTCTGCAGGCCAGAAAAGGGCACCAGATCTCATTACGGATGGTTGGGAGCCACCATATGGTTGCTGGGAGTTGAAGTCAGGACCTCTGAAAGGGCAATCAGTGCTCTCAACCTCTGAGCCAACTCTTCAGCCCCGGTGTGCTAACTTCTTGATCAACTTCCACCTCATTATATGTTACTTACACAAAAGTTCTATGTTTAGTAAGCTTTTTATACCATTCATTGTGATTATTTTGTTTCTGGATAATTTTATCTTCTAATAATTAAGATCAAATTTTCATATGGAATACATCCACATTACCTTCAAAAGGTTTAATTCTTTTGTCAGTTTAATATATTTAATTTACTTGGAAATAGGTTTCCTTTTTTGCTCATTTTACCAGATTCAGAATAAATCTTCATCTACAAATAATTACTCCTTAATACTGAACAAGATTTTCCTTACCTATCTTACTCAGTGCTTGAGCAGTGTAATTTTCCAGGTAGCTTCATAGAAATAGGTCATATTCTTAGACCTTTAAGCAACAGACTTCTATATTGCTGGATTATTTTTTCTGCATTCATATTGTTTCTTCACACATACCCCAGTCAGTAGACTAATGAATACCCCATACAAGAACTGTTGATCTTGAGTTTTCTCTGTGTGTAGTTTCCTTATGTTCTTCTGTTTTTCTGTAACATCTAACTACTGTGGTCCTCTCAAATTCCAAGATCTGTCTCCTCAACTCACAGAGTTCTCAAGTTCTCATTTACCATTCCATATATTACTGTGCTGTGGCAACACCTCAACATTCTAAACTGTGAGTTCTATGGATCCAATTCAAACCAAAAGTTCTTGCTTAAACCATGTGAGGCACTTGCTTTGATAGTCTGTGTTACAAAAACACAAATACATCAACAAAAAGAAAGTTTCAATCGTGGATTATCAGATACGTATGTGCTTTCTGATTATGTAATGGTGAAAACATGAAGATTTCAATTTAGAAATTTTAGACTGTTTTGACTTCTACACTGTTAAGATATAAAGGTAAATTGAAGTAAATTTATAAAAAATATGACATTAATTTATGCATTTGTTCTTCTTTGAGGATGAAGCATAAAGATGTACACATAGTAGAAGGTTAAACATGTCAAAAAGGGTCTGTTTCATTGTGTTATGTTCTAATATTTTCTCAATGTGAGAAATAGTATGTAATAGCAAATGATTAATTAAAAATTAATGGTGACATTATTGGACAAACAAGACAAATAGTCAAACACAAAGGATTTAATACTTTTTTGAGATATGAAGGTCATATTTGCATGAGGAAATTACGTTTAAGTTTTTAAAATTTAATGCACAAGAAAAATTGAGCAAACTATTGCATGACAAAACTATAAGTAAATGAATGTCTTCTGCACTATGAAGAATAAAAGAGAGAAAACATGCCCCCAAAATCAATTCATAATGAAATACTCCAGTGTGCTATGAATTACATAGATATATTTGTTCAAGAACATAAGAACTTTTTGATGTCAAATAAAATTTCATTTCTCCATGAGTAAACTGGGGATGCAGGGTGGGCAATGGAGGGTAGGGGATGGGGGATGAGAAAATAAGGGAACAGGATGATCGAGCTGGAACAGGGATGGAGTGGGAGAGCAATGAAAGAGATACCATGATAGAAGGAGACATCATGGGGATAGAGAGAAACCGGGTGCTAGGGAAGTTCCCAGAAATCCCTAAGGATGACCCCAGCTTAGACTACTAGAAATCTTGGAGAAGGTGCCTGAACTGAACTGGCTTACCCCTGTGATCAGATTGGTGAATACCCTAACTGTCATCATATGGCCTCCATCCAGTAACTGATGGAAGCAGATGCAGAGAGCTGTAGACAAGCACCAAGCTGAACTCTGAAAGTCCAGTTGAAGAGAGGGAAGACTGATTCTATAAGCAAGGGCATCAAGATCATAATGGGGAAACCTGCAGAGACAACCAAACCAAACTAGCGATATTCATGAAATTTGAATCAACAGCTTGGAGCCTGCATGGGACTGGGCTAGGCCCTCTGCATAATGAGACAGTTGTGTAGCTTTATCTGCTTAAGGGGACCCCTGGTAGTAGGATTAGAATCCATCCCTGGTGCATGAGGAGGATTTTTGGAGCCCAGTACCTATGATGGGATGTGGTGGTACTGTGTTCCCCAAAATATTGTGTACCTTAATAAACTTATCTGGGGTCAGAGAACAGAAAAGCCACAAGATACTTAGGCTAGAAAATGTTAGCATACGCCTTTAATCCTAGCATTCCAGAGACAGAAATCCCTCTGGATCTCTGTGAGTTCAAGGCCGCATTGGAAGCAGCCAGGCATGGTGACTCACGCCTTTAATCCCAGAAAGCAGCCTTTAATCCCAGGGAGTGGTGGTAGAAAGCAGAAAGGTTTATAAGGTGTGAGGACCAGAAACTGGAAGCATTTGGCTGGTTAGGCATTTGGCTGGTTAGGCATTTGGCTGGTTAAGCTTTCAGGCTTTGGAGCAACACAGTTCAGCTGAGATTCTTTCTGGATGAGGACTCAGAGGCTTCCAGTCTGAGGAAACAGGACCAGCTGAGGAACTGGCAAGGTGAGATAGCTGTGGCTTGTTCTGTCTCTCTGATCTACCAGCATTGACCCCAATAACTGGCCTCGGGTTTGATTTTATTAAAAAGAACTTTTAAGACTCATGCTACAATGGGACACCTCACATGGTCTTGAGGCAGGGGGAGGGGCTTGGACTTGCCTCTACTAAATGTACCAGGCTCTGCTAACTCCCCATAGGAGTCCTTAACTTCTTGTAGGACAGAATGGGCGTGGGTTGGGAGTGGGAGGCTGGAGGGACTGGAGGAGGGAAGAGGTAGACCTTTGAATGATATGTAAAATGACTGAAAAAATTTCTTAATGAAAATAAAATAAAATTTCATTTCTCAAAAAAATGTTGTACACTAACAAAAAAATGACAGGTTTTGTAGAAATTTTAATTGTTGAGTCATTAAAGGGAAATTTAATTTACTGAAAGGCACTCATAGTATAAATTAGTGTACAGACTTAGGGATGAATGCTGCTTAGAGAATCTAAATTGTCTTTAGGGCAAGTCCCAGAATTTATTTGTTCATGATAATTGATCATTTGAAACGCAAGAAGACAAAAATATTTCTTTAAATTTTTAATTTCATGATTTTATTTTGATTTATTCCTTCAGAAACAATTGTTCTTTTACTGTCTGAAACTTGCACCAGGCTCATTAAAAGTTATTTCTTATCTCTATAGCCATGACAAATTGAAATTGTATACTAATATTCACTATTGAATCATTCATTTTATCACATTTTATTAGATGTGAATTTCTTAGCATTGATATGTATATAATTGAGATAATATATCTTGCTGAGATATTTTCTACTTGAATTAGCATACATTGGAAACTACATGTTTCTCTTTCAAATTTTTGATTGTCATTAAACTATATATGTCCACTTACATTGCTTGGGGCCTTTTTTGTTGTGTTGCATTTTATAAAATTATCTGATATCCTTATTTTCTAAGGAACTGACTCCTATATATTTTCTGGATTTAAGTGATTTATTTTAGAGTGAGCAATTTTATTTTTACTGATTTCACTGATATTCCCTCTATTCATTAAGTTTCCAGTGTAGTTTCAATAATTTATTTATGACTGTTATGTGAAAAAATGGTAATTCAGGTTTCCTTAAATTTAATTCAATAGTGAATGTGGCAAATTTAGAATCAACAGCACTTTGGGAGAAATGGGAAAGTTATAAGCACTTTAGTCAAAGTATTAATTGAATGCAATGTATTTAATAGTGATTTTTTAAATCATGCTCACTTAAATTGTATAGTGTTGTGAACAACTATTTAAGGTATCCCTCATTTATTTCTTAGCATCATAACAGTAAGCTCTATAAACTTCATTACAGTTAGGGGAAGAAAAAAGAGCTACCACTGGACTGTCGTGCCAGGAAAGTACACTTTTCAAAAAAATAAAACAGTGATTTGTACTTTTGAGAGAAAAAGAAACTATTCTCTCAAAAGAGGAAGTTCCCTTTTTCAAAAAAAATGTTGCTGAACCTAGAGGCATATCAGGTGACAGACATGCCTAATTATGAGTGCCATTCTAACCCAAGTCTTCTAACCATGAAGAAAATACTCTTTCCCTTGATGCTGATAAAAATTGAATGCTAGTAATCAGTGATTCTTCACACTTGGAGTTGTGAAAGTCTTCTAAAATAAAATTTCCATGATTAGGGGACAATTAACAATGGAAGCAGTCAAGATATAGAAAAAGCACAAAGCCCAATTTAAAAGGAAATAAAGAAACCTATTTAAATAAATAGTTGAGGTGAAATATTTAGCCATCTTTTAAGAAAAGAATAATGTGTCTGGGTGTCTGAGATCTTAGTTCTATAGTTCTCCTAATTAACAAACAGATATTTTCTTTGAACAGACATATCCTTAACCACAGATATTCTTTCTCCCTTTCTTTAAAACACACTCAACAAAAAGACCATTCAGAATGGCACTACTGAGAAACCTGATTTTGTTAATTGGTCACCTTATGATTGTCATTATTTTCTCAGGAGAAGCTTTAGGAGGGGGTACTTTAACACTGATTTACAATAAAATGAAATTCGCCTAGGCATGTCTGACATGTGAATGTCCTTTATTCACACAAGTCATCCCATTTAGCAGCTCTTAGTCACTGACTAATTCAGAAATAGCTGCTTATGACCTAAGCAATTTATAAATATGCATTGATTTTATCAACAAACTAAGAAAATGGTGTATATTTTTACAAAAGAACACATTTAAATATACCAGGATTAGTAGGTTACATCAATGTGGTCTTTGCTATATAATCTGGCTTCCTTTTCCATGATAAAAGATATTTTCTTTAAAATTCATGAAGGGTGAAAATACATTCAAATATTTGCAAAGAGAATTTTGATAAATTTTGTTTTATGATTGAAATAATGCTTTTGGGGGTATTTGAACTGCTTACATAACAATAAAGCTTCTCTATATGAAGTACTGTGTATGTAAAAACAGCATTTCATATTTTATTTAATAAATCAGTTCTTTCCCCATTTTTTAAAAAAATTTACCTGTTGAAAGGGATGCTCAATCTCTATCTCAAGGTTAATCATAGCAGCCAAGATATGTTATTTGTTACTATTGAAATGTTTGAATAAATCAAGCATAGTTTTCTCAATATAATTAATTCACTTTTCAGAATTTTTCTGTCGAACTCATATGTACTGAATTTTACTGTTATATATAATTTATATAAAACAAACTAGAAATATTATTTTTAAGTTTTCTTTCATGTTAATTTATGTAGATATCAAATTCAAAATTAATAATCATACCAAAAACAATTATGAGAAAATATTACCATCAATGAACTCCTAAAGCCTGAATAAATATCTGATTCTTTTCCTGAATATTGTTTCCAAATATTCCCTATAATAATACTTGGATTTTTAAATATTATGCATTATTTGGCCTTAAATCTGTTTAAAAATACCATAGTACTAACCTTGTAGAATTTCTTTCCCTACATTTATCTTTAGAACTCAAGTTTGAATAATATACTTAAAATGAAATTTGTATTGTAATGTTCAACTTGTGAAAAGATAGTGGATATTTTCAAGCCTTACTTAAAATGAACTCTAGGTCCAGTATCAAGGACTAAATAAAGACATCAAATGTAAGTCAAAGCCAACCTTGATAGTTGTGATTCTGCTGGGAATTATTAATTAGTTCTAAATTGGCTTGAGTTTGTGATATCGGTACAAGCTCTGTTATATTTTATACAAGACTTGTTGAACCATCTCACTTTCAGTGACCACAATTAAGTTCCTGATGTTCTCCCACATATATCTGGTTAAGTAGTAGCAAATACATGTTTGAAGAGAATGTGTTCTTTTGCTACTACTCTTTTGCTCAATGTTGCTCCCATCCTTCTTCAGCTAATCTGTTATGCTACACAATTATATGAGCACACACACACTCAACCTTGCTTGCTCTTTTATACGATTCTTCCTCTATATTAGAGATACACATACACACATGCAAACTTTCCACAACTATTCACTACAGTTTCAAATTTTGGTCATTATTTCAACATTGAAAATAAATTCTTGCTAGACATTCTCTAACATTTTAATTCATTGATTATTCTGTATTTCAAATTTATCTACTTTCAAATATCTATGCTGACCTAACAGCTATTAAATTGTGCTTTACCCCCCAAAATTTCTATTACTTGGGCCTGTTTGTTTTATTGTTCTTCTAATCCCAGGGTTTACTCAGCAAGATCATGCCATAGTGTACTCTATCATTAACCAGCTTATTATTTTATGTAGTTAAATTTGCTTTGTGCCTTTGCTGGTGGTGGTGATGTTGGTGATTTGTTGCTGGTGTGTGTGTGTGTGTGTGTGTGTGTGTGTGTGTGTGTGTGTGTATGCCTGTGTATGTGTGCTCTTTTACAGAAATCGCTGGTGTTCTCAGTGGATTTTCTATGATTATCTTAAATATCGGGATTATACAGTGGACTATATACTGTGAATTAATAGAAGTGAATGTGTCATAAAACAAACCAACTTCCTGAAGGAAAAATTCCAGAGAATTCACTAAACTATTAATATATAACTTTCCCTATGAACTCCCATGATCATTTTGAAGATATTAAATGCGATAATTCCATTCTATTTCACTTCATTTTCTCTGACATGAACTTTCATTTCACATCTAAATTTTTATAAGCTTATTAGTAAAGATGTTATGTCTCTTACTGACAAATATGGCTGCAAAAATCAATGGTGAAAACTTATTTTTGGAGATAGACTACATGTGCTTTGATCTTGGGAAATTTACTTAGCATTTCCATATTTTAGTTTTTATCTGGATAATACTGTAAAACTGTATTTCATATATCAACTTGTAATTTTCAAACTCAAATGGCTGAACTAGTACTTGGTACATAAAAATGTAATAATAAATGCTTTTTTCACTGGGTTTTCTATATCCAAGTACACTATAAATGTATTTGTAAATTTATACCTGAAGATAAAACTTGTAATTCATATTTTCAAAATTGGTGAAATTTTTTTCTAAATATATGCTAATTTTATTTTTCTGAAAAAAGGGTAAAAATAGAATGCCACAGTTTAAGCATATTACTTCATTTCATGGTTAATACTTAATTAACTGTGGAACATATTTTTTTAAGTTTATATATTTATATGTTGACTAAAATTTATGACATGAAATCTAATATGACATAGAATCTAAAATTTTAAAGTTTACATGACATATTATGTATCATATATGTAATACATATGATTATATTGGGGGAAAGAAATCTAAGGTAGAAGAGAATGTAGAATAGGGAAGAATAATTAGTTGGAAAAAGAACAAACGCTCTACATTTCCACTCATGTGAATTTGGGTCATCCAACATTTTAATTATCAGTTATCTAATGGAAGCAGAAGATATATTATTTCAAGGAGAATAGCAACCTGCAAATGGGGGTATAATAATAGAGGGATGGATAATAGATAAGATAGATAGATAGATAGATAGATAGATAGATAGATAGATAGATAGATAGATAGATAGATAATGTATATAGAAATATGACCATGAAACCCACAGTGTTATACAATACTTTAAAAAAGACATTTACGCCAGATGGTGGTGGTGCATGCCTTTAATCCTAGCACTCAGGAGGGAGAGGCAGGTGGATCTCTGTGAGTTTGAGGACAGCTTGGTGTACAGAGCAAGTTCCAGGACAGTCAGACTACACAGAGACACCTTGTCTTAAAAAAAAAAAATCAACAAAGACATTTAAACAGAAAAAAGTAAATTTACTAGATTGCATTTGATTATTTACTATCACCAAGAACAGAAGTCATTTAATTAGGTTCAGTTTACAGATATTAAGATTTTTAACTCATTACTTTTTCAAAGTACATAATCCATAGATATTTAGAGGATTATCCAAAACAAAACAAAAACAGAAGCTTATGTACATATGATACATCTAAGACTGCATTCTAAGACTCATTGTTCCTGTTGTATTTTTGTTTATATGCTCATACAATTCATTTGTGCATTTAATCTATCCATGCCATTTAGTTAATTCAATGATATCTTCAAGAAGTTAAGTTCTGTAAATTGAAAATATGTTCTGTAATGTGAATTACAAGGACATTACATTAGATCACCATACTCTAAAACATATCAACATTCATCTGTATCATTTCCAGGGTATGTTTCATTCATTAACCACTCATATTTCTAATGTTCACATCCCCATATGGGATGTACCATTCATTTCACTCATGTTTGTTTATGCATCAAACCATTAATTGATGAATTGCAGTTTATAAATATCTGAAAATATATCGTCTTTACGAATTCTAATTAAACTTAAAGTGTAGTAAGTGTAAGAAAAACTATTTCCTTCCTTATAGTAATAATACTGACATTTATACATTTTATTATGTTTTATAAATTTAATCAGAGTCCTTTTAGTATCTTCTTTCTTCAAATAAATCACATTTTATGCAGCATACAATGAGAATTGTTGCTTTATAGAATGATGTTTTTAGGATATCTTGCCGTAATTTCCTATAAATAGTAACAGCATAAGAGCCATGTATGACAAAATTTTTCATTTTACGAAACCTTAAGTATAATAGTTTATCCTTTTTAATATACAGAGTGGGGAAAGTGGTGTGGCATGACTAGTTTTGTCGTGATACACACACATATACTTTATACATACATACATACATACATACACATATATACATACATATATATGCATATATATATGTATATATATATATGTATATATATATATTACAGCTTCAGTCTTAGCATTTTAGAGGCCAATCAAGAGAATGTTCTTCACTTTGAATCTAGCCTGGGATATACTGTGAAACTCAATCACAAGCAAACGAATAAGAAACAAAGAAAGAACATTTTCACAGCTTCTTGTTACTGCTGCATGCCAACAATACAAATTGTTAATACAAATCTTAACTTGAAAACTGTGTACCTGCTTAACTCATCTAAAACTAATAAATAGGTGTAGAGATATGCATGCATAGTCTTCTGTCCATTTATTTTGACTATAATTTAGAATAACTCTATCACCTATATTTTTGAGACAGAGTCAGCCTATGTAGTCCTGCCTGGCCTTGAACACACTGTGTAGACCAGTTTGGCCTCAGACACATGAAGGTCCACTGGCCTCTCCCTCCAAAGTGATTAATTTAAAGAGGTATGCCACTATGCTTACTGAATAACTTTTAACAGTGGGCAGAGTATTAATACACACCCTCATTATTTGTGAATCCTTGAGTACAGTCTTGTACTTTGACATCCTTTTGAATTATAAAGCCTATTCCTAGTTATGCAACAGGTAAGAACCTGAAAACACAGATGTGTACATTTCACATTACTTTTGTCAAATGCATTTCATTTTTTTTCTGCATCTGTGCCCCCAGTTTTCTTCCACGGGAAGATTTTCACAATGATTGTTTATGAGAGGAGCTAAAAACATATAGAGTATGCTTATATGAGTCATTTACCTTCTCTTATTTCCTGAGTTACTAATAAAGTGCAGGAATTGAACAACAGTGATTGTGGAATTTTGTGGATAGATCCACAAATGTAGATACTAGATTCTAGTATCTACACTATTTATATTATTTCTAACATCAATCACATAATTCAAATATTTTTATAAAGCAATTCTCCCCAAGAAGTAATATAGTTTAATTGTTAAAAACATGGACTTTAGACTCGAAAGACTTGAATACTCTAGTTTTAATAGATGTAAGATGCTGGCCACATTATGTAAACCATGTCTTCTTGAGTTTCTCCCTCATCAAATAAGGCATATGATACTATTACTTCCATTCTCTTGTGGTAAGAATTAATAGTGTTATGATATGCAAAATGCTTATACAATATTTGATAAATAGACATTAAAAATTTAAAGTTGTCTGATTGCTACTGATAAAAATTTAGGATCATATATACCACCTTTTTACTATTCTGATCAGCATTTCACAAAACTATTGTATTGATGAACATTAGGTACCAGAACACACATATGACAAAGATTTAAGTATGTATCTATCTAGAGTAGAGTGTGATTAGCATAAAATTTGCTTTCCATCTATTAAAATAATGGTTTCCTTCATTTACGATATTCATTAAAATCTCAGTATAATAAGAAAAACACATTGAATATACAATTATTTAGCATTAATGTGTCTATTTTTCATTAATTGATTCTCCTAGATAACTGTGGGCTTTTAAATTGTATTAAATTTAAAAACAGAGACAAAAATACAGAATGAAATAGTAATCTCAAGGTGATAATTAGTTATAAAACATTTTCTCTATCATAGTGTGATAGCAGATTTGTCAACTTGGAAAATATCCTAGGATAAGATTAAATGTAAATAATTAATGAGTTTTATGACCATAAATCTCAGTGAAATTGATCTAATAGTTGAAGGCCCAGGTAAAATAAAAAGACTAGATTCACAGAGTGAAAAGATAATTCCAGCAAGCTGCCTTCAGATGCCGTCAGTATCAGCTTCGCTCCTTGGCTTTGAGGCTGCTGTTTTCCACTGCTGATTTTGGAGGTACCAACCTCTATAACCACATGAGTGGCTGTCTAATAATGAATGCCCTTCTATATATGAACATCCTAAATCTGATTTATTCTGTTTGGTTTTCTTGGACAATCCTGAATAAAAATATAGTTTTTGCTCAGCTTTCTGGAGATCTTATATAAGAAAACATACTAAGCTCTAGAAGAATGTCATCAAGAAACTTGTACTCAACCTTCATGGAGCAGCACAATTTGCCAAGAAACTTTTAAATACAAAATAATATTATTAAATAATATGGTAATGATACCAGACAAATTTTGATTTGGAGTATTCTAAAGCTATGTACTGTCTAGAAATAATTACTCTTAAGCTCTGGTTACATTTATTTACCAAACCATGGACTCCTGGATCTTAGAAGAAAACACGTAATTAACCATGAGAAAACATTCCTGGAGGCTTTCCAACTTCATGTGAGGATACGCTTCAAATTTAATTATAAATTATTAAATAAAAATTTGAAAACTACCTATTGGCTTTTTAAAACTATTTGATTTATAACATTCATCACTGTCTTCTTGGCATTTGTGTTGAAAATTATCATTCCATAAGACAGTTCCAATACCAAAGGATATTAACCAGTGACATGTTTAATGAGAAAGAAAACCCTTTTTCTTAACTTTTAATCTTATTTTTTGAGTATTCATGCAAATGTATAGACTATGTCAAGCAAGCATAGTATCCCTGTTTCGCCCTTCTCTCTATTTGGTCACATCTTGCATGTCATATTCCTCCTCTTTGGTATCCTAGAAGTTTACTTCAACTTTCTTTTCATTTAAAAAATACATGATATTTCTACATAAAATACTTGAATCATGAATGAGAAAAGGCATAATAGTTTTCTTTGTACAATTGACTTAATTCTCTCTCTCTCTCTCTCTCTCTGTGTGTGTGTGTGTGTGTGTGTGTGTGTGTGTGTGTGTGTGTGTGTATTTGTTTGTTTGTTGAGACAAGGTCTCAGTACATAGCCCTAGCTGTACTGGAACTCAAACTAACCTCTAACTCATAGATCTCTGCCTGCCACTGCCTCCTGCATGCTAGGACTTAAGGTCTGATTATCCCCAGTAACGCAGATCTTCCTGAAAACAATATAATTTTGTATAAATTCTGAAAGACTTCCAGGTCTATTGTTCATAGGATGGATTCAGAATTGGGGAAGGGGAACAGTAATCATCTAGTTTGGTGACTGTGGGATGTGTTCTTCTATCTTTTGTCCACCTGGCAGAATCAATCAGTTGTAAGAATGGAACCTGGGTACAGAGTGGGCTTTCCTTTCCTTTCACTTGAGTGCTTAAAGTACTATCAGTTCCTGTCACTCAGCTGACTGTATCTAATCCTTATAAGAAAATAACCATTTAAGTACCCCATATAACAAGAATTTTACTGTAGAAGAAAAAGTGGGCCTGATGATGACAGTGAATTGACATGGTGCTTGCTTAGCATGCACTGTTTAGGTTCCCATCACTCCACAACCTGGGTGTAGTGATGCACACATGTAATACCATGTCTCCATCTCCATAGGTGAAAGGTAAATTTAGAAATTCAAGATAATCCTCAGGTACACAACAAGCTCCAGGCTGGAAGAATTTGATAAACTTCTCTCAGTTCGAAAATATAGTCTTGTTTCATGCTTCATCATGTATTGATAATTTAATTTCCTACTTAAAAAAAAAAGAAACCTTGGTGGGAGATGAAATGTGACACTGCATTTTGGCAACTATTTCTCTTGGTGCTGGTTAGTTCAGATCTGTGGGGCACCCGCTCCAATCATGAGAGACCAGCACCAGCAGGGTTGGTGGCAAGTGGGTTGAGTTTACCCTTCAATCTCAAGCCTGTTCTCAGTGGACTGACAGGGAAACCAGTGATGGTGAAACTTAAGTGATGAATGGAATGTAAGGGCTACTTAGTTTCTGTAGATGGCTAAAAAAACATGCGTCTTGCAAATACAGAATACAAAGATGGGCATTATCTGGACATCTGGGTGATGTTCTAATAAAGTGTAATAATGTCCTTTATATTTTATATCAGAGGTGTTGAAGAAAATAGGAAGATGGGAAAGATGAGAGAATAGCATCTATGGGGAGATTTTACATATATATCTGGATATAAGTATATGTGTATATAACATATTAATATATATACAGGATTTGATTTTTTCAACTATAAAAATTATCTTCCTTTAAGGACAGGTATGATAGAATACAGCTTTAATCCCAGTAGTCAGGAGGCAGAAGAAAGATTTCTGAGTTTTCTACATCATTGTCATCATTTGGCGTGATTGGTGTTCCACTAGGAGCTTAATAGCATCTCATTTGAGTTTACATTTCTCCGATGATATCTAATGTGGAACACCTTTTTATATGTATATTTGCCATCTTTGTATCTTTATTGATATGTGTGTTAATGACTTCAGCATATAGCACACGTAAAAACATAGCCCAAAATTTCCTTGCTTTTAGATCTATCCTACCTGGGATACTCCTACTCTGTCTGTTATAGAGAGTGTCAGCATGCTGTAATTTTATAAACACATTTATCCTCTAATCTATGTGTATATTTCAAATGAAAGATTTTTGAGCCTTTTTTTGTCCACCTTGATATACGTGTTTTAATAGTGTGGTTAGTCCGTGACATTTAATGTGCCTACTGATACACATGGAATGATAGTTAATACAAGTTTACAATGCTCACACTTAGTGCCCTTGTATGTATTGGGGCAGGAGGTACACAAAATTTCTATGTAAATTCCAACAAATTTTCTTATTAATCTAAATCTCCTGTAAAAGTAAAATAAACTTTATAAAGAGAAAACAGATCAGATATTTCCAAGGATGCTCTGGAAATAAAGGCATAGATGTGGAATCCATCCACAAACCAAACATCACAGGAGGCTTTGTCCCAGGTTTTATGGGTGACCATTTGATTCCTCCTAGAAATTGATAGTCTAAATTATTAGTAAATCTAGAGTATTTGAGAGTGTCATTTTTGTATATTCTAAGATTATAAATTTGTATATTATTTAGTATAACTACCTAATGTGGTCATAACTATTGTTTTCTTAAAATTTTGCGTTTGGTGATAAACAAGCAGGAGTTTCTATATGATTACATAATTACTTAAGTCTTAAATATTTTTCAAGTAATAAGCATACTACCAGAAGAATTATAACTAATAGGAAGGAAGTTATGAGGAAGCAGGCTTTCATGGATGCTTTTCTATGCAATACCCTCTTTCTAATCATTGTAATGTTCAAAAATGGCAAAAGCAACATAGTATGGAATTGTAACAGTTACATGAAAATATCACAAAAGAACATTATAACAACAAAGACAAAAGCATGATTTTCTTTTTTGTAGACTTTCATATTTCTCTGCTTTTCTTTGTAGAAATTCAGGAGGTAATTTGCAATAATTTTACATGTTCACCTTCCTCTTTAGATTTAAGGAACTATACTAAGGGAAAACTCCTTTTTCGAACTTTATTACCATTTTAAGTTGTTTACTATATGCAAAATATATTAATAATGTAGCATAGAAGGTGCTTGTTTAAAGCTCTAGAGATAATACCTCTGGTACAATGTAATGCATCCCCATTTTATCCACCATTGCACAGAACATCTATAAATGGCCCAAGTGTTTGTATAGTGCTTTAGGGCTCATTCCCGTTATCCCTGACTTGTAGTTACTTCAAATTCTTTGCTAATTGTTCTGGGTTCTTACATGCTCTGGAGGAAAATCTAAATGTTCGCACAAAGTCCTAGAGAAATCCCACTAATGAAATTAAGCAATAGGGCTAAAATGTGTTTTTGTCAATGTAGGCCCTTAAGCTAAATTTTGGAAGGTGATGCACATGGATTATTCAATAGACAAGCTTTTAATTAGTGTTACTTTATACTTACCCTGTACAGGACAAAAACAATCAAAATAGTAGAGCAAGCAAGTTTTCAGAAAGTTGCATTTCCATCAGTAATTTATTTGAAAAGTCTCTGCACTTAATATTTGAATTTTCAGAAGACAAAATTTGTCTTCTCAATATTTTATTTATTTTCTTTCTAACATTTTTTTTCACTTTCTGCTAGTATTCTATTTTCCTTAGAAGCTCCCTTTTCATGTCCTTATGGTGACTTTAAAATGCATCAGCCCCTTGCCAGGCAGTGGTGGCGCACGCCTTTAATCCCAGCACTCGGGAGGCAGAGCCAGGAGGATCTCTGTGAGTTCGAGGCCAGCCTGGACTACCAAGTGAGTTCCAGGAAAGGCGCAAAGCTACACAGAGAAACCCTGTCTCGAAAAACCAAAATAAAATAAAATAAAATAAAATAAAATAAATGAAATAAAATGCATCAGCCCCATCCCACCCCCAAAGGCCACAATAATCTCCAAAAGCCTTAGTGAATGTGTCATGACAGAGAAAAGAGTGCAAATATTTTAGCTATACCTAGACACTGATATAGAGCTTTCATTGATGCAATTGTTCTAAAGCATAATTTTCTCCACCTTGTGAAGTTGAATCAACTCATATTACTTTCAGTATAGTACCCCAAATATTATTGTTTCCAATATTGTCTCTTGAACCAAAGATAATCTTTTCTGAGTCTTCAAATTTAATTTATAGACTCTTTGTAAGAGACACTAGGTCAGTGCTGCCATCAGCTGAACAGCAACCGACCTTGACAGCTCCGACATTTCAACAGGCAGTTGGTAGTGATTGACTCACTAGAGAACAGCTCATTATTTATAGTGCTATCTCTTACTGAAATGACTTGATTCTGACCTGAGTGCTTTTCATCTGCACCTGAGCAGTGTCCAATTACAGACCCCTGCTGAATTGAAAAGTAATCTGGTTTTTTGTATCCCTTAATTTTATGTCTTTTAGTTTTTCATTCTCCCTGTAGGGCTGTGTCCCTTTGTGTGGGTGATATCCTATCTAGACTGTCCCAGTGGGAAGTATTGCTGGCATATGAACTTCTCTTGTCTCTATTGTTCTACCCCCTATTCTATGGGATAGATGTCTGTGTAATGTTTGGTTATCCATGATTGTTTGAGGAAGTTATTTGTCCTCTGGCCATGAAAAATATTAAAAGAAAACTACATATACAAAACCATATATTGGTTCAATTCAGAAGAAGATTTAAAAAAATAAAATTTCTATAAAGTAATTGAGAAATCTCCCATCAAAATTGCAAGACTCATCATTACTACAAAATATTATTTGTTTTTCTTAGAGTAAATATCCCTGTAGCAATATTTTCCAGATGCAGTAGAATGTGTCATGCCCCATTGCATCATGATATAGACCTAACGTGGATATTCATTATGAGTTGGTTATTTTAGGTGCTGACTAGAATGGAATCACATAGAAGTTTGACACAATTATTTAATGTTGCAAAAATGCACTTAGCATAAGTGTTGGAAAATAGAATTACAATTAATAGGTGGTATGCTGCTATACCGTTATCACTCCAGTTCAAAAATACTTTTATACTCTCTGTTGAAAACTAAAGCAATATAGTAAAAAGCACTTTTCTTCCAAGAAAAAGATACTCAGTCTACAACATTAAAAGACTCAATCAAATCTGCAGTACTATTAGTAGAAGAGGTAGAAACCAAATTATTCTCAACAGAAACTAAATTTAATGCTGTATTTTGCATACAACACCAGTTTTAAGATAATAGATTTCAGCCGGGCGGTGGTGGCGCACGCCTTTAATCCCAGCACTCGGGAGGCAGAGGCAGGCAGATCTCTGTGAGTTCGAGGCCAGCCTGGGCTACCAAGTGAGTCCCAGGAAAGGCACAAAGCTACACAGAGAAACCTTGTCTCAAAACCCCCCCCCAAAAAAAAATAAATAAATAATAGATTTCCTTACACATAGAAATTTTAAGCAAAAGTAATTCTTATAGTTTGTATAAATATGTCTCTAAGACCCATGTATTAAAGTCTTGGTCACAAAGGAGGCTCTATTGCCATTGCTGTGGACTTTGAGTTCAAATGTTTATAAAAAAAGTATTTAGGTCATCAACGCTGAGTCTTTGAAGAGGTATTTTAATATTGTTCTACTATGCTTTTCCTGCTATTGCCATTGAGCACAGCTACTAGATGTGTGCATGTATGAACATACACACAAACACACACAGTCACACTCACACATATACTCATCATTAGACATAGATTTAAAATTAGCTATTTACTGGGACATAATTTCCTTTTGGAGAACAAAAATCTGATGAAAATGGATGGACAACAAATCATAATACAAAATACTGAGTGACAAGCACACTAAAAAAATCTGATCAGAGGTGTTCAATTCTGATTAATAAGTATAAAGATTTCAACAATCTCATCTTCAAGTTTGTCTAACAATTAGTCAAATATCTCAAGGCACATTCTGTCCATCAAGCGCAGGATTCTGTCTATTAGGGGTAACTCCATTGGAAAACAAGCTCTCCGGGCCAAGGTGCTCTTCCCAAAAGTGTGAAAAGATATTTCCTCTAAAGTCTTTAACTTCAATGAGAAAACTAATAGTTTCAATAGTCTCTAGATTGAAAAAATTCTACAGACACTCTTTTGGTCAGATTTTCTTTTACAGAAATTAAATCCACTTTGAGAGATGAGTTGAAAATTTCAGATCAAAGAATGTCTTAGGTACAAGATTATGAAGTTTGCTATCTCAACATTGAAAGGTAGGAAACTGAGAGTAGATGACATTATTAGAGTGTACCTAAAGGAAATTGAGTGAGATTCCATTTGGTTAAGTAAGCTGAAGAAATAAAAGCATGATGTGGTGGTTTGAAAGAAAATGGCCCCCAAAGGGAGTGGCACTATTGGGAGGTATAGCCTTGTTGGAGTAGGTGTAATCTTGGAAGGAGTGTGTGTCACTGTGGAGGTGGGCTTTGAGGTTTCATATGTGCTCTAGCCATGACCAGTGAGACAGTTCATTCCTTTTGCCTTTGGATCAAGATGTAAGGACTCTCTGCTTCAGCACCATGTCTGTCTATGTGCTGCCTTGCTTCCTGCCATGATGATAATGTACTAAACCTCTGAAATGTGAGCCAGCCATTCCAATTAAATATTTCCTATAAGAGTTCCTGTGGTCCTGGTGTCTCTTCACAGCAATAGAAACCCTAACTAAGACCAAAGTTGGTACCAGGGACTGGGTATGTTTTTGCTGTGGTTGGCCTAGCATGTTTTTATTTGGAGGAATTTGGACTTTGGTACTTTGATTTAGGAAAGCAGTAGAATACTTTAAGTGCTACTTAATGGGACATACTGAAAGGAGTATGGAAGACAATCTTGCTGAGAGTTATTTAAACTATGAAGACCTGGCTCAAGAGGATTCGCAGGAGAAGAATTTTAGTATGCTGCCAAGAAATCATTCTTGTGATATCTTGGTGAAGAATGTGGCTGCTTTTTGCCCTTGTCCGAAAAGTTTGCCTGAGGCTAAAGTGAAGAGTTTTGAATTCATTCCCTTGGCAGAAGAAATCTCAAAACAGCCTTTCATGTGGTTATTTGTGTTAACTCTGATGAAGATTCATAATGAAAAGGAACAAGCTGAGCAAATAAAACTTTAAAATGTACAAATTGAGAAAAGGGATACCAGGAAGTGGAATAGAGATAATTCATGTGTTCAAGGAGATTAATGAATTAAGAGATGGAATAAAGGCAGTGAAGACTGCAAGGCAAGATCCCACCCAGCTAAGCTTCTAGCTTGTGAAAAGGAACTAAAGAAAATCTTGAAGTAGTATATGGTGGGACATGCCTTTAATCACAGCACTCCAAAGTCAGAGGCTGGCAGACCTCAGTTTGTGGCTAGCCTTGTCTACAGAGCAAGTTAAAGAAAACCAAGCTCAGGCAGTGTAGGAATCCAGAAAGCTGTTGATGAAGTAATTAAATTAAAGGACCCATGGTCCAGCCCAGCAATCAGCAGAACATGGCAGCATCAGCCACATGGTTCTGACTTTAAGGATAGAAAACTGTCATTATGAAATTTGCCTCTGTGTCTATGGAAAGCTGCTGAGGCCAGGCATCTGTCAGGGGTGTCCCTGAATGGAGGCCTAGAGAAGCCATTGAGTGAAGCTGTGAAGTTGAAGCCTGGATTGCCTTGGAGACTGCAAGATGTTGGAGATGCCAGAGTCCTGGGATACCTGCCGAGGAAAGCTGTTAACAGGGAGTGGAGCCAGTCCAAGTGGAAGAAGTATCTTGCAGTCAACAGAGCTGAAATGCGTTGAAGGTCTGAAGAGCATTTTCACATCTGACATGGAGATTTAGAGTTTGGAGTTTTCCCAGCTGGTTTTTGGTCTTGCTTTGATCTAATATTTCCTCACTATTCTCCATTCCATACATTTTTGGAAGATTAACATATATTGTGTGTCATTATATGTTCGAGATATGTCATCTGCTTTTTTATTTTGATTTTACAGTTAAGAGATTGCATGAATCTCAGAAGAGAATTGAACTTTAGACTTTTAAAAAGATTGAGACTATTATAGACTATGGGGACTTTTTAAGTTAGACTGAATGCATTTTTGCATTATGATATGGCTACATGCCTTTGGGGCCTAAGAGGGGAATTTGATGTTTTGAAAGAAAATGGCCCCAAAGGGAGTGGCACTATTAGGAGGTGTGGCCTTGTTGGAGTAGATGTGGTCTTATTAAAAGAAGTGTTTCACTGTCACCATGGAGATGGGCTTTGAGGTCTCATATATTCTCATGCCACAGCCAGTAAGACAGTTTACTCCTGTTGCCTTTGGATCAAGATGTAAGGACTCTTAGCTCCAGTCCCATGTCTGCTGCATGCCTAGCACCATGTCTTCCCACACACCACCATGCCTCCCACCTTGATGATAATGGACTAAACCTCTAAACTATAAATGAGACACTTTAATTAAATGTTTTCCTTTATAAGAGTTACCATGGTCATGGTGTCTCTTCACAGCAATAGAAACTCTAAGACACATGGAATAAGGTAAACTCCTTGATAAATAATTTTATTAAATAAGGTGTAAGATAATAGAGATCTATGTTTTATTTCCAAAGAACAAAAATTAGTATAAGCAAACTGGGTACGCAGTTAAACTGGCAGCACTAGGACTGGAAATATGTGAATTTTTAATGTAAGAATAAAGAAACTTTGGCACTTAGAAGACTGTACATGAAGAAGAGAACTTTTTGCCACCAATAGTCACATTTCAGCATTACTTCAGTGGTGCAATAAACCAATTCAGTTCATGGTTAAGTTCTTACAAATGAAATAAAATTCAAAAATCTAACACTCAAATATATCTTAGCAGTAGCAAAACATGTAGGAGTTCCAAATTAATTTTCTCCATATGTATGAATGTACCTTGGCTATATATTTCAATTGTTTAAGCCTCTTACCTATAAATAATTCACATACTTTTTTAGTATCTGAAACTAAAAGCTTTTATATTACTTTATACGTTAATTCAAAGATGCTGCTTAATTCAGTACTAATTTAGGAAATCTGTATCAAGGCACTTTTTTTAACCTATAAAAAGCCATAAAACAACAGAAGTTGTGGGCAATTAAAAGTAAACTAGCATAGGTAGTATCTATCTGTCTATCTATCTATCTATCTATCTATGAAAAATATATTTATATATTTTTCTTTCTATATAAAAAATTATATATTTGTGTATATATGTGAGAAAAATACATTAACATAATAGATCTTATATTTTCTCATTGTCTATTGGAATGTGAATTCCTCCAGAAGGAACTAAAACTGATATGCCTTTGTGCTGAACCCACACAGGCTTATCTGTTAGCCATTTGAAAGGTAGAGCAATTGGTGTCTTTGAAATATCAGCAATTGTTGGGCCTTGTTCTTGTACAGTCTGAATGGCCGGTGACCAATCTTTATAATAATACTTCCTAATATTTCTCTCAGAAACATGTGTTAGTTTATGGTTTGTTTCTGAGGTTGGAGGAATGTTAATCTGAGTATTCCATTGTTGTAATAGATCATTGTCCCATAAATTCATAATTGTATTAGTCACATATGGCTTTAATTTTCCTCTCTGTCCTTCTGGTCCTATACATTTGAGCCATCTTGAACTCTGTTTCACTTGAAATAATGTTCCAATCACTAACAGCTGAACATTTACCTCCTGAAGAGGCCAGTTTGGATGCCAAAATTCTGATGCAATTATTGTAACATCCACACCTATTTCTACCAAACCTTCCAAGAGAACATCATTTATTCATATTCTTAATTTTGGTCTTTGTTCATTTATAGAAGTTTACCAAAAAATTTGCCTTATGGTTTCTCCTGAATTTCCTGTTCTCTCTGCTACAGCTATTCTATCACCCCAAGTAGCCTGGTTTATTCCAATAGGCATTGGTTATTTAATTGCTCTGAAAAAGGTTTTCTTCTATGATGGCAGGAAAGGTCTAGACTGAATTTGCTGTGGGGGCCTCGATGAGGCCCCTCTGGGAGTTTCCCAGGACAGAGGCAGAGGATTATCTTGTCTTTCCCTTGTTGATCTACATTCCTTGGTCCAATGTTTACACTTACCACACGTTCTGCATAATTCAGAAAAGAGGAGCATTCTGTTGTCATTGTTCCTTGAGTAAACGTTCTTTCTAGGAACATCCTGTTTACACTCCCTTTTCAAATGAGTTTGTTTACCACAACCAAAACATCTGACTTTATTTTTCCTCAAAGCTTTTGAAATTACCTCTCCTATCTACATCTCATGGTCATAAGACTCAATATTAATTGTGTCCCTGATCCAATCCTCAAGGGTGCCTGATTATTCTTTTCATGCTGCACTCACGTTCGCAAAAGCCAAAGATTCTATTATTATCTGTCTAGCTTCTGAATTTGATATCATTCAGTTTACTACTGTAGACGGCCTTTGTAAGAAATCCATGAAGGATTCTTTTGGGCCTTGCATAATTTTCATAAATGATTCAATTTTCTTCCCTGCTTCCTCAATTCTGTCCCATGTATTCATGGCTGCCATATGGCATAGAATTAAGGTTTGGTTATCATATAAACATTGTCTTTGTATATCAGTGTATTTGCCTTCTCCAAGAAGCTGATCCTGGGAAATTTCCACACCTCTAGTACCACATTGTTGTTCTATGGTTTTAGCCTCCTCTTTAAACCACATTCCATTGCAATTGTGCCCTGGCCTCTAGGAAAGCTGTAATTAGAAACTCTAGGTCTATAGCCTGAAGATGGATGCTCCAACATTGCAGACAAACTTTGGGTGACTGTCCAGGCAGCCAGCTGTCTCTGTCATTCTAGATTTTTAGAAGTTACTTACAATGCTCTTCCTGTTTACTTAGGTAAAATTATATTGTTCTGAGGTCTTTGATGCAGTTGAAGACTAGATAGTTATAATTATAATCTTCCTTGGTTATGATAAAAGATAAATTAGATATGAAACTTTAGACACACAAATATAGGATAGATAGAATATTTTCTTTAATTTTGCCAAATACAAATAGACTAGATATTGTAACTGTAATTCTTATTAATATAACAGGATAACTGTCCTATTATATGTAATTTTGTTTGTTTGTTTGTTTTGGTGCCTCTCCTGGATCTCGCTCTGTAGATCAGGCTGGACTCAAACTCACAGAGATCCATCTGGCTGTGCCTCCTGAGTGCTGGGATTAAAGGTGTGTGCCACTACCACCCCTCTTATTATATGTAATTTTACTATGTTAAAGTTAAAACCTTCCTTTTTGATTAGACAGAAAAGGGGAAGTGCTGTGGAATGTTGTTCTGTGTGCTGAGAATGTGTTGCTCTGATTGGTTGATGAATAAAATGCTGATTGGCCAGTAGCCAGGCAGCAAGTATAGGCTGGGTAAGTGGATGAGGAGAATTCTGGAAAATAGAGCAAAAGTCACCAGCCAGACACAGAGGAAGCAAGATGTGAAGGCAGAACTGAATAAAGGTACCAAGCCACATGGCTAAATATAGATAAGAATTATGGGTTAATTTAAATGTAAGAGCTAGTCAGTAATAAGCCCAAGCTAATGGCTGAGCAGTTTTAATTAATATTAAGCCTCTATGTGATTATTTTATAAAAGGCTGCAGGACTGTGGGTGAGAGATTTGTCCTGACCACAGGCCAGGCGGGACAACAGAAAAACTTCCAACTACACCTTAGTACTAAAAGCACTGAGCATATTCATTACCTTGCATGTACCAGATTAACACCACAAAATATCTTGGTTGTATATAAATGTCCAATATTAACACAAATAATTTTAATTAAAAAAAAACAGTGTATGTGATCAAACAAGTATTTTCCACTATTTCCTCTCTGGGTTAGATAGATCTGTAGTTTTCAGACAACTGTTAATGACAAGGATACTCCAAAATTCCATAAACAGTTTGATGCTATTTTGTGAATGTCAATTTTAATCTCTGATAATTTCTAAATGATTGGGAGGTCCTAAAGTCTTGTTATACCTCTAAGTGAAATAACTTGAAAAACAAATCACATTTTCAAAATAATCTCTTTTATTAACTAATTTTTCCATGTGGAAAATTGTTTACAGATCTAGAACAGAACAAATCACTCTGTGATACGTATAGGAAGGCCTTCAAAATCATCACTTTAAAATGTGTAATATTTTGTAGGATTCTTTCTCATTAAATTTCTTGATAGACTAGTAGGTATTACTATGCTATATAAAATCATTTTCATAACACTTTAACTTATTTTATTTTCATGTTGTAATACATGTAAAATGCTAAATGAAAGCGAAAGAATATTTAGAACAAAATCTAAAAATAGACATACCAGCTGGCAAGAAATTAGTTAATAATAGTTAGAATCTTGTATATATATTTCAGAATTCCTGGTAAAATCTGTTCATATAATTTTATGTAATTTTGATTAATGTTGCTAGAGAAAAACATGTTACCTCTAATCAAGTACCTCAACTAAGACATTCAAGAGAGATAGGAAAAGGTTAAGGGAATAAAAAGGAAAATGTCCCTTGCCCTCACCACCTGGAACTGATTAAATTAAATTTTCTTGCATATTGTGTCAAGATTTTTGACACAACTGACCTGAGGATGACCTATACAGAAACTCTACACAAAACCTATTCTCCCTTCCTAAAATGATCACAAACAAGTTTATTAAAACAGCTAGTGAACCATGCTGAAGATAAAATCATACCTCATAACCTCTTTGGGTCACTTATGGACAGCAAAATTGCTTTGATTCATTTGATTACATTTGATCCATGATTTTTTGTCATAATATTTCTTCCTCCCTCATAAATCATTTTCTAATTTTATTAATAAAATAATCATATAATAAAAAGAGTAGAGTATCAGTTTTTCCACCTTACCCCATCTTCCTTACAGATTTCTCCCTTTAAATATTGTAACTACTAAACCACTCTAATTTCTATACATCTTCTGCTGCAGCAGCATTTCCATTTGTTCCTTGTCTATCACACACATGATTCTTTTCAAGTGTATCTGCCTCATTATCCTAATTAACTTTTCTTGAATCTAACTTGTTCTGAAATTTATGCAGCACCAAGGCATCACATCAGCTAGAGTTGACGAGAGGCTCCTGAAGCTTTGAATGGACACTCATTTGCAGAGCCTGAAATTTCAAATTGGACTCCACAATACCGATGAGAAGCTACATGGCATAAAATGTTATTATATGCTCTTTCTAGGCAATGCTACAATATGTATGCACCTTCTCTGTCATGTTTGCCCAATATAAAATGTAAGGATATTTAGAAACACTCCAAAATGAAACTTATCCAAATGAACTCTGCCAACATTGTGTAACCCACATTGAGCATATAAAAAGGTGAATAAAATCATGAGACCACATAGCTAAGTGTGACTAAGCATTTATATGTGGCTTCTCCTTAAAACTTTTAAACATTTTTGAATTAAGATCTTATATGGAGCACAGTGTGGCCCTGTAGTAGAGATCCTTCCCACGTGATAGAATTAGACACTTGTACCACTGCATCCAGTTCTTTCTTTCTTTCTTTCTTTCTTTCTTTCTTTCTTTCTTTCTTTCTTTCTTTCTTTCTTTCTTTCTTTTTGAGGAAGGGGAGAGGGAAATCATTTAACAAACTTGTTCATGTATAACAGCCTCACTCTTCGTGGGGCTGAAAAATGTTTATTATTAATAGAGTAAAATGAATTATGTCCCTGTGTCTTATCAATGCACTGAATCCCTCAGTAACTTGCCAGTAAACATATAATGCAATGCAGTTTTTTATTGTGTTGTTTTGTTTGTTTGTTTGCTTGTTCTTATTTTCTGCCTTCTTTATCTGAAACAAAAGTAGAACAGAACCCCCTGAGAAAATAATGATATATGCAATGAGTTATCTAGAATTCACTTTATTTCCAGAAGGCAATTTAGTTAAAAAACAGAGTATTCATCAGGGTAGGGTATCATTGTTATCCAATCCTTTTGTGATAACCAGAATTCTAAAATGCCTAACTTTCACACAGATATCTGCTCAAATTTTTGGGCTTTGGTGAATCTAATATGACTGTGATTATGTTACTTTAAGTGGTAATAGGAATTTGGCTAATACAATTACCTTATTAATCAGTTCACTCAGCACTTACCAAAATGATTATTTGGAAGGGCTTAACTTAGTAACATGAGATTTCAGAAGCATCATTTTCCTCTGGCTTTAAGATTTCACAGAAATTGAAAGTGTGAGAGGGTTCAACATTCACTAAGTATCTGAGATGAATGGAGCCATGTAGCTAATAATAAGTTCTAGAAACTAAGGGTGCTCCTGGCCATCATCCAGCAAGAAAACCATGAATAACATGGTAAGTCTAGTCTTGCCCTTACAGGTAAAAGAAAATGAATTCAAAAACCTTGAGTCTATGTTTGTGAAACCCTAAGCAAAGAATCTAGCTGAACCTGCCTGGATTTCTAGCCTATCAAATTGAGAAAAACATTAAGAGTTTTATGTTCCTAGGTTAGGGACAATTTTATGAGAAATCTGTGAAACTGAATATAACCCTTTACTTTTCATAAATAAGGGAATTAAGCCATAGACAAAATGACATACCATTCTTGTCATTCTTCACATTTTCTTTAGTACATGTGTGTAATAGCTCTTTATTGACAACTATCTATGAATATCACAACACTATATTTTTCAAGTAGTAAAATGTGTTAAAATTCAACAAATTGGCAAGGAAATACAACATCAATTATTGAATAGACTAATGTGGGAATTATTTTTCTCCAACTTCATTCCCTAATTAATTGAAACCACTTTCCTTTTTCCTTGGCAGTAATAAACTCATTAGACTCTTCCATATTAATAGGTTCAGAATCTCTAGGTGTCTATAATAGCTTTTCTGTACATATAATCGATTAATTATTTTTAAAACAACCTCTGGAGGTAAGATTAATTTTCTCACTTAGCTAGTTTCATTATTTCATATTGAATGAAAGTATCTTTATGTTTATAAACTTGAGAAATAAATATAAAATTAACTTAAATAGGATTTAAAAATAAATCACATCAAGTTAATGAAGTTTTAGTAATCTTATTAAGGAAGAGATGAAGCTACTGACTTAACTCTAGAATCTTTCATTTGCTTGAGTTAGAACATATTTGTTTTAAATGGCCTGTCAGGCAAATAAAGGATATTAAAATATGGTAACAGAAACTTAAAAAAAAATAGACCTCCATATATGGCATCAACTATGTGCACATTAGTACATATCTGCTTGTATATATTTCTTGAGAATGCCAATGTTTAAATACAAGTGAATTTAGTAATAAGTATTGAAAATGTATGTTAGTAACTCAGAAAAGATCACCAAGAGAGATAGATGTCAGGAAAATTTACTAGTCTCATGAGTCTTGTTCCTGAGTTACTTCACAGCAGACCCAAAAAGCTACATTTGCTTACATGTAAGATTTTTCTTTTTAGTTGTAAGATTTGAATCATCTATATAATTGTACTTCTAATACTTATGAAATTAGAATGCTAATTATAATGATGTCCAAGTTAATAAAAAATATGAATTAAAAAATAGAACCTGTAGTTTTGATTCCGTATTTCTTGGGCACAAATTATATCAAAGTAAATAAATAGTTAAAGCCCCCAAGTAACTATTAGGTGTCGAATTTATTTTATAATAGACCTTAATATTTAAGGATTAAAATTATGAAAAATGTAAATGATGATTTTAAAGAAACTCTTTCTATTTGTATTTGCATTTGTTATTTCAATAGTTTGTGCACATGTATATAATGGTATATTTTATGTGAATATGCTAATTATATTTAATAGCAATACTGATTTATACCTCTCATTTTGTGGAATCAAGTAGGAGTGTGGTAGTTTGAATGCAAATGACGCACATATGTTCATGAGTTTGAATACTTGTTTCCTAGCTGGTAGAACTATTCTGGGAAAGATTAGGGTCAGCCTTGTTAGAGGAGGTGTATCACTGGGGGTAAGTGTCGATTTAGAGTGCCTAGTTTTCATGGTGTCCTCTATCCCCTTTGACTCTTACACTATTTCTACCTCCTCTTCCACAGAGTTTCCTGAGCCCTGAGGGGAAGGATTTGATGGAGAGGTCCCTTTTAGGACTCAGTGTTTCAAGATCTCTTATTCTCTGCATAATGTCTGGCTGTTGGTCTCTGTATTTGTTCTCATCTGTTGCAGAAGGAAGCTAATCTCTAATGATGGTTGAGCAAGGCACTGATCTGGTTCCCTTGATGGAATGTCCTGTGGGTTCCTAGGTAATCTTGGTTATAATTTTTCTAATTGTTAACTTTTTAGTCTCAACTTTTTGGCTCAACAATTTAAAGATACTACATGTACATTGAATCATAACCTATATGATTCTACTATATGAATTTATTGAAACAATAGTTTTAAGATAAATAGACAAAAGGTGATTAATTATATGTATAGTGAATAAGAATTAATGACTTACAAGCAATGTACAGAAATTTCAGAAGTAATGCCACTATAAATGGTAAGGCTTCTTCCAGTGTTGTTTTATCTTTACTTTTTGAATTGTGTAGTGTCACAATTAAACTAATTTTTAAAAATGTGGTAGAAGAAGCCACCATTTTTTCATATCCTGAGAAAACTATTTTATAGTATTAATTAAACAATTAACAGTTAACACAGAGAAACAAACTGACTAAAAAGAAAGCCAAAATACCATGTATTATATAATCATTTTATTAATTAAGCGTTATTTCTTATTTAGGCTTTGAATCTTTTTTTTTTTTTTTTTTGGTTTTTTGAGGCAGGGTATCTCTGTGTAGCTTTGTGCCTTTCCTGGAACTCACTTGGTAGCCCAGGCTGGCCTCGAACTCACAGAGATCCACCTGGCTCTGCCTCCCGAGTGCTGGGATTAAAGGCGTGCGCCACCACCGCCCGCCCGGCCTAGGCATTGAATCTTAATTACATTAATGACTACAACTATAAACTAATTTTTAAAACCTGGGTTTAGAGCAGGAGTGCTGTTCTCTTTTTTAAATTTATTTTTATTTTATGTTCATTGGTGTTTTGCCTGAATGTATGTCTCTGTGGGAGTGTCAGAAGTCCTAGAACTGGAGCTATGGGCAGGTATGAGCTGCCATGTGCCTGGCTGGATATTGAACCCAAGTCCTCTAGAAGAGCTGACTCATCTCTCCAGCCTCAAATAATGAGTTACTGTCTGTTTGTTTGTTTTGTTTGTTTGAGACTGGACTTTTCTGTGTAGCTCTGGCTGTCCTGGAACTCACTCTGTAAACCAGGTTGGCCTTGAATTCACAGAGATCCACTGGCCTCTACTCTCGAGTGCCAGAACTAAAGGCCTGTGCCACCAATGGCAGGAAGTTTCAAACTTTTTAACAGAGGTTTTCTGTTAAATTCATTTTTTGAAAGTAGTATGTATGATATAGACACTAAGAAAACTATAACTAATTATATATTATTTACTAGAGAAATTACTCTCTGACGATATGATAAATAAAATATTTTAAAATTCAAACACTTGTAAAATCATACAGGAAATTTATGGAAGTGGAATTATTACTTTTGCTGTAAATTACTAATATTGCTTATACTGCCAAATGCTAAAATCATTTTTAAAATTAACTGTTTTAAGCCTTCAGTATAAAACAACAGGACAAAGAAAATATAAAATACTAAAAATGAATAATTGAGTGCTATTAATATTTACTGTTTATAATGGACTTTTAAAACTATTTTAAGATTACTAAAGTAAAAAGAAAAAAGTTCCTTAAATTAATGACATACTCGTTATAAATATATGATGAGTTATTTGATTTACATTTCTTATTTGTACCTGTGTGGTTCAGCTATATTGAATGCATTAAACTATTTCTTTTACAAATTCCTGGGTGAAATTGCTTTACATTAGTTCCTGTGAAATTCAGAGGATTTGAAACATAGTCATTCTTTATACATTGGAAAGGTATAATGGGCAGATGATGAGTCTCTCAATAGAGTATTTATGTGAAGATCAATGAAATAATTTTAGCTAGTTATCATATTAAAAATGTACATCCCTGGAGTGGGGTAATAGTTGGAAGTGATTATTTATTATTTATTATTTGCATTTTTATTCACTGACATTTATTAATTATGTCTCACATCACATATTAATAATATTACTTCCAGAATTAAGATTAGATAGTTCCTGATAACTTTATAAACTTCTACTACAAATAATTATTGCCAATACCACCTGACCACACTTTAATGGAAGTAACTGAGTGTAAGAAGGGCCAAGGAAGAGAAAGACAGTCTTCTTGAACTGTTTCGGAAAGAAAAAGATGAAGAAAGACTTTGGATTTCAAATCAAGAGATCCAGGAAGCACAGCTTTGCCAAAATTGTGATGTGGTCTAGTGAAAGGAAAAAGGAGTCATTATGATTTTGACAAAGACCCTTATTCCACCACTTATTAACAGTACAGCTACTATGAAGTAATAAAGTAACATATGTAAAGTGACAAGCACACTATCTTACATAAAAGAGGTACTTAATGAAAGCATCTTTTTGCCCTGGGCCTGATAGAACCATTTGTCAGAGAGTGGGATAGTAAAGTTCCATTCATGTCAGAAATCAAAGCTGATCACAGATGTGACCATATATTTCATAAAAAAATTATTGGTGTTTGACAGACCTGAAAGGTAAAAATTAAATTGGTCAGTATAAAACAGCCAGGAAGTTAGAAAGCATTTTGAAAATAATTCAAGAAAAATATCTCTCTAAATCCAAGTCAAAAATGCATTTCTAGGAGAATATAATTTTCTTCTTCCTACTTTTGCTTTTCAAATGAGGAATTAAATTTGATTTCTATTAATTCCATTTAAGTTTATTATCATATACATATATACAAATTTGCTTATATATAATTTTTTTCTTTGAAGAAATCACACACAATGATGCATCTTCTCTTAAATACTTCTTTTATCCTTTCAGACAGGAACTAGATACAGATAAACAAATGAGAATATTTTTATTTGATGTTAACAGAGTATAATACATAAACATGAAATGAAATAAGAATCAAATATCTGAAATATATATTAAAATGTTTCCAGAATTAATGAAGACGTGCAGTGTGGGAAAAGTATTGTTTAAGAGGATAGGATGAACTCATCTATACAAACAATTTTAATTTTATAAGAACCTTGTGGTTTATAAGTGGAAAGAGTTAAGTGATTGCTATGCTTTTTTAATTGATATTGTGTCACCTACAAATTTTGGTTTTCATTGACTATCAGGTAGCAATTTTGATTGCATTCTCTAGGCTGTTAAATTTACTTGTACCTTTCTTAATCTACAAAACTGTACATGAACTTCACTGACCATATGAAGCTATTATAGTTGCCCAGCAGAATTGTCTTAACCTAAATAAGTTCACAAAGAAATTATTGAGAACTATACAAATTTATAAGGTCATCAAAGTTGATGGCATTATTAGGGAAATGAAATAGTGGGGTCAATACTTTATGATACATTAGGTGGTTGGAAATTGTATACCCATGTAGACATAGTTAAGACTACAAAATTCTTTGAAAAGCAGTGACTTAATCTTTATTCTTCATGTAAGAGAAAGATAAAACTGTCTATCATAGACTTAATTTTATGGGATTTCTGATACAGAAAGAGTGTTAGTGGACATTAGAAATTCAACAAATAAAAAGTAGCAAGTAACATGTGCTGTTTTAGAATGAGTAACTTGTGAAGAAAATTAGAAAAAGAAAGTGATAAAGGGACAAATGTGAATGGATTTTAGAGATACGACCTAAAGGGTTTAATTATTACTTGCATGTGACTGAGGAGAAGTAACTATTGCCTCCCATATGTTGCTTCTTAAATTGGGATTGTCATTGGGTGTTCAGGATTCACACTGCAAGGCAATTCACTATACAAACATAACTCTCTCTCTCTCTCTCTCTCTCTCTCTCTCTCTCTCTCTCTCTCTCTCTTTCTCTCTCTCTCTCTCTAAATTATTGTAGTAAAACCTGGTTTTGCATTTTGTAAAAATTGTTTTGTGGGTTTTTTAATCATATTCTATTCTGGTATATTTCTTCAATGGAAACAAAATATTATTGCTTTGTCTTGTTTTGTTACTTTTTTTTTAAAGTACTTGCAGTTAAACAACTTAGGCTACACCAGAGGATACTTCACAACAACAGAAGCCATTGTGCTATATTCATGTCTTCTAGGATCTATCCTTCACTAAGATCAACATGTATCACATTGTCTTTCAGTAAATATTTGAGAAATACATCCCTCTTTTAGGTTTAATCATGGTAAACTCAATTATTAGGCATGTTTTATCAAACAAAGAGTTCAAAAGAATATAAATAAATCCAGGTGGAGGCCCACACCTTTAATCTCATTACTTGGGAGTCAGAGCCAGGGAGAACTCTGTGAGTTTGAGGCCAGCTTGGTTTAGAGAGCGAGATCCAGGGTAGGGAACAAAACTACATAGAGAAGCCCTGTCTCAAAAAAACTAAAAAAAGAAAAAGAGAGAGAGAGAGAAAGAAAAGAAAAAAGAAAAAAGAAAGGAATATAAATAAAATAATAAATAAAGTAAAAATAAATTTATAATAAATACAAATTAATACTGTCAATATTATTGTTTTAAATTAAGTGGAAAAGATCAATTACCTCACATTGCTGATAAACAAGGATGTTGATGCATAAAGTTCCAATTAACTCATCACAGAAAATGAGTCATATCATAAAGAATGTAGAAATTATTAGGTTAAAAGTATTTTAAAATTCATAGTGATGTTAATAAAAACAATTAGCTCTTGCATGCAACAGGTGCTTCAAAAAATATCAGAAGATGAGTTATTGCAATGCCGAAAAAAATTTATTTATAGATATTTCATTCAGTAAAGATTACAGACAGTTTAGCTACTGAAATTGCATCAAATACAATGAAGTGTTAGTATCTAAAAGTATTACAGGTAAAGCAACTTCTATCATACTCATTTAATATATTCATAGAAACCTGTTTAGTCTTTATAAAAGCACTATTATAAAGTACAAACTAAAAAAAGTCAGTAGCCCTCCTATATACAAATGAAAAGGGGGCTGAGAAAGAAATCAAAGAAACATCACCCTTTAAAATAGCCACAAATAATATAAAATATCTTAGGGTAACTCTAAGGAAGTGAAAGACCTGGGGGATAAGAAATTTAAGTCTCTGAAGAAAGAAATTGAAGAAGACAGCAGAAAATGGAAAGATCTCCCATGCTCATGGATAGGTAGAATCAACATAGTAAAAATGGCAATCTTACCAAATGCAATATACAGATTCAATGCAATCCCTATCAAAATCCCAACAAAATTCTTCACAGACTTGGAAAGAACAATACTTAACTTTATATGGAAAAACAAAAAACCTAAGATAGCTAAAAGAATCCTGTATAATAAAGTACCCTCTAGAGGCATCATGATCCCTGACCTCAAGCTCTACTATAGAGCTATAGTAATAAAAACAGCTTGGTACTGGCATAAAAACAGACATGTGGACCAATGGAATCAAATTGAAGACCCTGACATTAATCCACACACCTATGCACATATGATTTTCAACAAAGAAGCCAAAACTGTACCATGGAAAAATAGAAAGCATCTTCAACAAATGGTGCTGGCATAACTGGATGTCAACATGCAGAAGACTGCAAATAGATCCATATCTGTTGCTATGCACAAAACTCAAGTCCAAGTGGATCAAAGACATCAACATAAATCCAGTTACACTGAACTTGATAGAAGAGAAAGTAGGAAGTAGTCTGGAACGAATTGGCAAAGGAGACCACTTCCTAAATATAACACCAGTAGCACAGACACTGAGAGCAACAATTAATAAATGGGACCTCCTAAAATTGAGAAGTTTTTGTAGAGCAAAGGACACGGTCAATAAGACCAAATGACAGCCTACAGAATGTGAAAAGATCTTCACCAACCCCACTTCTGACAGTAGGGCTGATCATCAAAATATATAAAGAACTCAAAAAGCTAGGCTTCAAAATACTGAACAATCCAATTAAAAAATGGGCTACAGAGCTTAACAGAGAATTCTCAACAGAAGAATCTCATATGGCTGAAAGGTATTTAAGGAATTGCTCAACATCCTTAGTCATCAGGGAAATGCAAATCAAAACAACTCTGAGATACCATCTTACACCTGTCGGAATGGCTAAGATCAAAAACACAGCCGGGCGGTGGTGGCACATGCCTTTAATCCCAGCACTTGGGAGGCAGAGCCAGGCGGATCTCTGTGAGTTCGAGGCCAGCCTGGGCTACCAAGTGAGTCCCAGGAAAAAGCGCAAAGCTACACAGAGAAACTCTGTCTCGAAAAACAAAAAAAAAAAAAAACAAAAAAAACAAAAAAAACAAAACACAACACTGAGGACAGCTTACGTTGGAGAGGATGTGGAGCAAGGAGAACACTCCTCCACTGTTGGTGAGAATGCAAACTTGTACAACCACTCTGGAAATAAGTATGGTGGTTTCTCAGAAACTTGGGAATAAGTCTTCCTCAAGACCCAGTTATACCACTCTTGGGCATATACCCAAGGAATGCTCAATCTTACCAAAAGACGTGTGCTCAACTATGTTCATATCAGCATTATCTGTAATAGCCAGAACCTGGAAACAACCTAGCTTCCCCTCTCTGAAGCATGGATAAAGAAAATGTGGCACATATACACAATGGAGTACTACTCAGCAGTAAAAAACAATGATATCATGAAATTTGCAGGCAAATGGATGGAACTAGAAAATATCATCTTGAGTGAGGTAACCCAGACTCAGAAGGACAAATATAGTATATACTCACTCATAAGTGGATACTAAATGTGAGGGAAGGGATAGCTAGACTGCAACCCACAACTCCAGAGAGGCTAGCTAAGAGGGAAAGACCCTAGGAGGGACACATGGCTGACCCTGTGAAGGAGAAGTGGATGAGATCTATATGAGTGGACTGTGTGTGGGGGAGTGGCAGAGGGCGAGGAATGGGGGATGAGAACATAGGGAAATGGGAGGGTCAAGCTGGAACAGGGACAGAGTGGGAGGGCAGGGAGGAAGATACCATGATAGATGAGGACACCACAGGAATTGGAAGAGGCAGGGTGCTGGGGAGGCTCCCAGGAATCCACAAGGTTGACACCACCGTGGTTTGCTGGCAATGGTCCAGAGGGTGCCTGGACTGGTCTACTCTAGTGGACAGCCTAACAAATAACCCCGCTGTCATCATAGAGCCTTTGTCCACTGACTGATGGAGGCAGATACATAGATCCATGGCCAAGCACCAGGCTGAGCTCCAGGAACCCAATTGATGAGAGAGAGATGACATACTGCAGGTGAGGGATGTCGAGATCATGATTGGAGGACGTACAGAGATGACTGGCCACACTAGTGGAAGCCCATAAACTGTGGACTGGTGGCTGTGGAGGCCCCATGGGTCTGGAGTAGGCCCTCTGGATAGAGAAGACAGTTAATAGGCTCGAACTGTTTGGGGGGCACCAGGCAGGGGGATCAGGATCTGTCCCTGGTCTATGGGCAGGCTTCTGGAACCTGGTGCCTGTGATATGACACCTTGCATAGCCTTGGTGCAGTGGGAAGAGGCTTGGACTTGCCTAGGCTCAGTGTGCTGGGCTCTGCTGACTTCCCATGGGAGACCTTGATTTGGGGGATGTGGGGAAGCTTGGGAAAGAGGGCTGGGGGGTGGGAGGAGGGAGGAGGGATCTGTGGATAGTATGTGGAGTGAATAGAAAATGTCTTAATAAGGAAAAATGAAAGGAAAAAACATTAATACTATAGACATATGAATGTGCTAATCTAATATTGTACAGAGAACTACTATATTCTTGTTTACACTGCATTAAAATTGTGGTTAATATAAATAACAGTAATAATGTTAAAAATTACTTGGATTTTAATCATTAAATTGAGCAGAATTTGGACATTAGCAAAGGTGAATTTAGCTATGTTTTGCATAAGAGAATTGGAACCTCAATATTTAGGTATCAAAATATAACTTTATTCATACTACTTTATTATTATTGAGTGTTTAATGTTTAATTAAAGAGGAAAACTTCATAGAGATAAGTACTGTGGTTATTTCAAATTCTAGTAACTTAGATGAAAGGAAAAATAAACATGAACACATATTCAGAAAGTACTGAATATCATAGGAGTGTTTTTGAAACATAGAATGATAAATGGGATGCTGTGAATGAAATGGGATGATCATATTTTGGAAGTAAGGGACAACAATCTAGAAAGACACTAATGTTCTGAATGTATATGCATTGTCTTTGAAGAGTTGCCTTAAATCTGAATTTATGTCATTTTTTCTCCTAGAAACTTAAAAAAATAAACATGCATACACAGATAAGTGCTTATACATATACTAAGCTAGTTTAATCCTAGTATACTAGAACTACTTAAGCATCAAAATAAAATGATATTTCCTCTGGACACACAGGCAGGTATATCAATTACTAAACATAAGATTGATGTATATCTATCAGTTTTCAAATGTAGGAAGACTTAATCATATGCTTTTCATCACCTTTATTTTTTCTGTGTTTTAAAATAAATATTTTGATCTTATGAAACACTAAATTTTACATGTTTAGTCGAGTTGTGGCACCATATGAAATTTTGGTTTTAAATATCACCAATTCCTCTAAAGTCAAACAATGATAAGTTTATGTAGCATGCTAAACAAGTTTTTTCATCTGTAAAATCATATTACTATATGTTTGTTTTCCTGTATATAAACTTCATGTGTTTATAAATTTAAAAAAATTTGTGATGTTGAGAAAAATACCTCATTGTGTACTGAATATTGTATTTTGTCTTCAGTTCTCCTTGGCTAGCATATACATGCAGCCATGATGCCAACTGGGAATTCAAAACACTCTCAAATAAATAAATCTCTAAAGTAAATGTAATTATTATATTTGAACGTCACAATTTCCAGTAATTCAATACGCATTGTCATTCCATTTTGGGGTTTTATTTCAGCCTTGAATATAAGCAAACATTTCTGTTTACTTGACGTAAGAGCTGATGATTTTTCTTATTACCTCAAGGTAAAGGAATTTATGATCAATTCTCTTCAATTTTAACATAATATTGAAATAATCCCTTTATTGATTTTGTAATTAAGGACATATCAGGCAGATAATAAAAGAAACAATAAATACGTTTAATTTTGTTTCATGAAGTTTTTTTTTTTTATTTTGCAATACAGTTCAGTTCTACATATCAGCCACGGATTCCCTTGTTCTCCCCCCTCCCGCCCCCCTCACCTTCCCCCCAGCCCACCCCCTATTCCCACCTCCCCCGCAGACTGGGATCAACCAAAGTTTTAAAACTTATAACTTGTGTCAATTGACAGGTTTTTTTTTTTTTTTAGTTACCACTGTGGAGTAAGAACAGTAGAATCTAAACTACTCTCCAATTGAGAAATTACTAAAAAATATTTTGCAATCCATTTTTGTGGTCTTATGGCGAAAAGCATATATTGTTTTTAAAAGTCAACCATATCTCAAAAAGATTACCATTTTAGATAAAAATTAGTGAATAATAAAAGTATCCATAATAAGTGGGAACATTGCAACTATTTCTAATAATCCATTTAAGGGTTTTATTTTCATTACTAAGTCAGTTTGACTACATAAGAGTTAATACAATGTAATTGTTTTATGTCACAAAGTAAGTATCAGTCTTACTTGGATGGGAGCTGTTAATGTACATATCATCAAAAATAATGAGGCATTTACAAATGGAGAGCTAAAACAATTCTAATTGACAATATCTAGAACATAGAAAAGTTGAAACAGTGTTATGAGATCTGTTGGAAATAAGTAATTTGGTTGTGCACACTAAGGGAACTTTTTCAAGAAATTTGTATGGTTTTCTTTTTAACTGAAAAAGGTTTTTTCTTCAAGACTTGGTATTTCTACTGAAGGATGATTAGTTTCATGGAGGAGTCACATTAGACATTCCCATGACTTATCATGATTGTATATTACACTATCAACTACTCAGTTTGATCATACACTTATAAGTATAAATAAGGAAATCTTTATTATGTGGAAAAACCATCTATGTAAAGTTCATAATATTAACTAAAATAATTTTTTATGTGTTATCCTCACACCAGGGCCATGCTAATCTTTTCTGTATCATTCTAATTTTAGTATATGTGCTGCCAAAGTTGCACAGAGAATAATTTTATACCTGTAAAATGACTGCTTCCCAAACTTATTGAACTTTCAATCTAAAATACCAAGTAAGCTGTAATAAACTTCCTGATATAGTTTTAAATAAAGACAAATAAAATTATTCATATCTAAACTCTACACTTCTCTAAAACAAATATGTATTACATGGAAAATAAAATTAAAAACCTATGGCTAGCATTTAAAAACTCACTACTAATTATAAATACTATATTGAATCACAGATGTCATATGCAGCTGCCCATAGTTTGTGAAAAATTGCACAATAGTTCTTTTAAATAACATGAATTTTGTAGAACTTTGTTATTACAGCACCTTTGAATATGTTTGAAACTAAACAGTATTTAATATGAGACTCAACTTGGTGAAAACTAGGACAGATCTATTACACAGGGAAACCTATCAGAAGTGTTTATAAAATGTGACATGACTGGGAATGTCTAATGGGAATATGACATGAGAGGGAATGTCTAATGTGACTTGGGCATGAGTGAGAATGTCTAATGGGAATGTGACTTGAGTGGCAATGTCTAATGGGACTTGAGTGGGAATGTCTAATGGGAATTGATGGGGGAAGTCTAATGGGAATGTGACATGAGTGGGAATGTCTAATGGGAATTGATGGGGGTGATGTCTAATGTGACTTGGATTTGAGTGAGAATGTTTAATGGGAATGTGACTTGAGTGGGAATGTCTAATGGGAATGTGACTTGAGTGGGAATGTCTAATGGAAATCTGACTTGAGTGGGAATATCTAATGGGACTTGAGTGGGAATGTCTAAAGGGAATGAGTGGGAATGTCTAATGGGACTTGAGTGGGAATGTCTAATGGGACTTGAGAAGGAATGTCTAAATAGAAGATGTGGCAGGAGTATTCTGTGTTGAAATTATAATATTAGTAAATATTGTTCAAAACAGTAGTTGAATAAATCTAAATTTAAAAGATTTCTAGAAAATGCATCCACTTTTATATGCGAGGTTGTCAGGGTAGCTACCAGGAAAAATAGAAACATAAATAATGGAAACTGACATGATTTTGTAAGTTATATATTTCAATATGGAACATAAAGATAATTTTAGAAATATAATAGCTTGAATACCTTACTTTAAAAAATAAACAAATTTAAATTTTAGTTTTGATTTATGCAACATGGATTTTAATCAAAATAGTTCTTAGAGTATTTACTTTTATTTTATTTTATTTTGTTTTATTTTATTTTATTTTTGGTTATTTTGCGACAGGATTTCTCTGTGTAGCTTTGGAGCCTATCCTGGAACCTACTCTGTAGGTAGACCAGGCTGGCCTTGAACTCACAGAGATCTGCCTGCCTCTGTCTTTCTTGGAGTGTTAATAGTGCAGAGAATATTTCATATTTCAAGTTATCAATTAATCTACCTATGATTTATACAGTCAGTTAAAAATTATTTTGCTTATGACAATTAGTCTTTAATATTTACAGTCTTTCTATCATTATCTTGCTAATACCTAAAATGAGAACACAGACACCATCAAAAAAAATTCACTGAAAATATACCAGTAGTATTAATCCCAATAAAAGGAGTTCGAAGTAAACTTAGAGCTTGTAAAGCAAAGATGTATTAATAATAACAGATAAGTTAAAAGTAATAGCAAATCTACTTGTTAAGAAAAAAGTAGAAAAACTACTGTTAGTGCTTTCCATTTTCTTCTCAAATGTGAAAATTCCCTCAAGCACAAAGAACTGATAGATGAAGGATTGTTAGTAGTCAAAATAAGTCTGTTTTCATGTATAGTAAATATCATCCATCTATAATTTACATGAGTAAACTTTTTTAACACAAAGAGCTAGAAAGAAAGCCATTTAGAAATTCTTTTCTCAAGGAAGCAAGGTTCTAAGAGATAGTCATGGCTTTAAAAATAAAGTCTCTGTTTTAATCATGTACAATGACAATACTAAAAAGCCATTGAGAAATCCTTTAAAGAGACATTCATTGACTATCTTAAGACAGTTCTCCTTTCTTTTATAGAAAATAATAATTAAGAAATAGTATTATTAAAGTCATAAAAGGCTCAATAAAATATAACAAATATAAGATATTTCCCTTTAATTCTCAGACTGTGTAGAAAAAAGAGAACACTTTATAAGTAGATATAGTATTTATAAGTAGATATAGTATTATAATGAACACAACATTTTAAACTACTAATCAAATCATTGTGCTTACCATCATTATAATCAACTATACAAATTTCAAACAACTATATACAATATGTATTCAATGAATTTAGTATTATCAGAATTTAAATTACTAACTAAATATTAAATATCTTAGAACCGTATTAACCTGAAACCCTAAGTAGAGCACTAACCTCTTCTAAATATCATCACAAAAGAAATATGTCATATAACACACTAATTTTAATGTACATATGTAAGAATAATAGTCACATACTCACATCCTTCCAGGTAAATAAACAATTTAGAATTTGAAAGAAAAAATTTAAAAACATATGTTATATGCTATAGGGTCCTTTATACTATTATTTTATACCAAGATTTAATGTGGGATTTTGAATTTTTGTTCTAATTCTATTAGTAGTGTTAGTAACTCAAAAGGACCTTGAAGAACATGTAATAAAAACATGTTCTGTCATTCTTTCTCAAATAAAAATAGGGTATACAACATCTGAGGCATTCAATTATTTCTGTAAAATAATAGCTAATCAAAAGAGCACTGTGAAAAGAGACAAATTTTTAAAGGCCAATTACTCAGAGCAATGGTGTATATTCAATAATTAAATGCCAGATAAATAAAATAAACCCATTCAAATGATAGTCTAGTGTCACAAATTTTTCCTAGAGATTTTCAAAATTCAGATACAATCATTGAGAAATATGATCTCTGAAACTTTGTTTCTATTCCCATATGGATGGAATTATGTTTCTTAATAACAGAAACATCAAAATAGGGAGTACAAAAAATTTTACAATCTTCATAGAATTTCCTTCACTTTAAATGGATGTATGATGAATCATATTAACTGCAAAAATACTTTTAATAATTAAATTACTGGAAAATATGACTACAATCAACTCAAAAAATATACGAAATTATTTTACATCATACAAATCTTTAAAAGCCAGAGATAAGAATAGTAGTTTTCTCAGTGACAATGATAATACATGTTTTTGATATGTTGGTCTACAGATTACTTTTATTTTTTGTTGTTGTAGTTTTGATTTGATTTGCCTTAATTTTTTTTTCTTACCATGGATACCTTTCAGAGGATTTCTTGGATGAATAGTTCACTTTCAATTCCAAACTCCAAGAGATGATGTTTAAAGTCTTCAGTGATCACAGGACAAGAAATTCTATATTACACAAATGATATACACCCACCAGTATGTACACAAAGATGGCATTGCATTACATCACAGTTATTAACATCCAGAGCAAGCAAGCAAAGGCAATATTGAAAATCCACTATAGCAATGCATTTCTTCTTCCAGAAATTTCAATTTATCTTTAAATTTATGCTTCCAATTTACAGCTAATTAAAGCTCATGTTTATGTGGTACTTAATTTGTAAGGTCTTTTTTTGTTTGACTTGACTTTGTAAAGAAATGCAAATTACAAAGTTAATGATTTTGGCCAAATTTTGTAATCACAAATCATTGAAATATTTGGGGAAAGGAATAGATTTTGTTATTCCTAGAAAATTATATCTCACTGTAGATTTCAATAGTTGATATTCTGGAATCAGTCTAGGGCAAGAAAAATAACATGTTATCAAAATTAGATGATTGTGTTGTAGAACTTTCATTGTCAGTCATGCTATGTGGCTATAATTGACATGCTAAGATACTGATGCACAAAATCAATGTCACTGAATTCAACAGTGATTGGCAATCTTATCTCAGGTTTAGTCTAATGTCTTATCTATAGCATGCATCTGTTTATGAATGATAGCTATCCAAACATTCCACTATTCTACACGTGTATGTTTTACACATATTACCAGTATGGATATTTGCACCTGTGTTTGAGGGTACACATGCATGTTTGTGGGTGTTCATGTGGAAGCTGGATGGTGACATCAGGTATCTTTCCTCTATTGTTCTCCATTTTTATTTGGTGAAATAGCATATGCCAATGAACCTGAAGCTCATCAGTTTGGCTAAACTGATTGGCCAAAGAGTTTTGGGGATCTGCCTGTCTCCATCCACTATCCCAGTTCTATGATAACAAGCAAGTGGCGATGTAGAATTTCGTTCATATCTGGATTCTAAACTTGAGTCCTTACATTTGCTCCATAGGCACTTAATCCACTGAAACATCTCACCTGTCCCTCACTGTTTTATACACTTTATTTTATCTGAAAAAGTTTAAGGTTTGAGAGTGTCTTAATTCAAATCACAGAGTTTCATGGAACATTAGGTGTGAGGGAGTAGTGCAAATGAAGTTTCAGGACAGCCATGGCTATACTACACAGAAAGAACATATCTCAAAAAATGTATAATAAAAAATAAAAAGACAAGGAATGGTGTATAGAAGACCCTGAAAATGGTACCTTTATTTTTGTTCACCTCTTTATTGTTAATATTTATTGATTTCACTGTATTATTTGAAGAAGAGAGCTGTATTAATCAAGACTGTGCTTATCAAATGAATTTTTTATGTAAAAATTAACAAAGCTTATTCTAAAATAACTGTTTATTCCTACATTTTTCTATGATCATACCAAAATGACAATATAAACTGGTTAATGATGTTAATAGAAGAGAGTCTATAGAAATTTTCCCTCTTCAATTTCAAGTTCTACATTTCTACTACAGTATGTAAAAAAATTCCTTCCATAATCCAAATGGAAATTGATGACAAACAAGAGCAAAATATTTCTCAGATATAAGATATTCTATTCAATAGGTTAATCATATATAGCCAATGTTCCAAATTTTTTCAAACACCAGAATCAGAATAAAGCTAAATAAAGTGTATACTTTCATTTTTAAAATGTAAAATTTCTGCTAGAACTCCTTTTTTATCCTCATGCTTATTTCTAAATGGTTGACAAATCAGCTAAGTGCAAATACTGACCTAAGCCCGCTTTTTGAGATATATTACTCACTGTATGTAACATAAATTGCAATGTTTCTGCCTTCTTCTGGCAGAAATATTTTAAGCCATTTTTGTCAGAATTTTCTCAAGCAACAATGTTTGTTTTTTTTTTTTAAATTTAGAGCCTAACACATTTGCCCCTTCCTAACTTTATTTGGTCTTTCTTAATACTGACTGTATGTGAATGTTTACATAAGCTCATTTTTCTGTGCTTACTTATCTTGTTATCTTTCTTCAGTACCAGTGAATATAAGGCACTTCTACATTGGTTCTATATTAAAGAGTATGCAAAAAGTGCAATAAGCATTGCAAAGGTAGAACAAAATGTAACTGTTCAGATAAGTTTAATGGTCTAAGTTAGATTGCTGCAATTATCCAAGTCATATGAAGAAGATATTCATTAAGAAAAAAAATAATTGTGACTACTAACATAAAATACACAGTTGATTTATTTTTTTAAGTTGTGCAAAGAATCACAATGGTTATTTGATTCTAAGATAGACCATTCTGTTAGTAAAATATTAATAACAATCAATAATTCATTTTCAGTGGCACTTCTTATTTTTTTGCCTAAATCACTAAGGCATTTGTCTTATGATTAGGATATGTATCACTTAGATGTATTATGAAAAATATCATTATAAAAAAGCATTTTAAATTATATTCATTTTAGAAATTATCAAATAGTAAAACTAGAATATAAGAATATCTACAAAATACATCATTTTCCATTTTATTTGTGTCATTGTATATTTATATACTCAACTAAAATTTCTGTATGCAAAATTTTCTATGCTCCTAAAAGTAGTTATGAACAATATTTGCTTTACCAATTTTTTGGGCCAAGGCATTAAAAGTTATGAATTGCAAATGTAGTTCACAAACACTCAGTATACATTTTTCTAAGCAAGTGAGAAATTTAGCTCAGGAAAAATTGTCTGTAGAAAAATAAATAGTATTAAAGTACTACTAATAATAGATATTCTTATGAGGAAATAATACTAGTAAAAAGAATAATAGTGATAATAACCAGAAAACTGGAGTTCTCATTTGAATGGTTAAATATAAAGAAAAGCACACTTTGAAGATATTAGCCATCTAATACATTTGTCATTGAGGTGAAGAATCACGGAATTCATACAAACTGTAAAAACCACTCTAACTTCATTCAAAGCATAACAGGAATCCTACACAATGAGTAGAGTTCTCTTATCTTTGTAGCATCATGCAATGGTGGGTCAATTGCAATAAAAATAGACCTACTGTGGAATTAATACCTTACCTTCAGGGTATTATTAAGAGAAAAATATTAGTATAATTCTACTTTTTAATTGCATGTATCTCCAATGATCTTTCATATTCAAACTGTTCCTCAAATTATGATCAATTATATGCACTGTTTTCTTGAATCTGGTAGGTTTCTTTTAGTATTTGTAACTTTCAATGAAAAAGAATATATTTTTGATTTTGTAACCATTATCTTAAGTCTGAATAAGTTAAAAAATGTTTATTAATTGCAAATGAGCTTACTAACGTACTGTGTTACCCAGTTGAAACAATAAAATCACAGTATCATGACTTTTAGAGAAAAAAATTGTAGATAAATTCCACCACTTAACTTTATTAAGGATATAACTTACTTAAACCATTTAATTTACTCATGAATTTCTCGATAAATTTGTGCCTATTTCTCTTTTGAATACTAATTTTAAAAGCAGTGTATAAACTCTTGTTTTCAGAAATGTATTGGACTTTAGATTATTGTGCAGAGATTTCTTGGTTCTTAATATGCTCTTATTTCCCTTTGTGCCCATTAGGCAAAGCAAACATATTCAATTTTCCAAAAGTCATTATCTTCTCAGAATGTTTCCTGAAGGATCTTGAAATATACAAATATTTAACTGGTAATCTAAATTAAAGATGCTTGCCTATCTCATTCTCTGGCTGGAAGATGAGAATGAGCATGCTTCCACTTTCTTAACCTGTTTCAAAGCTTTACCATGTGAACGAAAGTTTGATGAGTCAACAGAGTCTTCAATTCCTATTATGAATATGACACTCTTCATTGTTGGGAGTTGGTGGCATGATGTCAAAGGGAAGAGGAAGTGGATATATTAGTATCACTGAAATACCTTGGGCATCTACATATTTGCCCACATGAAGCTAGGATTCACAAAACCATTTGGATTGAGAGCTGCTTATCACATTTGAAAAAGCTTTTCTATGGGGCAAGAAGTCCAGGATTTTCTGATTCTCATGAATAAGATGGTAAAGAGGGTAGTGCTGTAATCTTTATTATGCAATTTTTGTAGTATGCACTCTAGCAAGAAGCATTACACTGCCACCTACAGACAAAATTACCCTTATTATCTGTACTAAACCTTCCTAATTTAGCATTCATTTTTGTCTACCAAATTTAAACAGATTCACATTACTATTTGAATATTGTGTGTAATATGATTGTTTTGATATTTCCTAGAAATCAATGGTCTTTATAATTCTATGTCAAGTGAAAAGAATGAAAATAATAAGTTAGAAAGATTACTTAGGAACTTGGATTACCTACCGGTCTGGCATGTACAGTCACAGGTGTCTTGAAGGTTGTCACTGTGTAGCTGCACTCAGAAACACTGTAGGGATCAGAACTGCTGGAAGAGCACTTGGAGATGGAATCACAGCCTACGAAAGTATTGTCAAGAGGCAGTTCCTGAATGATGTGGTGCTTTGAGTTCAGGGGCGTTTCAGGCTGGATCTGGAATGCAGGCTGAGGAGAGGCAGATTTGTAGTGTCTAGCCAAATCAGGGCTGTCAGGCTTGAATGTAGTAGGTGTAGTGCCCCAGTTGTATTTGCCCATGGTTTGCTCTTCCAGCTCAATGGGAAGGTCTAGTGTGACACTGTTTCTATCATTGTCGCCATCATCCGGTTTTGCTTCTTCAATAGTAACAAAATTAAGCAGCAGGTTCTTGGGGGCATTCTTCTTCTTTTTCTTCTTCTTCTTCTTCATCATAATCATTTGCCTGTTTTCTGGGTTTGGAGTAACCCACTCAGAATTTTGTTTGTTTTTCTGAGAAGCCTTAAGGTGTGGTGATTGGCGACATCTTACTACAGCAGTGATGAAAATCACTAGGACGACAGTTATGGTGCCAGCAACAATGGCAACCACAATCTTGACGTAGTCAGTTGTTGGCGAGGATGAATTAGTTGTTTCAGTATTTTGAGTTGCAGGTGAGTCGATGCTTTTGCGCACCAGTTCATAAATCAGTGTAGCATTGGGCACTGACTCGTTCACAAACAGATTGACATTTACAACATTGAAGAGAGAATCAGGTTGTCCTAAATCATTAGCTTTGACTATTACTCTGTGTAAACCAAGATCTGAAAAAACACATTTCTCTTTCAGTGTAATGTTGCCTGATATTTGTTCAATCGCAAACAGTCCTTTTGTGTTTCCTCCAACAATGCTGTAACGAAGCTCAGCATTCATGCCAATATCATCATCAATTGCAACAACCTTGAAGATGACTGTGCCGGGTGTGGTGGATGGTAAAACCCATTCAAAGGAGTAATTGGAAGGAGGGTCAATAAAAATTGGTTTGTTATCATTGACATCAACTACATTTATGGTTACTTTAGCAGTTGTAGAACGTGATACCCTACCACCATCCTCAGCCATTACATAGAAAGTGTAGGATTCTTGTTTTTCTCTGTCAAATGAAATATTTGGCCGGATGACACCAGTCTGTGGATCAATAGTGAATTGATTATTCACATCCAAGATGGAGAGAGTAACTGCAGAATTCTCTCCATAATCAGGATCAGTCACAGTGATTAGCCCTACTGTGCCATGCTTTGGAAGGTTCTCAGGGACATAGAAGTTGTACTCATTGTGAGTGAAAATTGGGCTGTTATCATTCTGATCAAGAACAGTCACAAAGACAGTGGCATTGGACATTAAGGGTGGAATTCCATTGTCCTGTGCCAGGACAGTAAAGTAATATTTTTCCTGTTTTTCTCTATCTAGTTTCTTCACTGCAGTCAGGATGCCTGTACGGCTATCCAGGTCAAATTCAGGTGGTGCATCAAAACCTAACAGGTAGTTAATTTCAGCATTGCGTCCACTGTCTGCATCTGTTGCACTGATTTTTGTCAACTGTGCACCAGGAGAGTTATTCTCTGGAACAGAAAGGCTTATGAAAGACTGGGTGAAAACTGGAGCATTGTCATTTTCATCTTTTACTTTGATCAGGAGCATGGATGACTGATTCAAAGGAGGTTTGCCAGCATCAGCAGCAAGTAATTTGATGACATATTCTCTTGTAGATTCAAAGTCAAGAAATGCAGCAGTTTCCAAGAGGAATTGATTACTGAATACTGGACGTAATCTGAAAGGAACTTCATGATCTGTGAAGCATGTCACCCTACCATTATGTTCAGAATCCTTATCCATCACAGTTATGAGAGCAATTTTTGTGTTAAGCGGAGCATTCTCTGAAAGAAGCACAGTGCCATTGGTTGGATTTACGATGTATCTTATGTCAATTGACGGGATGTTATCATTGATATCTGTAACATTTACCAGCACCATTGCACTTGCTGGTTTTGATCCACCATCAGTTGCCAAAACCAGTAACTTGTGGCTTGGTGATTCTTCCCTATCCAGTGGTTCTTTGACAGTGATAAGTCCAGTGGTGGTATTAAGGTGGAACAGTCTCTTAGCAATGTTGGAGACTAAATTGCTGAAATAAAAATGAATTCTGGCATTTTCACCGATGTCAGCATCTGTGGCGTGGAGCTGTGTCACTGAAGAACCTATAGGAGCATTTTCTGGTATACTGACTTCAATTTCCTTTTCTACAAAGACTGGGTGGTTGTCATTTGTATCAGCAACACTTACTTGCAAAATTGCTGTACTGGATCTTTGAGGAAAACCACCATCTTCAACTTTTACTTTCATCACATAAGTATCCTTCTCTTCTCTGTCTAACTCCTTTTGAACAATCAGCTGTGGCATCTTGTCTCCTTCTGGTGTTTCAATGATATCAAGACCGAAAGTACTTTGACCCTGGAAAACATGAAATGATACATAATTTAAATTTTATTAATATACAATATCACATGATTGTAAATTATAATTTATAAATTATAATTAAATGTATGCTAAATCATGTAATAAGAATGATTTCCAATTTCTAAGATCCATAGGAAAGTAGGATACTCTCTGAAAAAAATAGCAGAAAATTATAGTTCTGAGTTTCAACTTGGCCTACAGTTAACATTATGAACACAAACAATGTAAAAAAAATTAATATATTCAATACAAGATGTCTTTTAATAGTAAATGTCATTTATTACATAAATTATTTACATTTCCAAAGGAAAGGTACAGAATTTTCACAAGGATTGTCCCTGAAGTTTCACATGATAATGGAGCTATTATTAACTGTCTTGTTTTTAAGTCACACATTTAAATAAGACAATTAATGCAACATTTTAAAATAAATGAAATGAAAATAAGCATCCCATTTACATTTTATTGATGTCTCTTTTCATAGGAAAGAAAATGTTTTTCATGTTTAATTTATATACAGTGTGAAATTAGCAAAATGAAATTTATTATTTATCAGGCACATTTTAATAAAAATGTTTTATAAGAATGTGATATATTAATAATTATAATGGTTATTACAATTAACAAAGATAAAATTAGGGACACATGGTAATTAGTAAATAACTTTTTGTGATGATATTCAAATAGAATTTTAGAAAGGCTTAAATTCTCAATGCTTCAAAATTGCAAGTTATAAAATTTCTCCATTCTCAATTCTATTCTATTAATTGTAGGCATATCAATAGTGATTCCCTAAAATGGTCATGGAATTTTTCTGAGTATGGGACATATGGTGGTAAGTAAAAATAATTAACATACATTAATAATTAATGTATGACGTGAATAATAATCAATGACTTTCAAAGTATTTAAAAATGGTATTGAGGCCAGGCAGTGGTCATGCACACCTTCAATCCCAGCACTCTGGAGGCAGAGGCAGGCAGATCTCTGTGAGTTTGAGGTCAGCCTAGTCTACAGAGCAAGTTCCAGGATGGGCTCCAAGGCTACACAGAGAAACCCTGCCTCAAACAAACAAACAAAAAAATGGTATTGATATCAGCAAAATAATACACTTACTGAATTTTTAATAAATATAATGCTGTTTCAAAGAAATAAATATTCCAAAATTAATGCACTTCAAATGCAACTTTTCAACTTAGAACTTAAATATACACTGGTCAAACTATTAAAATTTTAATTACTAAGCTTGTATATTTATGCATTTTCTGCATATATATTTAGATTTTAGTCTATCTAAAATTTGAGTTGGGTTGCTTTTTCATAAAGATTAAATGAAGTTAAATTTCCAAGAACATACTTACTGTCATTTATTTATTTTAAATGATATTATAACAATCATAAGACATGTTTTTTGTAATGTTCAGGATGATAAAATAAATATATTAGTTGATGGATATCATGGCTATTGCTCTCCTGTTTTTTTCTTAATGAGTAAATTTTCAATATTAATGGAGCATTTAAATTTAAATTTTAATTCATTAAAATTAGAAACAACTTAAAATCAGTTAATTTTTTGTGCAAACATTTTAAATCGTTTTGGAATTTCAACAGCTCCATGTGGTTAATAGCTATTGTGGTGGATCATGCAGACAGCATACTTACATCATCAAACTATATGATTCAAAAATGTAACCTTTTATTTTTAGATTGTTCGTATTTTTAAATTATGTGTATGTGTATCTGTGTGTTAGTATGTAGTCATGGAGGCAAGAATCTTCAGATACATCTGAAGATGGAGTTAGCAGACATGGTTGCTGGGAAATGAACTTGCACACTCTAATTTATCACTCTTAACTGATGAGCCATCACTCCAGCCTCTAAAATAGTTTTCTTTACAAAAATAAAATCTACTGAAAACATACCTTTCCTCAAATATTTAAGTGTCTATATATGACTTCCTACCTTCATGTTTAAATGTCATGTGAGTGAATCACTAAGTCATTTATTTAATTATTTAAGCCTTTAATATACTAACACATGCAAGCATAGAGTAAAATAAAAAAAAAACAATTCATTGTTTATATGTACAACATGTAAGGATATAACATGCACATTAAGTGTTTCAGTTATAAATGTGTAAGATCAAAATATTGATTTTATTTTCAAAGACAGGAGAAGAGCTAGCAGCCCTTGGTTCTCATCAATGTAGACAAAAGAATATTCATTATGTTTATACTTATATATTTTTGCATTTTACATTATTAAAATTATATAGAGCATTATTCTCTGAAATAATTTTGATTTTCTGATAAGGGTATAATGAATGCAAAAGTGTTAATAACTAATAAAGTTATAAAACATTTTATAAACATTTGTGTTGAAATTATGACAAATATTTGTAATTTGTGGCTAGGGCATTACTTATGAAATATTAAAGTGTATATCTGTTAAACAAATATATGTCCAAGCAATATGTAAAACTTAGAGAAAATGACATTAAATGAAATAATTAATATGACTTTTTAGACTTTGATACCATAAATTACATTGATTTCAAGTACATACAATTGCTAGTTCTCTAATTGAGGTCAAGAACGTTTATTTTATAGACTTAAAAAAAAACTCCTTAGTACAAAAGGCTTTATTTAATCAATGAGTGATATTCCTTATTTGATTAAAAAATGACCTTTGGAGTTGTTAATACATGTCAGACCGACAGACAAAAACCATGCTAAAATAAATAAAATGATAAACTTGAGTGAGTCTCTAATTCTATGCAGAATCATATAGGATCAAAGAACTAAAAGTTGATGCTGAACTGAAACTCCCAAGAGACATACTTTTGCTTTTGAAAAGTAATAGATGTCAACACCAAATTTTGCCTACTGTTCTGGGAAAGAAGTAGCCCAACCACTGTGGTAAACTATAATATTTTTGACATGCATGTGCATAACACCACTTCATTGCTTATTGGAAGGTAATAAATAACCCAGCACTTTCAGTATCATAAATCTGGTACAGTTGCCCAGAAAATGCATACAGTGCCAGTAAGTACTAAAAATAGTTCCAAAGCGATTGGATTCTAAAACTGATTAAATAAAGGCATTTACTCTGTAGATCAAGAAAAGGTGGTGGCAAGACTAAAAATTCCCTCCTCAGCTTTTACTACTGCAAGATTTATTTTTAAAAAAAGTGATTTTAAAAGTTGTGGGTTTTTTTTCTCCTTACATATACAGGTACATCTTTGGGTAGAAGGAATGATTTTAGGTTACAGAACAGTTTGAAATAGATAAACTATAGTGAAATGGCTATTTCAGAAAACAGTAGGGAAATATACTTAACATTCTCATTTAAAATGGAGGATACTATAATGAAATTGCTTTTATTCCACTATAATTGTCGTTTGCTGTATAAGTTGTCAGACTATTAGAGATAATAATAACTATTGCTTATCTATATTCGATAGCACATTGCCATTTATATTCTATGCACTATTTCTAGAGTCTTTCTTTCACCATTCATTTATAGCACTGTGAAGGGAAATACAGCAAATTGGATTTTAAACAAAATAGCTTGAGTTGTTAGTCACATATATGTCAATAATTCTGAAGCCACAAAGTCCTTCTTACATTATGTTTAGAGTTAAGGAAACAGAATAATGTGTAAGAAAACAAATCCCTACTTTTCAAAATGAATTTGAGCTAAAATATTCATAGTAATAGTGCAAATTTGGGTAAAGTAACACAGTGCTTATGATATCCTATATAATCATTTCATTACCTGCATTTAGCAAAGCTTATTATGAACAAAATATTCACTTTTTATTGATATTACTCAACATTTTTTAGTGTCATTACAAAGAAATTCTTTCACTGCACATTTCTTTTAAAGATTTGTAATTTCCTTTTGGAAGTGAATAGATATTTTTAAAAAGTTTTGAATTTTTTTTAAGTTCTGTCTTTTTATGGCTATGTACCACTGCTTACTCTATTAAACCAATAAACATATTATTGACAATATATCTTCAGATTGAAGGTTTTTATGTATTAACAACTACACAATGCTGATACTGGAATCATTATTGTTGCTTGACGACAAATTTAACAAATTTATTCATTGGATTCCTCTTCATTCCTTTTGCTTTTTGTCTATTCTTCACTTAATTTTGGAAATATAGATGTTTACTTACAGAAAATGAGTAAACCTAGGCATGTTTCTGCATGCCTTTATACACAGCATTTGGGATCCTGAGGCAGGATTATCAGTTCCAATGTAACCTGAGCTAAATATTGAGTTCCAGGACAGCAGAAAAAGGAAAAATATGGAAATGACCAAATGTGAGACATAGAAAAGAAACGAATCTAGAAGGAACCTCACAATATTTGATGAGTACATATGCTAATTCCAAGTTCTAATTCTTGCTTGTAATATTTGCCTCTCTTATACCCTTTTCTCTCTGACTCTAAGATTTACAAAGGTTAAGCATACTCATAACTCTGAAAATTATTTTACTATGTCAATATTTGATACAAAATTATACAAGAACCAGAGATTTTACTGTTAAATTTTACTTGAAAGTATTTTATTTTAAAGAATATATCTCCAAGTTTGTAATTTTTATGCCTAGATAGTTTAATTGAATGAAATGCCATTCCTAATTGCTGCTAATCAGCTCTTTTTAAAATATATTCCCTTGTTCAAAAGTTAGATGAGCAGAGTTTACAAGAAAACAGAAACATAATGTGTCACATCACTAAACACTAATATTTGAATGTCCTTCAAGTATGTAATAGCTTTCCTTGTCCAAAAAGGATACTGAAACTCACTGAAGGTAAATGACTTTTTTGTCAGAATCCAAACAAGAACTCTGTATTATGAAGAGTTCTGAGCATGAGATAAATATCAGGTAATGGTTATTAAAAAAAAAAAGAAAAATGAACACCACTGTTTTTTGTGTGCTTTTATTTTGCTACAGTTTGATATATTTAGGGGTTATTGTTTTATTGGTTTGTAGGGGTTTTTTGCATTATGTTTAGAGGTTTTGTTGTGATTTTTAAAAAAGAACTATAAGTTGGGTGGGTTGGGACAGGGAGAGAATCTGGAAGGACTTAAAGGAGAGGAAGAATATAATCAAGATATATTTAAATTTAAAAACTGTTTTAAATAATAAAACACATAATAAAAAGAAAAGAATAAGATGATGCCAAACTGATTCCTACAATAGATAATCTTAGTAATTTGAATAAACTTTACCAGAAATTTAAAAAAAAAAACCACAAAACAAAACAATAAAACTCTGCTTCCTGATTCTGGAACATTAAGCTATCCCCACAGGTTTCTTTGAACCTGGGGGCCTATCCTTCCACTGCTCCAAGAAGTTCACCATATTGACATAGTCCAGAAGTCCTGGCCTCAAGAGATTCTCCTGATTTAGCCTCCAGAATATCTAGAACTACACAAATGATGCTGGCATAACTGGACATCAACATGTGGAAGATCACAAATAGATTGATATCTATCTCCATGCAAAAAACTCAAGTCCAAGTGGATCAAAAACCTCAAAATAAAACCAGTTACACTGAACCTGATAGACGAGAAAGTAGGGAATAGTCTTGGACTCATTTCTACAGGAGACCACTTCCTAAATATAACACCAGTAGCACAGACACTGAGAACAATTAATTAATGGGACCTCCTGAAACTGAGAAGCTTCTGTAAGGCAAAGGACACAGTAAATAAGACAAAATGACAGCCTATAGAATGTGAAAATATTTTCACAAACCCCACATCTGACAGAGGGCTGGTCTCCAAAATATAAGAAACTCAAGAAACTAAACATCAAAATAACAAATAATCCAATTTAAAAATGAGCTATAGAGCTAAACAGAGAATTCTCAAAGGAAGAATTTCAAATGGCCAAAAGACATTTAAGGAATTGCTCAGTATCCTTAATTATCAGGGAGATGAAAATCAAAACATCTCTGAGATACCATCTTACACCTGTAAGAATGGGTAAGACCAAAAGCACCGCAGACAGCTTATGTTGGAGAGGATGTGGAACAAGGGGATCCACTGTTGGTGGGAGTGAAAACTGATACAGCCACTTTGGAAATCAGTATGGCAGTTTCTCAGAAAATTGGGAATCAATCTACTTCAAGACCCAGCTATACCACTCTTGGGTGTATACCCAAGGAATACTCAATCATATCCCAAGGACACATGATCAGCTATGTCATAGCAGCATTATTCATAATAGCCAGAACCTGGAAACAACCTAGATGCGCCTCAACTGAAGAATGGATTAAGAAAATGTGCTACATATACACATTGGAGTACTACCTCAGCAGAGAAAAAAAAATGATATCATGTAACTTGCAGGCAAATGGATGGAACTAGAAGATATCATCCTGAGTGAGGTAACCCAGACTAAGAAGGACAAACATGGTATGTACCCACTCATAAGTGGATACTAGATATAAAGCTCTAGATATAAAGCAAAGGGTAATTAGGCAACAACCCACAACTCCAGAGAAGCTAACTAACAAGGAAGACCCAAAGAGAGATGCATGGACTGCCCCAGGTAGGGGAAATACCTGAGATCTCCATGAGTAAACTGGAGATGAGGGGTGGGCAATGGAGGATAGAGGATAGGGGATGAGAGCATAAGAGCATAAAAATAGGATGGTTGAACTGGAACAGGGAGGGAGGGAGAATGCAGTGAAAGAGATACCATGATAGAGAGAGACATCATAGAGATAGAGAGAAACCTGGTGGTAGGGAAGTTGCCAGGAATTCCCAAGGATGACCTCAGGCTGGGCTACTAGCAATAGTGGAGAGAGTGTCTGAACTGAACTGGCTTGCCCCAGAGATCAGACTGGTGAATACCCTAACTGCCATCACAGAAATTTTCTCCAATGACTGATAGAAGCAGATACAGAAATCCACAGCCAAACACCAGGCAGAGCTCCAGGAGTCCAGTCAAAGAGAGAAGAGGGATTCTATGAGCAAGTGCATCAGGATCATGATGAGGAAACCTGCAGGGTTGACCAAAACAAACTAGAAGGAACTCATGAAAGTCGGATCAATGGCTGTGGAGCCTCCGTGGGACTGGACTAGGCCCTCTGCATGGTGAGACAATTGTGTACCTTGATCTGCTTGGGAGGCACCCTGGAAGTAGGATCAGAATCCATCTCTGTGCATAAGAGGGCTTTGTTCAGCCCACTGCCTATGATGGGACACCTCTTGCAGCCTTGAGGCAGAGGGAAGGGCTTGGACTTGTGTCTACTGAATGTGCCTCCACATAGGAGGCCTTGCCTTCTTGTGGGAGGGAATGAGGCGTGGGTTGGGAGGGGAGGTGGGAGGGCAGGAGGAGGGAAGATGGGGATCTTTGATTGGTGTGTAAAATGAATGGAAACATATTCTTAATTTAAAAAAAGACTTGTGGAATCTCAACAATATGGCTGTTTAAACAAGAACTAAACAATGACAACAGCTGTCATGCCAAATGGGATCGGGGTAAGCTCATGGGGCCTTACCCCTAGATGGAGAGCTACATATGATTCTACCTGACGAGATAGGGAGAAATAATATTCACCAGGTATGAGAATCATAAGTGGTTACCCAATCATATACATACATACAACTTAAAAAAGACTCAGCAGGTCACTTTATATATTTAACCACATATATGAAACAAGTAACATGGAACATGGAACATATATGTAACTTTTAACAATAAAAAGTTTTTCTTTTTTTAAAGAGGCCAGGAGTTTAAGAGGGAGCAGTGGTAGGGTGGGACATGGGAAGGATTAAAGGGAAGAAAGGGAAATTGCATAATTAAGTTTGAATTATAAAATATTTTAAGGATTATCTTCCATGCTATCCTTAGTACTACTCTATTACTTCTGAACTGTAACATTTTTTGTGGATAAGTCAGATTCACAAAACATAATTCTCTATGCTAGGTAATTAAATTATAAAATATTTCACTTTATGTTTTTGTTTTTCTTAAAATTTTTCTTTCAACTGGGAAATTATACAAAATAAATTATCTAAAATACTTTAGAAATATTTCATGTGTAAAACCCTTAACTTGAACTATCATTAAATCAGTAACTAATATAAAGATTAGTTTTATGTAAATTGTAAAGTTAAGTCTGTTAAGAAAATGTTTCATAAGCTTCATAGACCTTGATGTAGAACTAAGTGTTTGTTGATTAATAATGAATAGCTAATATTCAAGATGCCTGGATACAGTGTCAGAAACAATTTCTGGTTCAGAAAGTCAATAAGATGATATTTTCAGGAGTAGGAAAAATAGTGTTACATGATCTAAAGCTTTACCACAATATTTTCCCTTGTAAGTCTCAGGGTTCAGTCTCCTTCCTTCTATCTTTCATTTTCTGTGCTTTTGTTGTTCTTTATTTGCTTGTTTTATTTGTTTTTATTGTGGTGAAGACAGTTTTACTATGAATCCCTGACTAGTCTTGATCTAATGTCCATCCTCTTGACTCAACCTCCTGATTTCTGGGATTTGTGTCACTATACCCAGCTCTTGAGTGTTTCCACTTCTGCACAATTGAAGAGACTCATCCAATTTCTTTTGCATTCGATATGCTCAATGTACAGCATCTCTATTTTTTATTCCTTCAAAAAAGATTATACTTAGCATGGGAAATTAATTTTTTCTGGGTATGAATGACTCTACTTCTTTAGCAAATTGAAGTGAGAATTTCTCAGAGGTTTTTTAAAGCCCCTTTTCCTGGTTCTTGTGTGCTTTAATCCAGGGCAAAAAAGAACTACTCCAATACGATCTACAGTTTCCTACTACTTTGGAAGCACCATAATGGTATCACTATGAAATGTTCCTCCATAGGATCATGATTTGAATGATCTTTCCATATTTGTTATTGATACTTTGGGAAATGATACTTAGCTGGAATAGGTAGGTCACTTGTGTGAACATTTGAAGTAGATGCTAGATCCTCATTCTGTCCCTCATTCTGTCCCTGCTTTCTACCATGAACTAGGTCATCTGTCAAATATTACTGTTGTCATCATATGACTGAACTATGTCAGATTATGAGCTAAAATAAGCCCTTCCTTCTATAACTGTTTATGTCAGGTGTTCTGGCAGAGCAACAAAAATAAAACCCACAAAAGTTTCCTATCTTGTGAGACAATTTCTAACTCTGATATATATCAGACTTGTAAAGCAACACCATAATATGAAAAACGCCATCTGTGGTCTAGAAGCATAGCTACTGTTCATGTTTATAGAGTCATAAATGTATTAAGCAAACTATAAGTATTTAATTTCAACAAACATTATGAACTATGACACTGATTTTTAGAAGTAATTTATGATTAAGATCAGTTTCAATTATTAGTGATAATATTTTTATAATGCCAAATATTTACATTTTGCTCAAGAGAAATTATTAATGCCTTAATAATTTTACTGTATTCTATAACCTCCAAAAGAATAATAACATCCCTGTAATTTCTGCAAATTACTTAAAACAAAACTTCTAAAGTGAAGTATATTTTCCTAAATAAACACAACTTGTAATTTCTGCAAATTACTTAAAACAAAACTTCTAAAGTGAAGTATATTTTCCTAAATAAACACAACTTAAAGGTACTAGATTAATGAATGTTTATTTCTAAGCAGTCGTATTAGTTGTTTTACACACTGTTATAAATTTATGTGCTTCATTCACATACCGAATCTTCAGATAAATTTTAATTTGCCTAATTCACTTTTTAAACATATTACAAGTTTAAGTAAGTTTTTCAAGGTTTTCTATTTTAATAATACCAATAACTCTTGTGAAATCATGAACTCAAACTAGAAAAGTAAGCTTCCTAATGAAGAAATAATCCTCTTTTACTAGTTGAACTCCAATAATGCTGAACACATATATAAAGAAATACACTCATGTCTGCAATTTTTCTCTCAAATTGTCTTCTAAATTTGGAAAATAGATTAGTAAAGGATATTTGATTAATATACCTTCCTGTACCATGGAAACTAGAATGTATAAGTAAAGGCTCTGTATAGACAATGACTTAATTCCTTCATTGTCAATGTGTTATGGAGATGATATCTTTAGCAATGGGACCTTTCTATCAGTTTGTGAAGAGAAACTTATAGTCTTGGCAACAGCCTGGGTTGTTTGTCCAACAACTCAATTACTGCAACCCAATCCAGGTACTGAATATTTTCTTTGGTGACAAGAGAGGTCAGCTGGGAACCTGTCTCCCCATTATTTGATGATGTAATTTGAATAACCTTCGTGTGTGTGTGTGTGTGTGTGTGTTGGGTTTCCATATTACCCCTCAAATGACCCTTTTTTTTATAAAATTCAAAGTATTTTAATATCACAAGAAAATGGGAAGATATTTTTATAAATGTTTCCTTACAGAAGATATTTTGTAAACCTTGGACACATTTGTTTGTCATAAATGGATAAGAGAATGTGGCTGGTAAGCAGTAATCAGAAGTCCACGGTGCTGCTAAACTTAGTACAGTGCACAGGACATTCTATGTCCCAATGCAAAAGAAAGATACAGAGTTACAAATGTGAATTATGTCTATGAAAATCATTGAATAAACAAAATAAGAACTTCAGACCTAAGAAAATACTTAATTGTATTTAAAGACAAATTTTACTCTGAATTCTATACTACTGGAATTAAAAATCTAGGTCTAATACAGAATTGGAGATAATCAAGAAAAATGTAAATGGAGAATAATTTTTTATGAGAATTATTGGTACAAACATAAATCTTTAAGGGGATTAAGCAGACTATAACAAACATGGTTTTGTTTAGATTTTGTTATTTTGTGATTAAAAGAACATTTGAAAAACCTGTAGTCAATAATAACTAAGAGTTTTATGAAAATACAAATGGGCTTTTAGGAGGAGGAATTTTTAACAGATTTTTTATGCTAGCAAATAATAAAAACAAACTAGTATAATAATAAAAAGAAAAATAATTTTCATTTTATTCACCATTTGAGAAATGCATCCTATGTTCACTTTACTGTGTGTATGTGTAGGAATGGGTGTGTGTTGCTGATTTACAAGATCAGAGGACAATTTTTGGGAGGGACTCATTTCTTTCTAGCCAACATGTGGGTCTAGGAATCAGACTTAGGTCATCTGGCTTGAGAGCAAGTGTACTTACCCATTAACAGTTTCAATGCCACTCAAACTAATTATTTTAACAAAGTAATTTATTTGCATGACCAAAGAAAATAACACTTAAAGGTCCTAAAACGTGGTACCTTAACAGTAGGTGTGTTGGCTTTTATGTACATGTAAAATATAATATTGAATTCAAGTGAATTTGATTAGTTTATTAGACAACCCTATTTTAAAAGTGGGAAAAATGATTTAGTATACAGGTATCTTGATTTCAACTAAATTTCTAAAACTTAAAGTGGTTCACATTTTTGGACCATTTCTAATTCAGGGAAAGCTGAATCAAGTGAGAAAATAGCTGAAAACATAAGAATGTGTATATATGCACAGAGGATATTTTGTTATACATGATCAAATCTCCAATATATTCATTTTATATTTTTAAAGTTAAATGTCATATTAGCTTAATTTATTTTATTGATATTTTATTTATGTAGACAAGGTGTTACTCTGTAGTTCCAGCTGACCTAGTGCTTGTAGAAGTCTCCTAACTAAGCCTCATAAGTGTTTGGATTATAAATGTGTACTACCACGCCTGACTTACACTATTTCACAACAAAAAATAGTGAATGCATATGAATGTGAAAGTTTTTACAAAAACCACAATATTTAAATATCTCAGTTTGTATCTAATTTTTATAATATTTTATTTTTTCAGGTCATATATGAACTATTATTCAACTTATAGATACAGTCAGTACAGTGTACTTATAAAATGTGGAAAATTTTCCAGAGTTCACAATATGCCTAATTTAATTTTTGAGAAATAATACTCATGTGCTACAGCATATAATGAAGACATTAGCAAGTCAGAGGAATTATTAATGTTTTGAAATCTACAAAGCTGATCTAGTTCATCCTTTACCTATTATAGCAATAACTCTCTCTTATTCTACGAAAGAGCTGACAAAAATGTCAAAAGATGTGACAACTCTTGACAGTTAAGGGTTATAAAATAAGTGTTTTAAGAGTATGAAGTTAGTAGCGGAATTATATTTAATTTAACTCTTTATTGAATTAGAGTTTTTCTATCCCTTATCCACTGTTAATAAAGCTTACAAATTTAATGTCATAAATAGTAAACTCTATTTTTGATTAATAAATAAATACATGACTTAATTTGAAGGAAGAGAAATGTAATTTTTCATCATCATAGGAAAATATCTGTTGTATATGTGGAAAGTCATATATCTTGAATAGCATATTCTCAAAAATGGAGTTCTAAGTCATAATGTCTAGAAAACTTTTTATGATATTAAAATTATTAAATGATACTTTGGAAATTTAAAAAACAAGATTCTTATAGTAGTTTAAAGTATTAAATGTGATAAAACTGAAATAACATTTCTACTTTACCAATGGGACTCAGTGCAAAAGTTAAAACTAGCTAAGTACACTCTCTTATTACTCAATAAGTTATCAGCAGTTGTAAGAAAAATGGTTTAAACAAATGTATGCTGTGGATTACTGATTGATAAATAAAACACTGATTGGCCAGTAGCCAGACAAGAAGTATAGATGTGACTAACAGAGAAAAAAATTGAGAGAACAGGAAGGCGGAGAGAAGGAGACGCCAGCCTGCCATAAGGAAGCATCATGTAAAGACAGTAGGTAAAGCCACAGAACACATGGCGACATATAGATTAACAGAAATGGGCTGAGTATAAGAGTAAGAGCTAGACAATGGTAAGCCTGAGCTAATGGCCAAGCAGTTTAAATAATATAAGCATCTGTATATTTATTTTATAAGTGGGCTACAGGATTGCTGGGGATTGGCAGGACCTGGAGAGAAAAACTCTAGCTACAAATGTATGCCAGATTATCAAGAATATTTCAAAGGATATTTAGCTGTATTAATGTAAGTTTCTAAAACAGTCATTTCTTTATAATTGCCTTGCTACACTGAGATTTTGACTCCATTCAAAGTCCAACTAGAAAGTCTATTCAAAATTTGCTACTACTCGCATATGAAATTCTCAAAAAACAAATAATTTAAGTATAAAAGGTTACTACTATTCTAACTAGCCATACAAACTATTTCTTTTGACCTAACCTCTTATACAAAAAGAACTCCATACATTGTAAAAGATGCTTTTTATATAACAGAAACCAAGAAAGTAGTATTGTAGCACTGATTTGACGTGAACAAAAAATTCTAATGGAGATTTGTGATTACCTAACTATATGAAGAATTCAGGTTTTAAAAAATGCTTTCTAGATTTGATGCCCATTAAAACAAAAGAAAAATTAAAAACTTTTTTAGGAATCTTCACTTAACTTTCCTGAAGTAAATAATTTCTAGAATCTTTAAGTTGTTTTAAAGGAAAGTAAACATGAGGATAGATGTGTTTAATTGACATACGATTATTTGCTATTCAAATGCAGGAATTATGCAATGTTGTGCTAAAACACTCTCACACATATTCACATGCACAAAGAAATCTGCATAATATAATAGCACTAATATGACAAACTTAGAGGTTGTGCTTGGATTACTATATACTAATTTAATACAATCACAAATTCTCAAGAAAATTACAATTCTTGGGTATATGTTTTAAAATGTAACAAGTCTTATGAATGAGAGTGAATAAGTAAATGTTTAGTAAATATTTATATTTAAAAAGATGATAAACATATTCTATAATATGTTTGTAATTTGGAAAATTGCTGAGACAAATATAAATAAATGTTATGAAGCTAAGTACCTTGACAATAAGCAAAATTTTAACTATTATATTATCAGAGTAAGTGAACTCTTTACCACCTTTTCTACTTAAATTGATTTTATTATCACCAGAGTTATCTATGTTTGTGGAAATTGCCATTAAATATATTAGCTAGACGTGTACTTCAATAAATTCAATTACTTTTATAAGGATTATATTAAAGCAGTCAAAGTGCGTCTAAGAATTAAGATGAGTTTGAAATAACTATACTTGAAATGTGTTTACAAATTCACTTAATCACTTCAACTTCTGAATAATATCTGATGAAAGACATTATTGACATGGAACATTTGTGACTAAAATAATTCTGTATTCAATGAGTCAAAATTTACACAACATTTTGGGAATCAAATTAAAACTTACCATTAAGGAAAAGTTTTGAGAATGATAATAGTATATGAGATACATGTAATAAGTGTAATGTATATTATCTATGTAATATGTGTAATGTGTAATATCCAAATCCCTGAGGAAAAAAATGTGAGGAAATCCACTAACGAAACTAAAACACATGATGTAAATTGAATTGCTTTGTGACTGGTATCTGTGACCTCATATTTTGAAATGTCCATTAATGGAGAAAGAGAACTGAATATAACTTTGATACAAACTTGGTTATGAATCAGTGATATCTATTATATTCAAACAAGCATAATGAGGAGAAATAAAAATCACTCATACAAATATTTATGATGAAGTCAACATCTCCTTTTTCTATTAAAAACTACTCAAATCTCTTGGACCTATAAGCAATTATTATTTAGAAATGAAGATCAAGCAGTTCTGTAAGTTGTCGTCTATTTAGGCTATAATCAAATGGTCTTATGATGAATAGCAACTTAGAAAAATGTGGAAAGGAAAAAGTAAATCACATTAAACATCTGAAAATTATCACTGTTTAGATCTTTTCCAGATATCTGTGTGTAGAAGCAAGACAGACAGTCTTTGTATGTTTGAATTATGATGAGGGGAATGGACATCTTGTACATAAACTAAAGTAATTATTAATGCAATTATGTCTGCTTTGCATGTCACTTTCTTGCCTATTTAGCATTTTGAGCACTACATAAGATGAACAATTTTAGTTTATAAAAGGATTTACCCTATGTAACTTCAATGACAGCCTGTTTGCTGCTAGATAATTTTTTTTTTATTTACAAGCTAATCTTTTATTAACGTAGATAATCTAGCTTGAGTGTTGTAGTGCTAAGGTAAAATGAAGGTGTTGTGTATATCTGTATGCTGTGAATGTGTTTCTCTGATTGCTTGATAAACAAAATGCTGAATGGCCAGTAGCCAGACAGGAAGTATAGTATAGGCAGGGTAAGTGAGAAGAGGAGGCTGGGAAGTAGAAGGCTGAGTCAGGGGACATGGCCAGCTGCTGCAGCCATGAGAAGCAACATGTGAAGGCTGAGCTGGGAAAAGGTACGAAGCCATGTGGCTAAACATAAATAAGAATTATGGATTAATTTAAGTGTAAGATCTAGCTAGCAAGAAGTCTGAGCCATTTGGGTAAACAGTTTTAACTAATTTAAGCATTTGTGTGTTTATTTGGATCTGCGTGGCTGCGAGCCGGGTGGTACCATGAAAACTTCTGTCTACATGAAGGTGAAGTTAGTTCAAGAGTTGATTTTATCCATGTGAGGTGGTAATTCTCTACCTTAAAGTAAATCAGAGTATCAGAAAGAAGAGGTTATGGAACATAAATCTGAAAAGCAGAAATAGGTGTAGAACTTTGACATTTGAAATATTATAACTAAATATTATGATTATTCCTGTTTAATTTAAGTTTTAAAAAAGCTGAGTTGGTTAGAGGATCCATTACATGGTCATCCTTACTTTATAGAATGCAAGTAAATAGCAGATAATCCAGTGAGCATCAAGGAAAGGTAACTATATACACACCAAAACAAATACAAAGCATATAACTGATTATTTCTTTAGTCTACACATTGAGTCTGAACTCTGTTAGAAATATGTTGTAAATCCACTGCAGGAAAATCATCTAGCAATAAGTACTCAAAAGAACAAGTATTTCCCAACCAAATATCAAAATAAGCAGTTATCTTTTTATACAAATACTGACAACTACAAATATGAAGGCACGTTATTATTTTCAAAGTTTCAATCACTAACCACGTAAGAAAGCACACAGCTGTGTATTTGTTAAAAAGCCAAACATAGCAGAAATCTCCACATAATACACTGTAAATGGAAACAAAAAGGCTACTATGAGCAAAAATAAATATTAATGCAGGATGGCACCATTAACAGTGATGAATCAACTAACATGAAATCATTTTGCAATCATATACCTAAGAAACTTTAACAGTACCTATAAACAAAATAAAGAGTATACTGTATGACTCACTGGGCCACACTACAGCTTCCCTGCCAAGATATTTTTTAAATTTGTTTTTGTTTGTTTTTTTTTTTGTTTTTTAAATTTTTAGTTCTACTTTTAAATTTTGTTTCAGAGGAGAGGTTGCAAAGTCAGATGGTGGAAGCGAGGGGATGGGGAAATGAGTAGGATTGGGATGCATGATGTGAAATCTGCAAAGAATCAATAAAAAGTTAAAAATATAATTGTCAGCACATCAATACTTGGTAAAAATTAATAAAGTTATATAAACAATAGTTTATGTTTTCTAGTATTTTTATGCATTCTAATTGAGATGCTGTTTCATAAGATGAACAAAAGAATAATAAATAATCATTTTTGACTAACTGAATAGTTGTCCAGTAATGAAAACTTAACTTTGTAGTTAAGTTACATTGAGATTTATCATTATTGGAATAAGCCTAGTCACTGTTTTGTGACTTATTTTTGTTGTCATAAATACCACAATCAAAAGCACCTTAGGAGAGCAAAGGGTTTATATGGCTCATAGGTTATTGTCCATCATAAATGGAAGCCAAGGCAGGAACTAAGGCATGACCCTGAAGGTAGGAACTGAAGCAGAGACTATGGAAGAATGCTGCTTATTGATTTGCTTTCCTTGGCTCTCTCATGCTTAGCCAGCTCTCTTCCACAATGTAGGACAACTTGCCCAGGGGCAGCATTGCCCACAATGGGCTGTGTCCTCCCATATCTACCACGACACAAGATTGTACCTGGAAGACACACCCATAAGCCAACTTAACGAAGGCAATTCTTAAATTGAAGTTCCCTTTTTCTGGTGTCTCAGTTCCTGGCAGGTTGACAAATACTAACAAGCACACATGTGTAAAATAATACCCCAAGGATGAGTTGCATGGTTCTTGCCCTAAACCTTTACATTTGAGATTTATTAAAGACTAGATATAAATAAGAACATCATATAAAATATACACTAAGTAATTGGAGAATAAATGAAATTCCTTAGTTATCCCACATGGTAAGTATATTGTTATATACCAATATTTATCAAGAAGTCTCATCTGTTAAATAAATAATTTCAAAAACAGATTTCAAAGACTTAAAGATATTAGAGCATCAGTTTTATTAATTTAGTTATCATGCATACAAATTTCAATGGTTTTCCTCATGAGAGCTCTACATGTATGATATTCTTTCTGTTTATTCTGGTTAGAAGTTTGATCTTAAACAAACACCATTGAAGGTTTAGAGCAAAACTTCCCTCATCTGAAAATGCATGGAAAGCTTTTGAATAAAATAAATTGAGAGAAAATGTCATATTCTTAAAGCATACACATGGATACACTGTTTAGCTCATGCAGAAACCAGCCAGCAATGTTCCAAGAAAGGAATATATGTTTGTCAGCAGTGATGACATTTTTACTTTTCCAGTCCCATAAGGGCTTCTACTAAAAGATACGCTCATGCTACTACTATGTTTCCTAAACCATTAAAAATGACATTGTGGCCATTTCTATATCCACTTGAAAAGCTCCCCCCCCATAGGAATTGCAATTTAGATAAACAATATGTTTGGTGGGATGGTATGGCTATTTGTAGTTGTTACCATAGTAATAACTCTCTTCATGTTAAGTTGAAAGATTTAAATGTTTCTAAAAGAACATAATTTTTTAAAATACTTAACTATAGAGAGAAAAAGCAGGGTGAGATCACTAAAGAATGAAATAATTAACACCAGAAAGTTATAATCTTATTTTATACTCAACTACCTCCTCTAGCCTTTCTTCATTTTACATTTATTTATTATTAAGGGACTTGAGTTTCTGGAAGTTAATGGAATATTTATTAGACTTTAAATAACCGAGATTTTATTTTCCGTATTTTGATATCTATATGGACTCTCACATTCATTTGCATAATCATTCAGCGACTTAAAACATTACTCTCAAATGAAAGTAATCTATAAAATTCTACATTTCTTAATTTATTTATAAACCATTAAACCATTTTTCTAAAATGTATGTATCCTGAGTTATTTAGAAGACCATTTTGTTCTTCTGTTAACCATTTATTTTACGATTTTCATTACTGACAACAAAGCTTTTATTGTTCTATTGTATGTTTGGTTCAGGACATTTAATATGTGTTTCCCTTGCCAGACTGTTTTAAGATGCTCCTTCTAAGTAAACCATCATCCTCAAAGGACACAGTTGTCCTCCCATAAACCAAGAAGAAATGTTAACATAATGTCAGATTGACGATGTCAAATTTTGAAAAACAATGTGCATGATGTTTTCCATTTGGAGTGACCAGAGATGTAAACCACAAACACACCATTACATACCACTCCTACAAATCCACTTATGAAAAGATAATCATGACTAGACTTATAAGGAAAAAGATAGGAAAACAAAAACAAAAAGTTCACACAGTGATAAAAGACAAGAGAGAAAATATGATTTAAAAAATGGCATATGAATGAGATGTAAATAAAGCAGTTCCAGATGGTAGAAGCAGTCTATGGGAAAGTATTCATATTAACAGCATCATAGTCATATGGAGAGACAGGAGAGGCAGAGACAAATGAAGAAAAGTAGACATCTGATTCAAGAGTTAAGCTAAAGAAGGTAAATGGAAGATATCTTTTTACTTTGAACTAGTTCCAAAAGTAAATGTGGAGCCAGTGTCATTGATTGAGTAAGAAAACAATGCTGTCATATTTTTCTTTGTACACATACATAAAATATGTATGAAAAAGTAAATTTAGTTTACATAATACTCTTTTTAAAGAATATAAAGCATCAGATCTCATAAAAAGTTAGCAATGGCTAATCTTAAACTATACATTAAAACTATTGTTGAGAGAACACTTTTCTTCAAAACATTCAGAAAATTTGAAATAATATTATTTTATTAATTACTATATACTCATTACTATTGTTAGGTAAATATATTTTATTTTTCTTGAGTATATGGTAGAATAATTGGAGTTAAAGATAACAAATTTGAAAATTAAGGTAATAGGCTAAAGTACTTATTAATACTGGCACAAGTATTGCCATTATCATCAAAACATTATTTATTTCTTAGCTCAAAATTATTACTTAACAAATATGTCAACAAAATATCACTACCATAATTGTAAAGCTAGTAATTTCTGAAGATTCTTAGTGAAAATCTTTTTTTTAATTTTTTTTTTAATTTTTATTTTGCAATACAATTCAGTTCTACATATCAGCCACGGATTCCCTTGTTCTCCCCCCTCCCGCCCCTCACCTTCCCCCCAGCCCACCCCCTATTCCCACCTCCTCCAGGGCAAAGCCTTTCCCCTGGACTGAGATCAACCTGGTAGACTCAGTCCAGATAGGTCCAGTCCCCTCCTCCCAGGCCGAGCCAAGCAATCCTGCATAGGCCCCAGGTTTCAAACAGCCAACTCATGCAATGAGCACAGGACCCAGTTCCACTGCCTGGATGCCTCCCAAACAGATCAAGCCAATCAATTGTCTCACCCATTCAGAGAGCCTAATCCAGTTGGTGACCCCTCAGCCATTGGTTCATAGTTCATGTGTTTCCATTCGTTTGGCTATTTGTCCCTGTGCTTTATCCAACCTTGGTCTCAACAATTCTCGCTCATATAAACCCTCCTCATTCTCACTAATTGGACTCCCAGAGATCCACCCGGGGCCTAGCCATGGATCTCTGCATCCAGATCCCTCAGTAGTTGGATGAGGTTTCTAGCACGACAATTAGGGTGTTTGGCCATCCCATCACCAGAGTAGGTCAGTTCGGGCTGTCTCTCGACCATTGCCAGCAATATCCAGAATATATAAGGAACTCAAGAAATTAGACATCAAAATGCCCAACAGTCCAATTAAGAAATGGGCTATAGAACTAAACAGAGAATTCTCAACAGAGGAAACTGAAATGGCTGAAAGACATTTAAGGAATTGCTCAACATCCCTAATGATCAGGGAAATGCAAATCAAAACAACTCTGAGATATCACCTTATGCCTGTCAGAATGGCTAAGATCAAAAACACTGAAGACACCTTATGCTGGAGAGGATGTGGAGCTAGGGGAACTCTCCTCCACTGCTGGTGGGAATGCAAGCTTGTACAACCACTTTGGAAATCAATATGGCGCTTTCTTAGAAAATTGGAATTCATCTCCCCCAAGATCCAGCTATACCACTCTTAGGCATATACCCAAGGAATGCTCAACCACACCACAAGAACCCTTGTTCAGCTATGTTCATATCAGCATTGTTTGTAATAGGCAGAACCTAGAAACAACATAGATGACCTTCAACTGAAGAATGGATAAATAAAATGTGGTACATATACACAATGGAATACTACTCAGCGGAGAAAAACAATGACATCATGAGGTTTGCAGACAAATGGATGGACCTAGAAAAAAATCATCCTGAGTTAGGTAACCCAGACTCAGAAAGACAAACATGGTATGTACTCACTCATAGGAGGATACTAGATGTGGAACAAGGATGACTGGACTGCTACTCACATCACCAGGGAGGCTACCTGGAAAACAGGACCCCAAGAAAGACACGGGGATTGCCCAATGACAGAGAAATGGAATGAGATCTACATGAACAGCCTGGACATGAGTGGGGGTAGTGAAGGGCGAGGGTCGAGGGAAGGAGTGCTTGGGTGAGCGGGAGATCCCAGCTGGATCAACAACAGAGAGGGAGAACAAGGAAGAGGAGACCATGGTAAATGAAGATCACATGAGAATAGGAAGAAGCAAAGTGCTAGAGAGGCCCACAGAAATCTTAGTGAAAATCTTAATAGGTTAAAATAGATTTGGAAATTTTAAGTATTTTTTGATTTTGAAGATTTCAAGCAAGTCTATAACAGTATGAATAGTTCAAGAGAAAATGCTCATTCATAACAATAAATATTTCCTACTTATCATTAATACAGGATAGTAGTTTCTATACTGCCCATTATTAAGCTCCATGGAGACAATGACTATTTTCAAACCTATTTTTCTCCCTCAAGACTTTTTCATTAGATGCTCATTAACTGAATTAAATTTATATCATTGGAATTGTACTAAGGTATTATGGTTATTTACTGGTACAGTGAGACAGAATATGTGGTCTTCATATTTTTTTTAAATTACATTCATTTGAAGTGATCAAATAAACTATATATATACACATACCTATACATGTATAAGAAACAAAAGAATACCAAAAATTCTTGGTAGAACTCTTTATATAATGCAGGGTTCAATGAGATCTCAAAGACAAGGTTAGATTTGATAATGAAAATCACTCTTTACCTTATTATATTTAATGAAACCAAACTTATACTTCTTGTTTCTAATGTCTTTCTATCATATAAATGCATATTCCATGATACTCTTCTTTGTTAACCTATAAATATAGAGATCTGTACATGTAGCAATTAAAACATCATACCATTAAATAGTCTTCTAATATATTAAAAATAAAAAACAGGTTTCTTAAAATTGATCACATGTACTTGTCTGCAATATTGCACAATAAATGAAAAATATTTAAATATCTATGCATAATTTTAGCTGCTATAGTGTGTGGGTACATGTGTTCATTTTGCAAAAATACTTGAGTGCATGTAATCTATTCTCATATACTTAGCTCTTTATTAAGGATGAGTTAACATTTCTAGATAAAGTGTTTTGTAACATTTTTATGGAATAAGATTGGCAAAGATTGCATTCCACAAGCAAACGAACAGTGAATATTGAACATTTAAATAATATGTAATAAAAGTAGCCTGTATGTTATTAGAATAAATTGAAGTCCATGTTTGTCTTCTATGGGTGTACCTAGTTGCTAGTTGTACCTGTAAACCAAAAGGTACTTCCAAGAAAAATATATTGAAACTTATTTATACTTAAAGCAGATAATTTGATCTATTATGCTATTTCTTCATTCATATTTTGATTCAGTTTCATGAAGCTTGAGATGAATGAATGAAAAGGAAAGCTATTAATTTATTTCATATTTAGAATTTGTGTGTGTGTATGTGAGTATACATGTGTATATGTGTAGGTGTGCTTATGAATGTAGGTATGCACATGCAATGATCCATGTGTGAAAGTCAAAGGAAAACCTCATTCCCCAGATTCCAGTTCATTTTGGATAGTGTCACTTGTTTGGCATTGTGCACGCCAAGCTGGCTGGCCCTAAAGTTTCCATGAATTCACCTGCTTCCCCCAAGCATCTTATCATAGCAGTAATCCAGTTTTACATGAAGTCTGGGAATTCTAACTCATGTACTTAAACTTGCATGCAAGCATATTATACAATGAGCCATAGCTCCTGCACCTATGATTTTATTATTTATTATTTATTTTTAGATTTATTTTATGTATATGTGTATTTTGCCTGTGTGTACATCTGTGCACCATTTTCATGGTGCCCACAAATGTCAGAAGAATGCATCATGATCCTCTGGAACTGGAGTTATGGATTATTGTGAGACACCATATGGGTGCTAGGAACCAAAACTGGGCCCTCTGCAAGAGCAGCCAATGCTATTAATTGCCGAGCCATCTCTCAAGGCCCTAGTGTTCTATTTCTAAGTGAGAGCTTTTTACATTCAGTTTGTATTTTCAGCTGAAGAAAATATTTGTCAAAACCATGTCTAAACACACATATCTTAATAAAAGCACAAATTTATATCAACTATTTTTATAGAAGAAGCATAAATGAAATCATAACTTATATCAGAATTATCTTATTGCATAAAACATACACGTGTGATATACAAATTCAACATTTTTGATATAAAAATTTTACCCATGCATTAACTCATAGAGATCCGCCTGGCTCTGCCTCCTGAGTGCTGGGAATAAAGGCATGTGCCACCACCACCAGGCTTACATTAAGTTTTTGAGCTAAGACTAAAAGAGCATACTTCATTTCATATTTCTACAGCAGAGTGTTGTTATAGCTGTTAGAATAGTAAACAAAAGGAACAATTTGTACCAAACATAATACCTACATTGGTACATTTCCTGTATTACATTGTTATCATTGACTAAATTTGAGTGTTAACCAGCTTTTTGTGACAAAAACTTTGTTATAATTGAAGAGTTATGTGCCAAGTTAGGTTTTTCTTGTTTAAATTTAGTTATGTCTTTCTGTTATTGCTCTATTCGCCTTTAGTAGCTAGTCCATTGCCTCAGTCCCTGTGTCAGTGCATTTTTGTCTTAGCTATTAAGTGATTCCTTTTGACATTCATAAAATTAAGCATTGTACATTAAGATGTATACAGTTTGGATCTATTTAATTTTGGTAAGTGGTAATTTTTTTTACTTATGTTTTAATAGTAAAATTAATATTAAAATATTTTAATAGTCAATTTAAGCACTAAAATAGTTATCATTTATATATCAGATGAATAAGATTAAAAGATCAAAAAGTCTTTACCTAATAGTAATATTTAGTAGTTTCTTATATTTACTTACTAATACTAAATTAAAAAATCATTATGTGAAAAAACTGAAAAGATTTGCTAACTCATTTGTTCTTCAAAGTCTTGATTTATAAATTACTGAATTGATTGTCTAACATATATGGTTCCATGTGGGACTATTACTAACAAGTGTATTTAATGTAATTCATTATTGGACTATGAATACTAACCAGGACTGTGATAATTGCAATGAAGTCAAAAGTTACTTGATCTTATTAGTGTTACATTCTCACTTTAATAAAAACCGACAGCACTAATAAAGATCCATTTATGAACACAATGAATTTTATGCTGTTGGTTTTCCTCACTGGAGGTGCGCTTTGATAATAACCCCAGCTTTTAGGGACCTAACAGTCATTAGCATTTAATAGTCCTCTTTTATTTCTGTTCTACAGAGATCAGAAATGATAATCCACACATCATAGAACTAAAGAATATGAATTCAAGTAATCTTAAAACTGAAAGAATAAACGTCTAAGTACACTATTTTATAGTTAATAAATGAGGATGTATTTGTACTGAAACTCTTCTGAGACTCTTGGGGAGCAAATAACATCTATACAGTTTCTAAAAACATTTACACATGTGATTTTTGTATATTTTGCCTATTATATCATTAATGAATCTTTTATCCCATTTAGTATTATATGACACATTGAGATACAGTTAAATAAAATTACTTTTTTGACAATAAAAATGAATGTTGAATGTTTTTTCTCTACAGCATATTTTTGATGACTCATATCAATAATCTCAAATTAACATCACCAAACCTTGTGGCAGAAAATAAATTTTGAATTTCAGAGAGCATATTTTACAATAAATGTAACTCTATGGTCATTTGTAGTCATGCAAGTTTAGGTTCCTATCAATGGGAAAATGTATATACATAAAAATAAGAGCCTAAACGCTTTACATAAAATAGACTACTCTTTTTGGTTGATGGAAAAAATTATAATGCTTTAGAGATGTATATAAACACATCTGTGCTTTGATAGGGATGATCAAGGGTAAATTTTGTCTTTATGCTCTTTTAGGCACAAAACAAGCATAGTTTAAACATTGTCATTTTCTCTCAAGAGAACCAATCAGCTCACTGTCATTGGGATGGTATAGGAAGTTTACTGCTGACATATTACAAAAAAAAAAAAAGGAAATCAGAGGCAAAACATATGTTGAAGACATATGTAACTTCATCATACACACTATTTCCCAAGTTTCAAACAGGAAATAGTGTGTACCTCTGGTTTTTGTCTATATACTGTGTGAGATAGGGTGCCTGAGGGATGTTTCTGTTTGTGAAAACACTGACTTATCTGTCAATAAGACCTAGAGAATGCAAAGGGGTTTTAGGAATAAAAGGTACTAGAATTTTAAAAAGTGAAACCTAAACAGATAGAGATATTTAATTTCTTAGATCCAGCTTAACTCTTTTTATGATGTATTGAATATAAATACGTTTTGCATAGATGCACATATAAAGATGATAGATAGATAGATAGATAGATAGAGAGAGAGAGAGAGAGAGAGATAGATAGATAGATAGATAGATAGATAGATAGATAGATAGATAGATATACCAAATTTTCAAACAGTTTCATCTGAGGAGAAAATATATTTGAAAATTAAATTCATGGGAATTCAAATTGCATTATATTGTTTAAAGCAGAGAAAAAAATGTTTCACATCTAGATTTTTTTTCTAAAGATGCCTGTATTTATTTATTTTCCTTAAAATCATAATGTTCTGTTTAAAAGCTTGAAAATAAACCTCACCAACATCATGTAAATGACTAATTTAGTTCTTAAATTGATTATTCTAAAAATTAAAAATCTTTTTTTAATAAAGCAGAATAACTTCATGCTTTCATCGAACACTCTCTCCATCATCTCTCCTTTCACTCTTCTAGCATTAAATTATGTCCTGGTATCTCAAGTTTATCTGTCAGTCTGTTAATCAAGTTTAAGAGTCAAAAAGTACATTCCAGTTCCTAATCATATTGCTTACAAGTTACAGGAGAATTACCATTCTAAGACACATTTTTTACATATTATACACAGGGAATAATAATACTTTCTTGGTTTGTGCCAGAGCATACATAAAATCACAGGATAATATGAACCCAAACTTTACTAAAACATTTACATACTAACTAAAGTTTTACTACTATTCTGTGCTATACTTTATATATTCTAGAAATATTTATACATTTAATAAATATTCACCATTACTTTTAATTCAGTTAGTTAATTTGAAACTGTAAATAGACCTAAATTTCCCTAGAATTTTTTCTTTATTTTCTTTCTGTTATTTGACCTTTACATATATATTTTATATTACCCTAGTTACTACCAACTGCAATTTTGCTACTCTGGTATTCAATGAAATAGATAAGATTAATACCAATTAAATATCAACCTGTGTTGTAAGACAGCAAGTCTTCTAGAAATTATTATTGTTGGCCTACTTACTTTCAAACATATTGATGAATCAGAACACTTTTTTTCTTGTTGTTGTTGTTGTTTTAGCTACTTCTCCCACAGAATACATGCCACTTTCCTGACAGGACATTTTTTTGCAAGTCAAAGTGCATTCAGTTAGTGTCACCCATGTCATAGCCATTTTTGTGCCCAGGGCAATACTTTTATTCCATTCTCATTATTTTTAACAAGCACTTCGAACAGTATTTGTTCATGGTCCTATACAAATGCCCAAGTACTTCAGGTACAATATATAGTTATTTTGTTGTGTCATGTGTTCTGAAGCAGAAAGAAATTATATGCCAAATTTCTACAAGTTATTGACAATTGTATAGTGAGACTATATCTACCATTTCATGGCATTTTTTTTAAGAAAGTGAAAAATGTAAACAAACATATTTTAACAAAGCTGGAATCATTCCAGCAGAATTGTTTCATTTAAATTTGCTAATCAATTTTCAAGATAAATATGAAACTGTGTAATGTTGTCCTAAGGGCAAAATTATTCCTTAAATGAAGTCTAGCATTTTAAAAAACACATTTTTCAGAATGTCTAGTCGAGGGACCCATGATAGTCCTATTGTCTGGTTTCAGTTTTTTAAGACCCCTTTTTAATTTAAATTTATCCTATTGTTTCCTAAATAAACACTTTGTGTTTAGGATCTGGTGTACAGTACCATAGTCACTTATTAATTATGGCTATTAAAATTGATATTAAGTTAGAGGATTCTGGAAGCATTAAACAGACTCTGGGTTAAAAAAAAAGAATTCTATGAGCATAGGGCATCAAGACTACAATGGGGAAACCTACAGAGTCAACCAAACCAAGTAGTGGGAACTCATGAACTGTGGACCAATAGCTGTGGAGCCTCCATGGGACTGGACTACACCCTCTGCATAGGTGAGACAGCTATGTAGCTTTATCTGCTTAAGAAGCCCCCTAGCAGTGGGATCAGGACCCATGCCTAGGGCATCATTTGGAGCCCACTACCTATGGTGGGACACCTTACACAGCATTGGTGCAGGGGAAGGTGCTTGGACCTGTCTAAACTGAGTGTATCAGGCTCTGCTACTCTCCACAGGAGGCCTTGCCCTGGAAGAGATGGAATGGTGGATAGGATGGGGAGAAAGGCTGGGGGTGGAAGGAAGGAAGGAGGGGAGGGGATCTTTGGTTGATATGTAAAATGAATAGAAAATTTCTTTATATATATATATATATATATATATATATATGTATATATATGCATGAAGTTTGGAGTGAAAAGTGATAGAAATATGGAAAGAGTTGGAAGGAAGTGAGTGAGAGAATTTGATCAAAATATGCTACACACATACACAGAAATAATTCAGTTTCTTGGTATCCTTTGCAACTTTTCAGGTACTCAAGTAACATATACTTAAAGGCTACCCTTTGTTTAACAAAGTCTGAGAACATTTATAACTGAAGAAAGTTTTATTGGAAAGGGTTGCTTGAGAATCAATATTGTTATAGAGTTTACATTTTAAAGTGTTAAAATTCACATTTTTAAGTAGTCAAATATTTGAATATATCTCCTGAACATTTCATATATGCTTCTGTACTTTGTGCTTTGTGCTTTGTTCCTACTTTAGCCCTTTAATAACTACAGAACAACCCATATACATATTTTTTAAAGAGAGAAAATTGAGGAGGTAGGACATTTGTTAAAAAATGAATTTGTAAAAAAAAAGAAATGTGCACAAAATTCTGATTAATATCTTTTCTGTATTTTTTCCAGTTCACAAGAAAAGCAAACATTATTATAGAGACCTAATCTAAAATAATTATTTTCAAATCTCCTAAACTGTTTTTTATCACTACTTCAAATAAAACCTTCTTTTTAGAATTAATTTACACACTCAAATATCTGCATTAATTTGAGTTCACTCAGGAAGTTTGGTGTCTTCAATTTCATTTTAAACATATGCATCTTATGAAAACAACAGGATCAGTTGAGCAATTTCCCCATATTATACATCCCCTGGGTCAAAATCTATACATTATAATGATCAGAATGCAATATGTGTATGTTCTTCCAGTACTTTACAACAGTAGTCATTATGCTAATTGTAATTTGGTAGCACATAATCTGCAAAAATATAAATTAAAAAAATATTCTATATCAATATGATATCTGCAAATATGTTCACTATCTGAAGACCATTATGTACATTTTATTATTTTGCATACCAATACCTGAACTTTCAACTATTCTACAAACTTTCTAGTAATTACAAAAAAATTACCCTAAATTCTTTAGATGAACTGAAAATTTTTCACAAAACTACTTAAATTTTTTATAAGAGCAAATGAATTCCATGTTTTCAAATAATTCAGACAAAAATATGTAGAACTAAAAGAACAGTGGCTAACATTAAGTCACACTTTGTGGATTGTGAAGATGATTAGGGATCTAGCCTTAACTTGAAATCATCGTGAAAAATTTCATCAATAATCCAAATACATTCAGAAAAGCTGTTAATAAAACTTTTAGATGGGGAAATATTGGGAAGATATGGAAGGAGTTGGGGGTCAGGTGATGTGGGTATATACTAACATATTTCATTATACAATGCATGAAATCCTCAAGAACAATGTTCTACTATTAACCTCTCATAATTTTGACATCTTTTCAAGTGCTAAGATTGTTTTTTGTCTGAAATAATGATTTAAATATTAATTGTCCCACTTAGAGAATATTTTTTACTCATTTTACATACCAAAGATCCCCCTCTCCCCTCCTCACTTAAAATTGTGTGTTTAGGTGAAGTTTATGACAGAGCCATGACTAGACAGATTCAAAGTCAGATACCAAAGTCTGTTGATTTGTAAATAGTATAGCTGAGCTCCTTGTCTGTGGCCTATATTAGTTAATGTAGACAAAAATGTTTGGAAAGGAATATATATGGTGACATTTTATTTGTGCTGAAATGTGACTTTATTTGTATGTTAATAAATAAAGTTGCCTGGGGATTAGAGCTGAGAGCAAGCCATTTAGCAGAAGTCTGGCGGTGGTGGCACATGCCCTTAATCCAATCACATGGCAGGCAGAGTCTCTGTGTGTTCAAGGACACAGCCAGGCAGTGACCAGAACCTTTAATCTCAGTAGGAACCATAGAGACCTGGAGGTCTGTACAAACAGGCAGTGATGAGAAAGTCATGTGGTTGGGTTTAGAACCAATGAGAAAGCAGAACAGAAAGGAAATTAAAAAGACAGGACACAGGAAGAAGGTCTCTCTCTCAGGGGAAGGAGAGCAGCGAGTGGTAAGATAAGGTGGTCTTAGCTCTTGGCTACTGCTGTGATCTCTGGACTTTTAACTCTTTATTTGGCTCTGTGTTTCTTATATAATAAGACCGTTTAGAATTACACTACATTTGGCACCCAATGTAGCAGAATTACATCTACAAATATATACACAGAGCATGTTTTTAAAAAAAGGTGTGATTGAAAAATGTATATTAGTGAATTTTCTCTAGTTCGCTTTGCATAAATATTGAAAAGTTAAGATGAAAATTTACTCATAATTTCAAAAAAGTCTTATACTCTATAAGGGAGTTAATACCTTTAACACAATATTTTTTAAAACGCACCTTAATTAGTTGGTAGTTTTGGACTCCATTTATTCCGATGTCAGGATCAATGGCTGCTGGAAGAGAATATCGAGAGTTTATAGCCGAGTTCTCTGGAATTGATATGTTGATGACAGTTGTCGGGAATAACGGTGAATTATCATTTATATCTTCTATCAGAAAGCGTATCTTGACCAATCTAAAAATTTCATCCGGCAAAACGGCAACTTCCACTTCGTAAAAGCAACGGGCATCCAACAAGATTCCAGCACATAATTTCTCACGATCAATGCGAGCACCAGTAGTGAAGATCTCACCAGTACCCTCTTCAATCCGAATCAGAGGTACATCCCCGGTTTTGTAAACCAATTTGAACTGCATAGGAGTGGTTAAGGACTTGTCGGGAATAAGCGACAAGTTGAGGTCTTTCAACAAATCGCCTATCAGGACGTTCTCTGGCATTTCTTCTCGGACCGTGTAATTCTTCTCCTGGGCGCCAGACTGAAACACGACGCATGCTAACAGGACCGCAAATATATACGTCCCGGACAACAAGTCCATACCAGTCTCGATACCACAGGTACTGTTTGTCAGCCCACGGTATACTGACAAAGAAAACACAGGGAAGGATAGAGGGAGGGAGAAGGAGAAACAAAAAAGGAGAGAGAGAAAAAGAAATTATTAGAAATCCAACCATAAACATTCATGTTAACTAAATGTTGTAAGTGCAAATCATTAAATGAAATATTAACACTAGTGATACTTAAATGACAAATTTGTTTTGAATCAACTATTATGCATTTCTATAGTAAGAAGATAAATGAAAAATTACCTATGTTCATTAAGAGATGGGCTATTAAGATCAGTGTTCACTATTGAAGATGTGTATATATTTTAATATATTAAGATATTTAAAGAAAATACAAATAATTTAATATTTAATTCAACCGTTAAGGAAAAATAAAAGGGCATTTGTTAGAATCACAAAAAATATCGTTATTTTTTAATCATGATTTCAAACACAATTATTTTACTGTCAATAAGCACTTAATATAGTATTCCACATTATCAGTTTCATTCATAAAAATGTACAACTGTCCAGATGAAAGTAGGCAAAATATATTGACACATGAAGGACTTGCTCAAGTCTGAATTCAAAGCAAAAATCTTCTAAGATAGAAAATGGGATATGTGAAAAATATCTAAATATAGGGGAGAAAGTATGACATGTAAAGAGGATTTGATTCTTTATTGTGTGAAGAAACCAATAAATATAAATTACAGTTATGAAAATTTCAGATTGCAATAAATATATCTGTTCATATAGGATTTTATGAAAAATAGTTTTTTGGTTTCTTGTTTTTATTTCAGGGAACAGTGAAACTCATACCTTTAGGATACTGATAGAATATAGGAATAAAACAAAAAGCTTATGAATATATATTATGATTAGAATTATAGGCCTGCTAAATAACATGTAAATACTTAATAGGAGATATGGGTTTAATATGTTCTAAATTTGAGAATTGCTTTTTGTGCATTGAAAAATGAAAGTTGATGCTAAAAATGGCATAAGAATAGACAAACTAAAGAATAGCTGGACAAGTTTTCAAAATAAAAAAGTACTTTTTAGCCGGGCGGTGGTGGCGCATGCCTTTAATCCCAGCACTCGGGAGGCAGAGCCAGGCAGATCTCTGTGAATTCGAGGCCGGCCTGGGCTACCAAGTGAGTTCCAGGAAAGGCGCAAAGCTACACAGAGAAACCCTGTCTCGAAAAACCAAAAAAAAAAAAAAAAAAGTACTTTTTATATAAAAATAGCAGAAAGTAGTGTTATTGTTTATTTAAACCACAAAAATTATCAGGAGATAGTTATGCTAATCACAGTTTGATCAAATCTTCCTTTGATAATATATAGCTCATCACTCCATACCATAAAACAAATGTTATATATGGATGAAGGGGGTAGACTGAAATAGGAGAATCAAACAGGGATGGGGAGGTAAAACAGGAACAGGAAGGGAATACAGGGAGGAAAAAGTAAAATCAGGGTCATTTGAGAGGTCATTCGCAAACCTAAAATAGTAGAAGCTTCCTAAAATATATACAGATACGAAGGTGATGTAAATGAAATTGCCAAATAAGAAGGCAGACTGGACATTGCTCATCATGAAATGAAGCTTCCAGTACTTGGAATGGGTAACATGAAATTGAGTTGTTGGCCTAAATCTTACCGTGGGTACCTTCAAACAATGAAGACTATTGCAAAGGCTGGAAGTTGTACTCTACAAGCTGATGACAAGACTCTATGCTAAGGGCAAAATCTACACAAATCATTGAATACAGAGAAGTTGATCTGGTGCCTACCTAGAACCTTCACCCCTAGGGACTTGTATTCATGGTACAGGAAGGTAAAAAAGGAGAAAGGTGAACACCAAGCCAGCTACAAAGCCTTTGAGCTACAAAACTAACCAGCCTGAAAGATAAGCTGGTGCAACAGTGGCACAAAGTTTGTGGTAGTAACCAATATTCAATTTAAATTAAAGCCCACTCCATGAGATGGAACCCATACCCAGTGCAACTTGGTTGACAAAGAACCTGAGAGTAGACCCCAGATGGACCTAGGGGAAAACCAAGTACTATTGTTCAGCTAAATGAATAAATCAATAATAGCATTCTGCTATGTTCCTTAGCTCAGCCGTCATTAGAGAAGCTTCCTGCTGCAGTAAATGGGAACAAATATAGAGACCTACAGCCAGCAAGAGAGAGAGAGAGGGAGAGAGAGAGAGAGAGAGAGAGAGAGAGAGAGAGAGAGAGAGAGAGAGAGAGAGAGAGAGAGAGAAGAGAGAGAATGAGACAGAGACAGAGACAGAGACAGAGAGACAGAAACAGAGTCAGAGACTTTGGAACATTCAGTCCTAAATGGGATATCTCTATCAAATCCCTCCCCTCAGAGCTCAGGGAATCTCTCAGAAATGGAGTATAAGAGCCAGAAGGAATGGAGGACACAATAAATCAACATCATCAAAAAACGTAGGAGCTCACAGAGACTGAGGTAGCATGCACAGAGCTGGCACAGGTCTTCCCCAGGTCTTCCGAATATACTAATGGCTTCCAGGTTAGTGTTTCTATGGGATCTCTGAGTGTGCAAACTAGTGGGTCTCTGTTTCTTGTGCCCTCTCTTGGTCTCTTTTCCTTCTGTTGGTTTGTTTTGTCCAATTCAGGTGTGCTGGTTTTTTTTTTTTATCTTGTTTTATTATTTTTTTTAAAAAAAAAGATTAAGAGACTAGAGAGATGGTTTAGAGGTTAGGATCACTTAACCTCTTGTTGCTCTTGCAGAGTAGCTAGGTTTTGATCTTAGCATTCACATAGCGGCTCACAACTATGTGTAACTCCAGTTCCAAGGGATCTAAAACAGTCTTATGGGTTTTGCAGGCACTACATTCACCTAATGCAGACAAAACATTCATATACATAAAATGATGAGAAACAAATCTTCCAAAAAAGTGAATCCCAAAAATTTCTTCTTGCTTTCATTTTTCCTTGCGGAAAATCATGAAATCTATTAAAATTCTCTGATTTTTAGTATTTATTTGTATTACTTGTGTGTGTGTGTATGTGTGTGTGTGTGTGTGTGTGTGTGTTTATTTATTTGCATGTGAGTGTAGATGTATTCAAATGTCAGAGACATTAGATCCTCCTAGTGCTGGAATTACAGGTGATTGTGAACTGCTCAATACAGGTGATGGGAATCAAAGTTGAGTCTTCTAGAAGAGCAGCAAGGCAAACACCCATGGGTTTTTATGCATCTCCTCAGTCCCCATTTCTCTAATTCTTTGACAAAATTCAACAATTAATTTAGATTTCTATAATTTTTTTTGTTTTGTTTTCACTCAGTCTTTGCTTTCTATTGTCAGTTTGACTTGCTTGGTATAGTCTTAATGTTACATATAAAGTAACATTTAATATCAAGATTATGAAAATATCTGTGTGTAATGTTATGTAATAAAATAGGAAATATTTATACCAGTGCACTAAACACCATCAAATGCTACACCTCTATAAGTAAATATGAGTAAATGCTGCTGTTAGAGCATGCGTCAGTTTTAAAAGATCAGTGGACAGATACACTTAAAATTCCATTATAGGAAATACTGATGCAGGCAGGAATCTAATACTGTTCTCAATATTTATTAGGGATTAGCAACATTAACAATGTTTCAGCAATGATTCTAAACATAGGAAGACATGATATAAATAGCTTTTTGTGTGAATAGAACAGCCAGAAAATGTGCTATTACCCTTTCCCGCTACATAGTTAAAAATCTGCATTTAAAATATATAACCATATGCAAATGGTGAATGACATGAACTGAGAAAAATGAATCTTTTCCATTTTCAGTCAGTAATAGGATATTCAAATACTTTGTAACAATTGTAATAGTTAACTTCAACTACTTGTGTGTTAAAGAAATAATTTTTATAAGTTATAGTCATAGAACTTCTGAAATATACATTATATATCTAACAATTTTTGTTTGTTTAGATGTTGGTATCATTTATAAATCAGTGATATATAACAATGAGGAAAATGAATACAGAAGCTATGCTCAATCTTAGTAACAACAGTAAAAGTCTATGGTCTGCAGTCTTCTATGTTTAGCATCATTTGGTCAATGATGAGCACTGGAATTAGACAATGTAGATTTGATCTGTGAATTACTGAATTTTTACTTTTTTATGAATGTGTGATTAAAAACACTATGTTGATACCATGAGCTTATGGGTCCACATATATGTATTCTCTAAACACTGAATCTGGGACACTTAAAAGTGTATGAGTGATTTTATAAATATTATGCAAACATAAGCACAATAAAAATGGGGCAGTGGCAGATGGAATTAACAGTACCACTCTATTCTTATCCTACACCTAGGTATTACACATTATTACAATTGGCAGAATGATACAGACTGGTTTTCAAAGCATTGCATACATGTTACACTATCTCTACACAGGAAAAAAAATAATTAAGACAACGACCTAATTCCATGAACTCCTAATTTCCCAATCCAGTCTAAATCTGTTTCACATGACCTGTAATATCATTGTCAAACTAAACATTTTAAAATGGGTTTGGGTATTTGAAATTCTTTCATGGGTTTTAAAACCTAGAAAGAAGAATAGGAAAAAAAAGACAATAGTAATTTCTAAACCTTAAGTGGATGTACATAATGAAAATGTCATTATGAAAGCGATTATTGTGTAATTATGTATAATTAATATATGCTAATAAAATGTAAGCCAATGCAGCCAATATAAGCTTCTATATCTTAATGAAACCTACATCTTATGACTCTAATATATTCTAGTTGAAATGAGCCTTCTGAACTTCTAGTAAAGAAAAAATAGAAAACCTAAAGAAGATATGTACTCTTTAGTTAGGAATTAATAACGTGAATTTGTGAGATTTTTTTCTCTAATTCAAAAACTATTAAACAAACTTTCTATGCTAAGCACAGTTATGGGTACTGAGAAGCCATATGTGAACAAAACAGACAAGATTCCTACTTTCCTACAGTTTATATTTAATAATATTAACCTACTAGTGTCTTTACTTCAGTCTTCAATTTCTGTATATTGGACTCAAAACTTACTCTACAAGGGTGTGGAGGATACTTATGTTTAAATAACCTCAGTCTCAAAATTTTCATGCTACCACTTACATTTAATAATTGAAAATTTTACTGTTAATTTAAACATTTTCCTTGAAAAGGTTGAGTTAATAATTCATGAAATGACAACCATGGAAATATTATGGATAAACATACAAATGAAGAGTCAGACATGGCCCACTTTTAGGAAAGTTTGATACATTTAACTCAGATACTCAGTTTGATACATTTAAAGCAGATACTCAGGAAATATTTGCTTACACATATGCCTGTATTTTTCTCTCTTCAAGAAAACATATCCATAGATTTCATTTTTATTCCCTTCCAAACTTTTCATGCCACAGACTAAAGCTAACTTTGGAAATTAATATGGTAAGCAGAATGAAATCAGGAAGAGAATTTCCAGTTTCTCCCTGGCACAGTAGTACCTGTGCTGTTTACATATTGTCACTTCACATGCTACACTGTGGTTGTATTGGCAATGTTGTATATAGACAAGAATCCTGACAAGAAAAGAAAAGCACAATTAAATAAGCACTTCCAAAAATGTAAAAAGAAAAGTAAAATGCAAAACTGAATATTCATTTTAAGGTCTCAGGAATTCGGGTCCAAAAAGAAAGTAAACAGGGGGACAAGGCCACTCATTTTTTGCAATTCTAGAAAGTATAAATCACAAAGTAGTGTACAAACATGTTTTACTTTATTTGGAAATAGGGTCTGAATTCCAGGGTTTAAAGTTCCCTGAGCTGGCCTCAAATTGCTGTGGGATGTTCTGTATGGCAAATGTGTTGCTCTGATTGGTCAATAAATAAAACACTGATTGGCCATTGGCTAGGCAGGAAGTATAGGTGGGACAAGGAGGAGAATAAAGCTGGGAAGTGGAAGGCTGAGTCAGAGACACTGCCAGCCACCACGATGAGAAACAGCATGTGAAGATGCCGGTAAGCCACGAGCCACGTGGCAAAGTATATATTTATAGAAATGGATTAATTTAAGCTGTAAGAACAGTTAGCAAGAAGCCTGCCACGGCCATACAGTTTGTAACCAATATAAGTCTCTGTGTTTACTTGGTTGGGTCTGAGGCTGTGGGACTGGCAGGTGAGAGAGATTTGTCCTGACTGTGGGCCAGGCAGGAAAACTCTAGCTACATCAAATTTCTGTTCCTTTAATAAAACCTGTGTCTTAGCCCTATGTGTAGCTAGGTCTACAAGCACCGACCTACAGATAAAACTCTTCAAGTGTTTGCTGGAATAGAACATTTTCCCAAATTGTAATGCTAATCTCATTTTCAGTATATTTTAATTAGTTATATGTGAATGACTAGTTTACATGCTATAGTAACAAGCTGTTAAAATTGAATAAATATAAGCTCCACAGCAAAAGAACATACATACTTATGTTGCTAATTCTCCTAATTCTACATGGCTCCCATCAATCAGATTATTTTTACATTATTTTAAGGCAAAATATACCCTTCAACATCCACAAGGTACGATGTAGTCGCTTATTTATTCATGTTCTTATGAACAAGAAAACTTACTTGGAACACGCAGTAAACAATAAAATGTTTCTCAGTATTGAGAAGTAAAGTAAGCACATTGAGATAAAGAAAAATGGCAACAAGAGAGAAACACTATTGTATCAAAGGGAATGACAATTGCAAAGTAGGATCAGGTATTTAGCTGCTCTATTTGATTCAAGTGTTTCTTGTATAACTCTAAAACTTGATACATTCAATTGAAAGATGTAATGAAGTACAATTATATAAAATGATATTTTCATTAAATTTAATTTTATAAAGTGATATTTTATTATATTCTATTTTAGACATGTGTAATTGTCACATTTGGGTTTAATTTTCTCTGAGAAATGGATTCCAATAATGTTTGCTTTCCTCTCTAAAATGTTTATCAAATACTGTTTCATTTGAACACTTGAGTGTCAATATGGTGTTAGCTAGTATGGTTTGAAAATCTGTAAAAATCAATAGTTAGCAGTACTTATAGGACAATTTATAATGATTTCCTTTCCATATTAATTTCATGCATATTTCATATCAGAATTGGAGAGTTTTTAAGATACCATTTTGCAGATGAATTGAAGATGTATTTAAGATGGCAAATATTCATCACATTCTTCTGCAGTCTTGGGGTGAATTTCATTATGATCATTCTAATGTCAAATACTTTAATGGAGTTGATAAATAAGTACAAGATATTTTGTAATAAATCAATTCCAAGTTAAAAATAAAAATGATAGCATAAGTTTATTCCACTTTAATTATTCTAATTAAATGTTTAAGAGTTAATTGAAGCATAACTGATTTTAAACAGTTTCTTTTTTAAACTTTATAACAACTATATACTATATCTAAAACTTATAGGAATTGATTTCTATATTATAAACAGTTATAAATCTATTTCACATTTGATAATCTTCTCCAAATGATTGCCTTATAAAAGGGTACAGGCTAATAATTCTTCCATGTATAAAAGTAAGGTGCTTGCATGCAAAACAAAAGATAAATAGAAACAAAAATTGAAACTTGGACTATGTTTCTTAAGTATATAATGGTCATAGAATATCAAAGAAGAAGTCAAGTGGTAGGAAGCAGTACTATTAAACAACAAAAAAGTTTCAGACACTACAATTTTAGATACTTGTTATGTATAAATTTTTTTAAATAGATTTGTTACTTCACTAGGTATTTGTTGAGTTACTTATAATGAGTCTAGATACTTATCATTAAAATAATATAGTCCTGAACAGAAACATGGTTCATATTTTATTTAGTACATCAATGTTCAAATTACCTATGTAGAGAGACCAATTAATATTTCTGTATTAATTGCCCAGTTTTCTAAAACAATGGATTGATTACAATATCTGCTCAAAGTATTTTATCAGGTTATCCCTGTATCAACTTGTATACTACAGGATGACTTAACATTTTTTCTCTCTGTCAGCTACTGATTTTTCAAAATCATGATTTCAGAAATATCAGTAGTTAAGATTCAAATAAAGTGTATCACCAAAATCTTGGAAATGGCAATTTAAGGCAAAATTGCATCTGACAGCCTGTGAAACAAATTCAGTTAAAATACTGATAGTGAGAAAGGGAATATCTATCATACCATTGTTTCCAACAATAGATGGAAGAATTTCATCTTTAATTTCCACATTCACTTATTTCCCTGGGGACACAATGAAGCTCTCCCTAGCAAAATGACTTTGGAGTGGTATTATCCATACTCAGAAAGTAAACATCATATACAACTAGTCAAAAAAGACCTGGCCACTTTTTCTTTTTTTTTGGTTTTTCGAGACAGGGTTTCTCTGTGTAGCTTTGTGCCTTTTCCTGGAACTCACTTGGTAGCCCAGGCTGGCCTTCAACTCACAGAGATCCACCTGCCTCTGCCTCCTGAGTGCTGGGATTAAAGGCGTGCGCCACCACCGCCCGGCTGACCTGGCCACTTTTAAAATGAGTCTTCCTGCCTGGTTTATCTCTTTTTTATTTGTACAATAAGTACACATGCTGGGTTCATCTAGAGCTATAAAATACAATTATAATGATTTTTTTAGTTCATTTGTTTTTCACTCATGCATCCTGAATGCATCCTCTTCTCCCTCCAATCCTCTAATCCTCTCCCCACCTTCCCTCTCCCCAAAATCCACTCCTCCCCTCCCCTGTTTACCTTCAGAAAAGGGCATGCCTCCCAGGGATACCAACATAACACAACATAACAAGACCCAAACACAAACCTTCATATCAAGGCTGGATGAGGCAACCCAGTAGGAGGAAAAGGGGCCCAAAATCAGGTACAAGAGTCACCCCTCACTCCCACTGTTAGGAGTCCCACAAATGCCCCAAGCAAAACAACCACAGCATTTAAGCAGAGGACATAGTACATACAAAGCTTCTCATACAGAGACAATTTAGAGATTTTAGTACATCTACTCTTAAGCTTTTCTCTTTTTTCAAAGTTAATACTTAAAAGAAATACCTTGTTGATTTATCAATTTTCCTCACATTTATAATTAATTATTTCACTGCTGTGGGACTGTATTAGAATTCCATATAAAACATAACATTAACTGTATTTATAAAGTATTTTTTTGTTTTTAGAATTAAAATTTTTGCTATGAACATATGCATTTGAAATAAATTTAGAAATATGAAAAAAGCAGTTGTATCACATGACAATATACACATGATCTTCATATATTATTATAATCCTAAGCAGTAAGACAAATACTGAAATATTTCATTCTGATTTTTTTCCCTTTCAGAGCTATTGAATTTTTTAATGCAAATGACAGAATAAGTTATCAGAAGTGAAACTGTCTCACACTTACTGTAACTGTCTTCACTCTACAAAGTTATGAACATGTGCTGCATTAACTCTTCCTATAAACTCACAAACAAAAACCGAATTCTGAACACTACATGATAAAATTACTTCTATTAGCAATTGATCTCATACATAACAGAAGAACAAAATCTTAGATGTCAAGTTTCATTGTGCCCCCAAAGTTTTATTTTCAACATTACAGTAATATTTAAATTATAAATATATAGATATGTGCAGTCCAATACAATAGCCCTTGTCATACGTAGACATAAAAACTAAAATTACACTTTAAAATGCAGTGGTTTAGTTCCATTAGGACAAATTTCAGTCTTTAATAGCTTAATCTGGCTAAGGCCTATAATATTGTGCAATATGGATTATATAATATTTCTACCGTCACAGAAAGTTCTATTAAACAGTTATTAGATCAAGATGACACAATTTTTTGTTCATGGACCCAGGAAAATAAAATGATAAGGAGGATACTTTATTCTTAGGTGAGCAACAAAATGTAGTCTAAACTGAAATGGTACAGGAAAACTGTTGATTTACTTAGGAATGAATACCATTTTCCTTATACTAAATCTTGAAAATATTAGGGAGAACTATTTTTTGTAACATTGACAACTTGTTAATTCCATAAAGTAGAGTAAAATCCTACATTATATTTAATGTCCTTCTAAAATTAATACATATAGAGTTGTTAAATTGAAATGTAATACAATTGAATTCCCACATGAGAAAAATCTTTTATTTGGAAATTATAATTCCTTTAGCATTTTTGTAAAAGTTACAAAAATTGTATGCATCTATGAAAATGCCATAATGAAACCCACTGTCTTTTATAATTAATGTATACTAATAAAAATATAAACTGTTTTAAATTACCATTCATCATCACAATTAAGCATGTTTAGGGGGTTTCTTTCTCTGTTGGTCCATTTATATTATTCCCTATAACCCTACCTTCTTAAAATATTACTTTTGCTTGGCTCTTTTGACTTTCCTCTCACTTGCATCAGGTCTGGAAACTTCCACAGCTTAAAGAAGTTTCTTGTACATGATATTTTCCTGCCCTAAAGTAGTACTTGTTGTAATGGAAGACCTTGGAAAAGTTAATTTTTTGGAAGAAATTTTGATACAAGGCATATGTAACTCTTGGTAATCTAGAGCATACTGTGTAGCCAAATTTGACTTTGAACTTGTAACAATTCTCCTGTCTCAACCTTGCATGTAGTGGGAATGTAAGTGTTTAACCACATTTGGTTGGAAAACTGACAGACCTTTCATTATATTTATGAATCTCCCTTTTCTACAACACTCTTCTTAATTTTCTATTTAAAATCAAACTGTGTGTGGCTCTAGCTGGGAGAGGAGGTGGGGAGGAATGGGGAGTAGTAAGTAGAGGGCAAACCATAATCAAAATATATCTTATTTCAATAAAATAAAGAAAATAAAAGTATCCTGCATGCCTTACTCTGGAGAGAAAAATTCATTTGAATAGATACAAGTAAATAATGGCTAAAAATAAAATGGATTTCATAAAATATTATTAATCCAAATAAAATCTATGAGATTGTGGTATGAGATGTTCAAATCTAAAAAAAGAAGTAAAAGAAAGAAAAGAATTAATAAGTAACGCACCAATACAACTAATCAGCTTAAAAAATTTAGTATATTTTGTATAATCTATGAAAGTATGAAGTACTCACCATTTTCTCCTCATTAACCACCATCATAATCATTATATTTGTAGCACCGAGGACATGATTGATGCATTGATGCTTGATAGACATCATTAATTCCTTTATGGTGAATGGCAATAAATGCAAATACATATAGCTGTTCAATGTGCTTAGAGAAAGTGACATTTAGTACCCAGTACCAAATAAGTGATTTATACCACCCTTTCTAATGTTCAGGGAAACTTGCCACCAAAGAAGGAACAGAAAGAATGTAAGCTTCAGAAGTTCTTGAAAGGGACTGCAAAATACTATCTTCCAGCTGGACACAGCCTACATGAGACTGTGCCAGTCAACAGACAATCATGGACCAAACCAAGGGTATTCATGGAGCCATACTGCTCCCTGCTGAAATAATGGCTACTGATGAATTATGGGGGAGAGAGAGTCATCGTCTTCAGTTTTATACACAAACTGAGCCCACCAGTCTCCACAGAACAGTTCCACACCATAGTCACACAGAAGGCCCTGGTTAAAATCAGTAGTTCACAAAGAATAAAATCAAAGGATGGGAAAGGGACTTGTAGCGAGAAGGGAAGATGACAAGGTGTGAGGAAGATAAAAGAGACAGTGAGTGAGAGTAATCAGAATGCATTAGACATATGTATGAAATTGTCAAGGAACTCATTCAGTGGATAAAAACAAGCAAACACAAACAAATCACTGTTCTTCCAACATTTTATATAGAAAATTGGAGGATAACACCGTAGCCATCCTAACACATAGCCCTATAAATTTATCACTATCATGCCTTGTGCAGATTCATACATGCATGCAAACTAAAAATAAGCACCTATGAAATAGAACTATGCAAACTAAACTACTAATTTGTGTCATAACCAATTTTAATTTTAATTTTAACTCTTTCCTACACCCCAGAGACCACATGGTCTATTTCTTTTCTGAATATGCAAAAAGTTGAAGTACATTAGCTGCTTCTTTTTATCAGTTTCTTCATATTTCTACCTTTGCAGATATAATCCTCCCAAATCTTCACAGTACTGTATATACAGTATTAATGAATACTGATAATTTATTTTTTGTTTTATTGTATATGAACTTATTTCATCAGGATATAATATTTCATAGAGGAAATGGCTAAGTGAGTTTAAAGAACTTACACAAAATGAATTGAACCATTAGTGATAGATATCACACCTTGAATTGGAAATGAAATCATTCTGTTTACACTACACAATATGTGTACTCTTGCTTCTAAAGTCTTCCTTGAAAAAGAATTTCGAAACAGAAAAATGAATGCATCCTTATACAAATCACCAATTATTTTTTTCATATTTGAAAAATACAAACAAATATAGAAGAAATTGGGGGAATATGTGATATTAAAATAATTTTTACTGAAATTTTATCTGATAAATTTTATAATTTAATACTACAGATAATTTAGTAAATTTATATGCACATTTATACATGAATAATTATTTTTAACTTTTCTTTTTTTTTTCTTTTTTTTTTTTTGGTTTTCCCGAGACAGGGTTTCTCTGTGTAGCTTTGTGCCTCTCCTGGAACTCACTTGGTAGCCCAGGCTGGCCTCAAACTCATAGAGATCTGCCTGGCTCTGCCTCCTGAGTGCTGGGATTAAAGGCATGCGCCACTACCCCCCGGCTTTATTTTTAACTTTTCAATTTCTAATATATATAATACTACAATGTTTTTCTCAGTTTAATTTATAGTTAACAATTTATTTGCCATGTATCAATATGTTAATGCATCGATCTGTCAAAATACATTTTCCTATAGGGCACAATTTTAGCCATATGACTTCCAAACCAGAATTTGAGTCCAAATACAAAAGAAAAAAGAAATAGAGAAAATGAAGATTTTTTTCGTGTTATGTGTCATATTAATGATAAAATGTAAAATCAATGTTGTTTACACAGGTACTATTAAGTACATAAAACAATTGGTAGCTAATTCCACCATAAAAATAAAAAGGAAATAATTTCAGAAAGGTATTTATGAATATTTTTTGATTAGTTAATTTAGTTTTAACAATAAATGAAAATTCTTTTTGTATAGAATGAGGTAAAGGACTCAATAGTAATATATTTTTGTAACTATCTTTGGAAGCATTATTGAGTACTACAGACAAAACATTCCTTCAGGAATTTACATGAGTTGTAGCAAGACCATTCATTTAAAGCTGCTGCTAAATGTGTCTGACATTAAAATCAAAACAATTGTTAATTTTCCATCCTAAAACCTGAAGACCATTAACTCTATTATATATAAACTGTAGCCAAAACCACTCCATACCCCTGGGGGAAGATGAAATTTATAATTTCTATTGAGATTTTGCATCATAGACTATTGCTGTGTTGGTTGATTGGTTGTTCCTCCAATATCTACTGCTTACTAGCTGTATGATTTCAAAAGTCACCAAAGTTCTCTGTTCCTCTGTTTAAAATAGAATAATACTAGTATCTACTTCATAGTCTTACTGTTAAGACTCAACTAATTAATGTATGTAAAGAAATTAGAAAACTTCCAGGAATATAAAAATATGGTTGCTTTTATTAGACAACAAAAAAGTATAAGTAAAGAATTTATATATCCTATACTCACAGAAACAAAGCTAATTCCATGAGGAAAATAATCGCATTCAAATTCATATACTAAAAGTCAACTACAATATTTTTTAAATTTTTATTTATTTATTTTTTATGTGTTAGTATTTTTGCCTGCGTGTATGTCTACACACCACATGGATGCCTGGTGCCCTGGTGTGCTGTCAGACTCCCTGGATCTTGAGATTCAGATGATTATGAGCCACAAGGTGAGTGCTGAAACTCAAATTCAGGTTCTCTGGAAATGCATCCAGTGCTCTTAACCACTGAACTCTCTCTCCACTTTAAGATATGTTCTATATTTGTTTTGTTTTGCTTTGCTTTGCTTTGACAGGGTCTACTATATAGACCTGACTGGCATGGATCTTGCTATATGTGGATCAGGCTGACCTTGATCTCACAGAGATACACCTGTCTCTGCTCTCAACTAGAGAACTAAAGCCACAATACCTAGCCTCTATTAATTATATATTTAAGTATCTATGTTTTTGGATAAGTCATTTAGTCATGCTATATGTCACTACTCTGACTGAAAATGAGAAAGGTATAGATTCATGTCTAAAATTCTTTATTGCAGCAGTCTACATTTGAAATATAATTTTATAATATCATATTATCATTTGTATAACTGATCTAAGTTGTGAGCAGTACTGTAGTTTTAAAAGGTTTTGTATGATGATTTCACATGCAAAGCCAGAATACTTTGTATTTGGATGCCTATTTAATCTTAACTGATATGAAAGTATGTTTAAATTTAAAGAATTAAGAATTTTAGATAGTAATTTTGAGTTCTAAAATCATTTTTTTTATTTTAACTTTTTTTCATGTAATTTAGAATGAAAAGCCTTTTCATGACAATTATTCTCATGTTACAGAGAAGGACACTGAAGCTGGAAGATAATAAATAACATGCTCAAACTCATCCTCCTCAAAACAACCAGGATTAGAACCTAGATACTCTCTGAAAATCCAGGAGATGTAGATAATGGATATAGAAAGAATGGGAGCCTCTCCTTTCACCAAATTAGTTCCAAGGCAATGACTTAGACAAACTGCAATGGCTGGGATATAGGCAGAGTTTGTTGCCCCTGGGCCTCATATAGAGGAAGCTTAGTTCTCAGTGTGGTGACTCTGGAAGGTGGTGGGATCTTTATGAGGTAAAGTCCACTGCAAAGGGTGGGGTCATTGAAACTGATCTCAGAAGAAACTGATAGACTTCTTGTACTACTACTCAAAGTGGCTTGTTATAAAACAAAGACTGGCCCCACCCTAGGCTCTGATCATTCCCTTTTATGTATGCTTGAGCTATTGATGGCAAACATCATGAAGGCACAGTGGTGTGGGCGTTGGGGATAGACAGAGCAGATGTGGTGGTGTTAAGACTATTGCCATCAAAAACTGTGTTAGTCAAACTTCTTTTCTTTATAATGTTAAAAATTTTTAATAACTATTTTGAATTTATAAGATATATTTCTTGCTATGTGAGTTAATGAAATCTCATTTAAAATGATTGAAAGCACTTTCAGTAAGTACATACTCAATGGATATTTATATTTAAATACTATTTTAATTTGTTTATAAATACTTGTATTTACTTATTATTTTATTGAAAGAGTAAACATACATAAGCTCACTGGATAATTTTAATTTTCAAGTTTTTAGAAAGTTGGTAGGAGTAAAACATTATTTTAAATGGGTTGCTTTAGTATGTCTTAAAACTGAGTAATCTAGCATTGTGTTAAAAATATGAAAAATGAAGTGATTTTTGAAATAGTATTTGCAAACAATTTGTGAGCTATATTATCATTATTTATACTGCAAATGATGAGAATTCCACTTTTATAAAGTTGATCCCTTTAAATTTAAAAAAGATGATTAAAACCTGTAACTGTTAACAGCTACAACCTTACACCTTTAAATTTTCCACTAATTACAGCTGCTAATTTTTAAGAGGAACTGTTAAAATGAGTCAGATTTGACATAAGGACAGTTTCTCAACCTCATTTTTTAATAAGAAGAAAAGGGGTTTTTTTAAACAGATTACCTATCCAACCAGTACTTTCCACAAACAATTTTGCCTTTGATATTGGAAAATAAATATCAATTATTTGCAAAATATTTCATATATTATATAAAATAAAATTAAATCACAGAAAATGATGATGGGTAACTATATTTATTCCCTGTTGAAAATTATAAAACCACAGTTCAGTGTAGTATTCAAAGTCATTAATCAGCTTCTTTCAAAAATAAGCCTCTTATTTAATTTATAATCTATGATCTGTCCTTTATACCTTAGCCAACATTTTCTAGCCAAGATTTTTTCAACATCTTTTCTGATGATCCACAGTCATAATTTCTTTAAATGCAATTCAAAACTCACTTCCATTAATAGTCTTCCCCAGGTTAACAATACATGAAAAATGGCAGGATAATCATAACAGTAAAGAAAATGTTAACTATAATTGCATAAGAGATGTGCATTTAAGATACAACAACTATTGTGAAAGCAGTCAGCAGTCTTGTAGCAATGAAGGGAGTTTTCATAACTTTAATTGGAAAGAAATTCATTAATAGCTACTGCATGTTATTTGCATTCAAATAGTACATTTTCTTACTTATCATTTCTCCTTTAACCCTTGAAATATACATACAATATCTTTTGAAGTGAATTAATAGACCTAACTTCTTTAAGAAAAACTTACCTCTTTTATTTGGATCTACTATACTAATGATAAAGCACTACTAATGAGATAGGCACCATGACACCTAAGTTTTGCAATCCACCTCTATTATATTCATTTCTCTTTCATTATATATATATATATATATATATATATATATATATATATATATAAAATGTTACATAGATTAAGTGAAATGAAATGAAAATAAAATTAATACAGCCTAACTATGATTAAGCTTCAAGCTTTCAAATTGCTTTTACTATACTCATTATGCTATAATTTATATTCCAACTACTTTTGATGGGCCGTGAATCATTTGTAAAGGATGATGATGCTAGAAATTGAGGAACATAAGATATGGAAGAGGCTATTTGAAGAAACTTGGAAAGAATTGGAAGGACTAGGAGAGTTTAGAGTTTGCATAAAATCTAAACATAATAAGAAGGGGATAGACATATAATTCACTTCCCCATAACAGGTTGAAACAAAAAACTAAACAAAACAAAAAACTAAAAATAGAAATTTGTGAAGAGGAAGTAAAATGTATTGTTTTCAAAAATATGTGAAACTACTACTTTAGAAGTATTGTGAAACATTTGAAATTGTACACTGGAAGAATCATTAATTACAAAGTATAAAAAATATAGATTTTGGAATGAAGTATAACATCTTATGGTACTGAACATAATTTCCAGCTGTAGTTTAATCTAATAGAATACCATCTAGGCATAATGTCTCATGCCTCTGATTTTAGTACCCATGAAGCTGAGATGAAATGATTGTGAATTTCAAGCCAGCCTGGGCTAAACAGTGAGATCCTATTTCAAACATAGTGCTAATGCTAATTCAAAGTAAAACTAGAGCACCACACGTGTTCTATCAATTTAGATTGGAGCATAAACTACTAATGTATTTATTACCCATTTTCTCAAATTATCAATCATCAGTACAATCATGTCCTGGTATTTGTTTGGCTATTCTCATGTATATACATTCATAGAATGCATTTTATATGCTAGGTATCAGTAAAAAAAAAAAAGAAGGAAGGACAATTCTTCTAATGAAGATGCTCATAACCTACAAAGCATTTGTTTGAATAACAGTCATTTCTTGAAATTATCACTACAGTTAATAAACCTAAAGACATCCCTGCATGACCCAGAAGGATCTTCTCATCACCATTGTTTACTTTCAAGGAGAGGATAGTGTTATCTTTCCTCATAATTAACTCCTTAGAAATGATGACATATTTGCTTGTGTAGGCCCACAGAGAAATTTACTCTATCTTGTGGGGTTTGTGGTTGTTGGTGCAGTACATCTCCCCTACAACATAATGGTTAGAACTTCCTTAAATATTAATCAAACATTTTACTGCTAAGAATTATCAACAATCTATATATCAAATTTATTCCCTCACAAAATTCCTCTTACTTATTAGGTCTGCTGATACAAATTCACACTGTCTGAGAAGGATCTTTCTATATATTTAAGAAGTATAGGAAAACATATCAACCAAGCTTCTCAGCTTCTCACAAGACTATAAAGTTGAGAGCAACTAAAGCAAGACATGTCTTGTATGCAATTTGTAGAAACTTCCTCACTCACAAAGCATTTTCCCATGGTGGGCCAAACACTTGGCCTTCATTAATGCAAAAATCTAAATTCTAGAAGTAAATAACCCATGATGGAGGGATATTGTTTTAGTGTAAGATACCCTAATTTGTTTTATTTGTAGAACTTAAAAAAATAAGTTAAATTTTTTTTTGCCCACTTTTAGATCTTGGAAAAAGAAGCAGGAAGTATAAACATTGTTTTTAACGCTACTATGGCCTGACCTTGAATTAAAAAATCCACAGTGTTTTTTTGGAGAATAATACTAACATAACCCTTCCTCTTTGGAGGGATAATTGCTTGCATTGTAAATGCTTACAAATTATAGTTATTTAGAAAATTAGAACTTTTTATTGTTTTATTCTTTTGTTTTTCATAAAAATTCATTTGTAGCACTAGAAGTACGGTTCAGAGGGTAAAGGCACATGGATTCCATTGTGATGACATGCGTTTCATTCAAAGGATCCATGTGGTAGAAGGAAAGAACCAACTATTTCAGCTTTTCCACTGATACACAATGGTATGCTCAGCCATTCCTCTTCTTTAGATAGGTACTACATAGGTAGGGAGAGAGAGAGAGAGAGAGAGAGAGAGAGAGAGAGAGAGAGAGAGAGAGAGAGAGAGAGAGAGAGGATAGACAAATATTTAAAAAATATTTTACTCCATTAAAATTTCTAGAACACTTGTATCCAATACAACTTTCTGGAATCACAGAAACTTTCTTTGTCTACATAGTTGAATATGATGACCACATGTGCCTATTAACTTAATCACTTGAACTCTTGATGGTACAACTTAGAAGGTGATTTTTTAATTTAATTTTCTTTCAATTAATTTCCAAGGCCATATGCAGCTTGCATCTAACATATTGGACAGTGAAGTTCAGAGATACTTTGCTTTCTGTATTTAACTTGAAGTATGCATGAATGTATGTGAGGAAATATGTTTTGTTAGCATTGCTCATACTCTTCCTTCCAGATCCATCCATCCATCCATCCACTTGATGATCTATACATTTTTTCTTTTCTTTTTTGAGACAAGGTTTCTCTGTGTAGCTTTGGTGCCTGTCCTGGAGCTCACACTGTAGACCAGGCTGGCCTCGAACTCACAGAGATCTGCCTGGCTCTGCCTCCCAAATGTTGAGATTAAAGGCATGCTCCACCACTGCCTAGCCTGTCTACACATTTTAAGAACCTTTTTGCATGCAAAGAATTACATCATGTTTCTGTTGCAGGAGAAATAACAAAAGATTTATTTGAAATATATAAGAACATGTGTAAATTTCTTATAAATATTAATATTTAAAATATACTCTTGGTAATCAAATATCTGGAATTTACAAATCATTCAAATATCCTTCATATCTGCTAGCTCTATTAATCAAGAGTTGTATGAAGGCTTTATCAGAAATATCAATTCAACGTATTATAGGACTAATTTTTATTAAAAGCTGGTATGTTAATTAACCTAAGTTGCTGTTACAAATATACTAAGTGGCACAGAGAAGAGAAAAGTGGAATGAAGAAACCACACAATGAGAAAAGTTTGGTGAAATGAAATTAAGGGATCATTCATGGAGAAATATTATGTTTAATTTTTAAGTAAGTAAAGTTACAAAAAGGGGGATTAGAAGGAAAAGAGATTCCAATATAGAAAAGTATGACATCTAACTTTGAACAAAGACAAGGAAGAAGGATAGTCCAAATCTTTTCAACCCCACATTGTTGAAGAAGTTAATATCAAGAATTCATATAGTAGTGTTATGAGGCCTGGAGAGTTGGCTCAACAGTTAGGAACACTTGCTGCTCTTTCAAAGGATGAGAGCTCAGTTCCCAACAGGTACACTCAATGGCTCACAACCACCTACAATTCTGGATCCAGAAGACCTGAGTCCATCTTTTGATCCACCCATACAATCATTACACAAACATACACATGAATAAAATAATTTTTCAATGGTAAGCTCAGGAAAATAAATGTGTATTTAAAAAATATATAAAAACTAAGAGAATATTTCAAATGAGATTTTATAAAGGTAATTTGAGTGTGAAATAGTTTGTTACAAACTTCATTATAATTAAAGTTTTATCATCATATGTTACATAGCAATTTTAGTTTTGCTATAAAGAAACATAATAAATGTTGAGATAGCATAAGCTTAATGTGACCTCTACTACAGCATGTGTTAATCATCTGTATAGCCTTCTGTATTGGTTGTGGTACATGTAGCTAAACATAAACACATGTATGTATTATCTTAATTCCTACAAAGGATTATTATTGGGAAGTAGCAACTAACAGCTTTTTTTAAGTCCTAAGGGAATATTTTAAACAAAACCATTCCTGTATTCTGTATTAATCTAAAAGCAAACAAAGACCAAAATACTATGAGGAAGCAATGTAAGATTATCTATGATGCTGGATAATCAAGTATCATAAACTAGAACCTTGGTTTCTGTTCACCAATGCTTGGTTCTTCCAGGCATTGTTTTCAAATATATTTATTAGCATGTAAATATTACCATTCCTTAGTAACTACAAAGACCATTGTTGTTTTCTTTTACTTCATTAAATTAATGCTCACCAAATGAAAATAAAAAATCATTTTGATACACTTCCAAATAAGAACTGAAAGGACATTTTCCAATATACTTTCCAAATAAGAATTTTATCAAATAATTTGACATTTAATACACTCATCAATTTGAACATTATGTGAAAATGTAGGAAGTACTAACTATAGTTTTTTGGGTGGTTTTGTTTGTTTTATTTTAAAGATTTTATATTTTATGTTCAATTGTGTCTCTGTGGGTAACACATGTATGTGAGTGCCCTTAGAGGCCAGAAGAAGGCATCAAAAACCCTGGAACTAGTGTTACAGGTGTTTGTAACCTCTCCAACCTGATTTTAAAAATGGTTGCCTTACCCAGCTTTAATACAAGGGGAGGTGCTTAATACTATGTGAACTAGATATGCCAGGACTGGTGATACCCAGGGAAACCTGCCCCTTTCTGACCATAAAAGGAGGAGATGTGGATGGGGGACATAAGAGGGGTGAGGGGAATGCATGGGATGAGAGGAAGGGGGAAATTATAGTTGGGATATAAAATAAATTTAATTCATAAAAGATATGTATATTGGTGTTTTATCTGCATGTATGCATGGGTGTAATATACATAGTGGCCAAAACAGGGGTTTAAATCTCCTAGTGGTGTTACAAATGATTGTGAGGCACCTGACATGGGTGCTAGGATTCCCACCCTCTGAAAGTAATGGGAATCATCTCTCCAGCACTGTTTGTTTTAAATAAAGCCATTTATGTAATGGGCTAAAGTTGTTTTCCTGATAAATTGCACATCTGGACTGAGATAATTAATAACAGTTTAGTAATATTACTTTGGAGGCAATTATGAATTACTATGACATTTATGATATTTGACTAACATAGGTGCATGATTTCATTACTACATGTATGAAATTCTCAAACTGAAGTTTTTAGAACTTTTAAATTTAGTGTTCTTTGAACTAGTCAGGAAGGTCACTTTGAGACTTAAGCATTATCGTTATACAGGTATCTTTATTCTTTTTAGAATAGTGTATGAATGACAGAGGTTGTGGGAAGATTTTATTGGTAGATTCTTATGTTTTAGATCTTTTGACCTCTAAATATATCTCTGTGAACTTGGAAACTCAAATCTATTTTAGTTGGTTTGGTAATTCAAATACTACATTTCTAATTGCTCTCTTGTTTTCACAACACACACACACACACACACACACACACACACACACACACACACACACCATTTTTTTGTCCAGATGTTTAATTTCATATATATGAATATAAACTAATTTTTACTTTCAAATTACTTTTAGCTGATCAAAATGCAACATTTCCATGAGACTAATGCTTTTCATTTTAAATGTTGAAGAAAAATTTGGCTATAAAGATCACTTTAACCAGTAAGTAACTCAATGACCCCTTAAATATATGTGTTTTGTGCATATGCATATGTGTAGAATAAGTGCATGTGCTCCCCTAAACATGAATATGTGGAGGACAGAGGTCAATGGTCCATGTCTTCTACTGCTCTTCACTTATTTATTTCTCAAGATAATGTCTCTTTCTGAGACTAAAACTCACCATTTTGAACACCTAGACTGGCTGACCAGTGAGTCATGTCATCAAACTGTTTCTTCTCCCACAGTTCTGGTGTTACAGATACACAATGCAGTGCTGGGCTTTCACTTTGGGTCCTGGAGATCTGAACCCATGTTTTCATACTTTTGTAGAAGGCACTTTACTCACTGAGACATTTCCAAATAGCCAGATACATAATGTTTAATGATAGTTGCTGTGAAATTTAAGACAAAGTTGCACAAAGTTTGGTCAAAATAGCAACCAAAGTACTGTTAATATTTTTTTAGAGAATAGATTGCTTCTGGTTAAATCTTGTTGCAATATATGTGGAATGGAAAACAGTGTTAATGTTTTGGTCTTTTATATTTTAACCCAGATAACTGGATGTCTTACTTGTAAATTTATATAACTGAAAGGTGACTCAAAATAACTTGCCTATTATGCATATTTATGTTTGTAATTCTGCGTGTTAGATGAATTCCTGAACATCAAGTACAGAATTATAACAAATTTCCTGCAAAGTGTTGAGAAAATAATCAAAAATAGTATGTATTATATATAAAATAACAAAAGATTATGCAATTTTCAAGTTACAAAAATTGAAACTGTGGTATTCCTAGAGAACGTATGAAAGTTTAGGCTACATTTGTAAATTACTCTTTTGCTGTTTGAGGTACATTTGGACTAGTTCAGTTAATGAAATTCTATTTTTTTTTTTTTTTTTTTTTTTTTTTGGTTTTTGGAGACAGGGTTTCTCTGTGTAGCGTTGCGCCTCTCCTGGAACTCACTTGGTAGCCCAGGCTGGCCTCGAACTCAAAGAGATCCGCCTGGCTCTGCCTCCCGAGTGCTGGGATTAAAGGCGTGTGCCACCACCGCCCGGCAGAAATTCTATTATTTTTATTCACAAGATTCTGAATATTTACAAAGAATACTTGTATAAAACACAAGATAATTTTTTAAAGAGAAAGATCCAGAAGTATTTCCAAGTGTAAGAAAAAAAATTACTTCTAATGATTTTAAGGTTAAGAAAAACTCTCAACAATAAAAAGAGCTCAAAATATCTTATACTAAGGTTTCACCAATAGAAGTAAAGAAATATCAGAGAAAAGCAACTGAGGAAAGAAGAAAGTAACATATCAGCTAAAAGATACATACTGCTTTTCAAACAAGACAAATACCTTCAGTGGTTTAATCAAATATCTGAACTTAATGTATTAAATCTGGTTACTGTGAGTCCTGGTTAAAGATTGTCCCTCCATTGTTAAAGTTTACAGAGATTTTTAAAAATTAAACTATTTGAACATTTTTTAACTAAGAGAATTTATCTTATTGCCCCTCTCTCTGATTTTTTTAAATTCCTAAGTTTTTAATTGATAATGAAAGTTTTCATCTTTATTCACACATTGTGTAGAACATATCAGTAAAACATTGTGCTCATGATTAGATGTTGTGGTGTGATAGAATAAATGCAACCTATTAGGGATAATCATATGCTACTCAGAGACTCGTGACTGTCACACGCATAAAAGTTTCTCAGCAGCCCATATCCCCCAAAGTAGGGCATTTGCCAATCAAGTGCAATGCCATGGGTACAGTTTACAAAATAGCAAAAGGAATAAAGAATAAAAAAACTACTGAATAATTTGTTATTATTGTTCTTGGACTCAATAAGTACAAAATTCTATATTGCCAATTATTTCTCTACAAGATTAGATTAATTTTAAAGTGAAATCGTATATTGCATATGCAAAAGTAATTTGCACAGTGTACTTCATTCTCAGTGAGATTAAAATTCCCATAACCCCAATGACTTAATAGTTTCAAATATTAGAGAAGGAAATTCCCACAGATGCAGAAACTGAAACTTATATCCCTTCTTACTTATCATCTTGAGAAACAATTCTTTTGTGGTTTTAGATTTCTTTGAACTACAATCTTTAAACAAGTGTACTGTGGAGATATGACACATCTCCATTTAGAGAATTGGGGGTATCTGGGAGAGTTGTCACAACTACGAAAGGTGAGAAACACCAAGTGCCAATGCTCTTTTTAAAAAAATAAAAGAAGGAAAAGAAAAACAAATGATTCTTCTAGTGGAAACAAAATCCTTTAAGTGGATTTTTTTCATCATGCACAAGTAGTTCACTCCCTTTCATACTCCTTACTATTCATCTAGCAATTTTTAATTTTGACATATGTTAAATAGGAAAAAATGAGGAATTTCCAAAAATTAGTGACCCCTTACACTATTCATGGTAAGTAATTCAAAAAACACAATTATGTCTTCACAAACAATCAATTTAAATAAAATTTGAAAAACTCTCTTTCTTTTCCCTGTCACTTTTATACTCTTTCTGATCTTTGTACTTTATATTTTCTTAAATTATTCACATAAAATATTCTAAATTAGTCAAGAAAAATATTCTCAGCCATTCACTTACCCGATGTCATTTTCCTACTAACAAATCATGTGTCTCATTTTTGTTGGGGTTAGTGGGTATTCCATTTATTTTGTCCTATATCACTTGTCATAAGCATTTATTTCAATGTGAAATTCATCTAAATATAACTATTCAATGAACAATACTGAAGTGAACATAACATTTCTATTCTAAAGTTAAATATCTCAAAATATTTAAACATGTTGATGAATTACTACAAATACTGTTTTAAAGTACATACTCACACATCTGCATGAGGTCTTCCACATATGCAACCATTAGAGGTCATTGATTAGTGTAAAAAAAATGACATAAATTTGATGCAGAAATTACATTTTGAGAAGAAACAGAATTCTGAGTCTCAACAATATATATATATATATATGTATATATTACATATATTTCTTTCTCTTGGGAGATGAAAATTTGCAACAAAACAACTAGAGTTAATATGCATTTCAAATATCAAGCAAATAAAAATTTTCCAGCAGAAAATTAAATCTAATTTTTGCTTTATATTCACAAAACAGAATCATTTAGAATGCTAGAAATATTTATATTTTAATGTCACAAAGTAAAAGTGTAATCTCTTATAGTAATGACTATTGATTTTAATATTCATTTTGTCACTTACTTTATGACATGACAATTGATTTTAATACTCATTTTGTCACTTGAGTTGCCATAAATAGAAATTCAATATTTTTCACACCTATTCTACTCTGTTATAGTTAGTTGTTTTTAATGTGTTATCACTTAATAACAAAAGCATGCTCTAATAAAAGAAATTAATACAGTAGTATATAGCTATTGGATTTCATTCTAATGCTTAGCATGTTCCTCTAGGAAATTAGTCATTCTGAGTACAGGGACTTTTCTTTTATCATAATCAATTATAAAATGTTTATTACTATCATTATATGAAACTTCTTAAGTTTTTATATATTGTTGTGATGGTTTTTATGAGAATTCCCCCCCCCCATGGGCTCATCTGCTTGAATATTTGTTTGCCAGCTGGTAGACTAGAAGGACTCCAATATGTGGCCTTGTTGGTGGAGATGTGTCAGTAGGGGTGCTTTGAAGTTTCAAAGACCCACACCAGAACTAGTCTCTTGCTCCCTGCCTCTGTCTTATGGATGAAATGCAAGCTTTCAGCTACTGCTCCAGCTCCATGCTTTCCTCCCTGCTGCCATTCTCCCCACTATTATGGTCACTGATTTTAACACTCTAACTATTAGCAAGCCCCTAGTTAAATACTTTCTTGTATAAGTTCACTTAACCATAGTATCTTTTCCCAGAAATAGAAAAATAGCTAAGATACTTAGGTTATGTAAATATGTAGTACTACAAATATAAAATGTTTGGAGTGTTATTTTGTTTGATCATATACCCTTGTAAGAAAGGAATTCTAAAACCATGTACATGTTTACTGAGTAGGTTTTTTTTTAGATTGGTGCAGTAATTCTTCTTTTAAAATAGGATTTCCTACAATAAGCCAATAAATATATTGACTGTTTAAGTAATATAAAGACTGTTTAAGTAATATAAAGACTTACAAGGTTTTACTCTGACAAAATAATTACACTTTAAAATCACAATATTCTTTCCTAGATCAATAATAGTTAACCATAAATTAAGAGAACCTTGTAAAACATAACTGTTTTTCAACTTTAATATCATTCTTAGAAATATATATTCTGAATTACCACAAAATATTAATTAATATGATAATTTTCGTGACATATTTACTTTTAATACAATTTTAATGCTTTCATTTAAAAGTAAAATGTTTGAAGTTGCTAAATTTTTTTAAAAATTTATACTTTGCCGAATAAGGAACATCACACTTCTTTTTCTTTCCTTTCATTTCTTTCTTACTTTTCTTTTCTTTCCTTTTTCAGACAGTGTCTCACCATGTGAGACCTTGATGGCCTATAAAGCACTAGGTAGTCCATGGTGTCCTCAAACACATGAAGATTCATCTAACTTTTCCTACCTAGAGCTGGAATTAAACAGGCTTATACCACTACACCAGACTTACACCAACATTTCTTAAACTGTGAAGAAAGCATATCTTTCCTTTGTACTTACTACTGTTGCCAATATGCCCCTAAGTCAAAAGGTGTAAATGTTCTACTGTTCAGCAAATGATACCCATTATTAATATTCTTGCTATTGATATATAACAGAAAAAAATGAAGCTATTCAATAGTTTTCTACTCAAGATTATATGAAATCCTGGTACCAAGATTACAGAGGCATTGGCAAATTTCTGCAATTACCAATCCTATTAAAATATAAATGAAATACACATCTGTTCTTAAAACTTATGAACAAATAGTACAATACATTTAGCAGATACATTCATTTTAATGGAATTTTCATTAAAATTGATGTACTGTAACTGAGTCATTTTCACTAAGAACATTTGATAGAATTATGTTTTGTTTTGGGGTACTTGTGTTAAAATTAGATCAAAAGTATCAACTTTACAAATCTTACTTTCTCCATCAATATACATTACTCATAAAAAATTCTCTAGTAGTAATTTTCCTTATGTAATGACCTTGAAATTTTGCATGTGTGTGGAATATTCAGAACCATCTCCAATGATAACTTACCATAATTTAGATGCCAACAGTAGCATAGGATTTTTCTCCTTTTCAGTAAATCTGAACTACAACTTTAATTAGTAGGTGGAGTTATGCAAAACAACAGACTTTTTTAAATCAGAAAATTATTTTTATATGTTTTAACTTAATATGTTCTCAATATTTAGTCAAGATTTTCCAGTACTCAATTTCCTACATAAATATTTATTTTAAAATCACATATAAAACCCCACACATTAATAGTGGGAGACCTCAACACCCCACTTTCACCACTGGACAGATCCCCCAAATCGAAACTTAACAGAGAAATAAAGGACTTAATTGATGTCATGACTCAAATGGACTTAATCGACATCTACAGAACATTCCATCCTAACAAAAAAGAATATACCTTCTTCTCAGCACCCCATGGAACCTTCTCTAAAATCGACCACATACTTGGTCACAAAGCAAATCTAAACAGATACAAAACAATTAGAATAACCTCCTGTGTTCTATCAGACCACCATGGTCTAAAGCTGGATTTCAACAACAACAAAAACTACAGAAAACCTACAATCTCATGGAAACTGAACAATACCCACCTGAATCACCAATGGGTTAAGGAAGAAATAAAGAAAGAAATTAAAGACTTCCTAGAGATCAACGAAAATGAAGACACCACATATCCAAACCTATGGGACACTATGAAAGCAGTACTAAGAGGGAAATTCATAGCACTAAACGCCCACATAAATAAGCTGGAGAAATCTCACACTAGTGACTTAACAGCACACCTGAAAGTTCTAGAACAGGAAGAAGCAAAGTCTCCCAGGAAAAATAGATGCCAGGAAATTATCAAAGTGAGAGCTGAAATCAATAAAATAGAAACAAAGAGAACAATACAAAAAATTAATGAAACAAAGAGTTGGTTCTTTGAGAAAATCAACAAGATAGACAAGCCCTTATCCAAACTAACCAAAAGACAGAGAGAGAGCATCCAAATCAACAAAATCAGAAATGAAAAGGGGGACATAACAACAGACATTGAGGAAATCCAGAGAATCATCAGGTCATACTTCAAAAACCTCTATTCCACAAAACTGGAAAACCTAAAAGAAATGGATAATTTTCTGGATAGGTACCACATACCTAAATTAAATCAAGACCAGATAAACTATTTAAATAGTCCAATAACCCCTAACGAAATAGAAACAGTCATTAAAAGTCTCCCAACCAAAAAAAGCCCAGGACCAGATGGTTTCAGTGCAGAATTCTACCAGATCTTCAAAGAAGAGTTAATACCAATACTCTCTAAATTGTTCCATACAATAGAAACAGAAGGAACATTACCAAACTCCTTCTATGAGGCTACAATTACCCTGATTCCCAAACCAAACAAGGATACAACAAAGAAAGAGAACTACAGACCGATCTCCCTCATGAACATTGATGCAAAAATACTCAATAAAATACTGGCAAACAGACTCCAAGACCACATCAAAACAATTATCCACCATGATCAAGTAGGATTCATTCCAGGGATGCAAGGATGGTTCAACATACGAAAGTCTGTCAATGTGATACACCATATAAACAAACTCAAAGAAAAAAACCACATGATCATCTCACTAGATGCTGAAAAGGCATTTGACAAAATCCAACACCCCTTCATGATAAAGGTCTTGGAGCGATCAGGAATACAGGGAACATACCTAAACATAATAAAGGCAATTTACAGCAAGCCAACAGCCAACATCAAATTAAATGGAGAGAAACTCAAAGCAATTCCACTAAAATCAGGAACGAGGCAAGGCTGTCCGCTCTCCCCATACTTATTCAATATAGTACTTGAAGTTCTAGCCAGAGCAATAAGACAACATAAGGAGATTAAGGGGATACAAATTGGAAAGGAAGAAGTCAAGCTTTCCCTATTTGCAGATGACATGATAGTATACTTGAGCAACCCCAAAGATTCCACCAAGGAACTGATACAGCTTATAAACACCTTCAGCAACATAGCAGGATACAAGATCAACTCCAAAAAATCAGTAGCCCTCCTATATACAATGGACAAAAAAGCGGAGAAGGAAATCAGAGATACATCACCCTTTACTATAGCCACAAATGACATAAAATACCTTGGGGTAATACTAACCAAGCAAGTGAAGGACCTATATGACAAGAACTTTAAGTCCCTGAAAAAAGAAATTGAAGAAGATGTCAGAAAATGGAAAGATCTCCCATGCTCATGGATAGGCAGAACTAACATAGTAAAAATGGCAATCTTACCAAAAGCAATCTACAGATTCAATGCAATCCCCATCAAGATACCAACACAATTCTTCACAGACCTGGAAAGAATAATACTCAACTTCATATGGAAAAACAAAAAACCCAGGATAGCCAAAAGAATCCTGTACAATAAAACAACCTCTGGAGGCATCACGATCCCTGACTTCAAGCTGTACTATAGAGCTACAGTAATAAAAACAGCTTGGTACTGGCATAAAAACCGACATGTGGACCAATGGAATCGAATTGAAGACCCTGACATTAATCCGCACACCTATGAACAAATAATTTTTGACAAAGAAGCCAAAAGTGCACAATGGAAAAAAGAAAGCATCTTCAACAAATGGTGCTGGCAAAACTGGATATCAACATGTAGAAGGCTGCAAATAGATCCATATCTATGACCGTGCACAAAACTTAAGTCCAAGTGGATCAAGGACCTCAACATAAATCCAGCTACTCTGAACCTGCTAGAAGAGAAAGTAGGAAGTAGTCTTGAACACATTGGCATAGGAGACCACTTTCTAAATAGAACACCAGTAGCACAGACACTGAGAGAAACAATCAATCAATGGGACCTCTTGAAACTGAGAAGCTTTTGTAGGGCAAAGGATACGGTCAACAAAGCAAAGCGACAGCCTACAGAATGGGAAAAGATCTTCACCAATCCCACATCTGACAGAGGACTGATATCCAGAATATATAAGGAACTCAAGAAATTAGACATCAAAATGCCCAACAGTCCAATTAAGAAATGGGCTATAGAACTAAACAGAGAATTCTCAACAGAGGAAACTCAAATGGCTGAAAGACATTTAAGGAATTGCTCAACATCCCTAATCATCAGGGAAATGCAAATCAAAACAACTCTGAGATACCACCTTACGCCTGTCAGAATGGCTAAGATCAAAAACACTGAAGACACCTTATGCTGGAGAGGATGTGGAGCTAGGGGAACTCTCCTCCACTGCTGGTGGGAATGCAAGCTTGTACAACCACTTTGGAAATCAATATGGCGATTTCTTAGAAAATTGGGAATCCATCTCCCCCAAGATCCAGCTATACCACTCTTGGGCATATACCCAAGGAATGCTCAACCACACCACAAGAGCACTTGTTCAGCTATGTTCATATCAGCGTTGTTTGTAATAGCCAGAACATGGAAACAACCTAGATGCCCTTCAACTGAAGAATGGATAAACAAAATGTGGTACATATACACAATGGAATACTACTCAGCAGAGAAAAACAATGACATCATGAGGTTTGCAGACAAATGGATGGATCTAGAAAAAATCATCCTGAGTGAGGTATCCCAGACTCAGAAAGACAAACATGGTATGTACTCACTCATAACAGGATACTAGATGTGGAACAAGGATGACTGGACTGCTACTCACATCACCAGGCAGGCTACCTGGAAAACAGGACCCCAAGAAAGACACAGGGATCGCCCAACGACAGAGAAATGGAATGAGATCTACATGAACAGCCTGGACAGGAGTGGGGGTAGTGAAGGGCGAGGGTCGAGGGAAAGAGAGCTTGGGTGAGTGGGAGATCCCAGCTGGATCAAAAACAGAGAGGGAGAACAAGGAATAGGAGACCATGGTAAATGAAGACCACATGAGAATAGGAAGAAACAAAGTGCTAGAGAGGCCCACAGAAATCCACAAAGATACCCCCACAACAGACTGCTGGCAATGGTCGAGCGACAATCCGAACTGACCTACTCTGGTGATGGGATGGCCAAACACCCTAATTGTCGTGCTAGAAACCTCATCCAACTACTGATGGACCTGGAGGCAGAGATCCATGACTAGGCCCCAGGTGGATCTCTGGGAGTCCAATTATCGAGAATGAGGAGGGTTTATATGAGAGAGAATTGTTGAGACCAAGGTCGGATAAAGCACAGAGACAAATAGCCAAACAAACGGAAACACATGAAATATGAACCAATGGCTGAGGGGTCACCAACTGGATCAGGCCCTCTGAGTGGGTGAGACAGTTGATTGGCCTGATCTGTTTGGGAGGCATCCAGGCAGTGGGACCGGGTCCTGTGCTCATTGCATGAGTTGGCTGTTTGAAACCTGGGGCCTATGCAGGGTCCCTTGGCTCAGCATGGGAGGAGGGGACTGGACCTACCTGGACTGAGTCCACCAGGTTGATCTCAGTCTGTGGGGAAGGCTTTGCCCTGGAGGAGATTGGAATGGGGGGCGGGCTGGGGGGAAGGTGAGGGGGGCGGGAGGGGGGAGAACAAGGGAATCTGTGGCTGATATGTAGAACTGAATTGTATTGCAAAATAAAAATTAAAAAAATAAATAAATAAATAAATAAATAAATAGATACACAGCACTGGAGGAAAAAAAAAAAAAAACAAAAGACATGGTGGAGATCAAAGGAGAACAGGAAGTAACCCGGCTGATACAGATGTCTAACCAGTCATGAGCTTCAATTTTAAAAGATGCTGATCTATTCATTATTGACAGAAATGTTTTTAGGTAGGAATACAAATCTTTTCTAGAAATTCCTGTGCTTTAGGAATGGACTGATTATTTACATGGTTACTGTATTATATCATCCCTACATTTCATTAAACATAATGATTTTGCTAATAAAAAAAAAAAAAAAAAAAAAAGAAATCGATTTTTTAGTAAAACACATCCAATTATTTTTGAGGTACCTTGAAACAATGTAGTGTTATTATATTAGTGTTTTCTTAGCTGAGTATAATGTTATCATGTGACTTTCTTTTAAAATAGCAATGTATGATGAATGTTACTGCTTCTCCCATGAATATGGCAAATAAATTAGTACCATGTTAGAAACAAAAAAAAAAAAAACAAAAAAACAAAAAAAAAATATTTATTTTAATTATGAATGATTTATTCCAAATATCAGAGGAATACACAAACTACAAGTGTAGGAAAAATTTTTTAATACAGGTGTACATTAATAAACATGGAGGAAACTGTCAAAATGTGTCAGCCTACTTGATGCTGTAATATTGATATAGGTCTGAAGTTTAATGTTTATATAAGCAAAGAAAAAGTATTTATCCAAGTGTTATTACAGTCAAAATAAAAGTTGTGGTAAAGATGATCATAAAATAAAAAGGATTAAATGTTAGTCTGAACTGTATATAGCATGCCAAACTAGAAAAGACAGGAGAAAACCTTGGCTTCTTTCCGCTGTGGTAGGGCGTAGACTGTCAATAACTTTTTAAATCAGCATGTTTCTCCATCATTTTCTAATGTATGCATGCAGGGTTAACAATTTCATGAGTATGACTGTCTGCATCATTCACTTCCCTTGCAGAATGCTGTGAAGGACAGAGTACCTATTATAGTTGAAGGAAGACCATTTTCTAAATTGCAACAAGTATATTTTCTCTAGGAATCAATACTTCTAGGCAGCCCATGATTAATGTGACATTATATATTCTAATAAATTAGAAATGTATTGTTTTGTTCACATAAAGTTTTGCAACATGTTTTGATCTCACATATATTTGCCTCCCCTAAACACGTTTTACTTACATTGCTTCCTAAGCTTCCCAATTTGTTAGATGGAACGCTGGATGTGAATGAATGCTATTTTTAAGACACTCTTTAAATCTAATGTTTAAATAGAGCAGAATGAATTTAAATAAATTATAAAACTTTTGCAAAAATTGTTTATGTAATGTTATATATCATGAAAATATCTGTCCACCTTTAGATTTCTATGTCCAAATATTTCTAATTTTAAAACCACATTTTTGCATGAATTTCTCAGTGGTGTCTATTCTTATGACAAATTTTTGCAGAAAATATGTATTTATGAAACTCCAAATGAAATTTAGTTGGGACTTTCACTGATGAAAGTTTATTTTTTTAATTTAATTTAATTTTATTAATTCCAGGTACTGTGATTAACCCAATTCTCTTATCCAAGTAACAGAGAGGACAAAAGTTATTTTGGAAAATCATAGTTATTCCATTCACTTGGAATACAATGTTTCATCTGGATTTGTCTTTTCTCTTATCAATGACACCAACACACCAGACACTCACATGGTGCAATATGTACATCATAGCAGATGAAGAAAGAATTGAAACATAAATATTAAATTACAGAGCCTTTTGTTTATAAATATTTGCTTTTGTTTTAATTATGTGCCTATGTGTGCTCCTGTGTGTGGCTATGTGCCCTTGGTGGTCAGAGGTATTTGATTTCCTGGAGTTGAATCTGTGGGTGGTTGTGAATTTCCAAACATAGTTGCTGGGAACTAAAAAGTCATCTGGAAGAGTAGTCCGTACTCTTAACCATTGAGCCATCATTCTAGCCCATAATACATAGTCATTTTTTGTTATAATAAATCATCTATCTTACACCATTGATCTCTGATCTCTAAATTGTTAGTTCATATATATACACTATCATATTTGCTTTATCAAAAGCACATATAAAAGTATGTGTGTGTGTGTGTGTGTGTGTGTGTGTGTGTGTGGTGTGTGTGTGTGTACCCAACAGTCTTCTGGGTGTGTATCTGCAAAATGACTGAGAAAAAAATGAAACAAATTTAAAATATGGGGCAATAAGAGTTGCCTTAAAAAGCCCAAGCACATATACAAATTGTACATTTTCATCACACTCATAGGCATTTTAATTCCCCCCTCATGTATAATGTGTGGAGTTTACTACTCCAGTATTAGAGAGTTACAAGTGAGGAGGAATTTGTAATCAATTTTGTAGATGAGAACTAAAACTAATTTTATTCCTTGATTTTTCTATGCCCATGCTAATTGTAATTTCTACTTACAAATATGAGTGTAATTACCATTTGTCTAAGTAAAAAATGTATGTATATATGTATATATATGCCTCTCCCATAGATACTAATGCTCTAATATATGAATATTATATCTCTAGAAAAGTACTTACAAAATTATTAAAAACATATAAGACTGTTAAAAATGTCTCATCAGATTTTTTAAAGAATTTATATATAACATTTAATTTAGAGATTAATTGGTGAAAATACATCAGTGTTCAACATAACTAGTAAATATAAACAAAAGACATTGAAAACTCATGTATTTGAATTCTTAAATTTTGTGTTTATATCAACAGTTATTCAGAAACTATGTTACTGACCAGTGTAAATTTCCTTTTCAGCTAGGAAAGTATATATATTGAGTAATAAATTATATGATAGGCCTAAAAGATCCTTTCTCATGTGAATCTTTAGAGAGCATTGTCAGATTCACATTCAACACATACACCAAACAATTTGAGGTATGTCACTCCTAAGAGCAGCCATTTGACTCCAAAGCCCAGCATAGTTTCTCAAGAGAAATTATGATCTTTTATTTAACAATACAATACATATTTATGACATATTATTAAATTATTAACCTAAGAATAATAGAATTCACAGCTGTTTAAATGTCATAAAATAAAATGATTTATGTTTGCAGATGATGTCTTTACCTGAACTATCTATAAAATGGTTTGAAAATATTGTCTTAAATATTCAATTTTAAATGCTCACATATTTGAGAACTTTTTCAGATAATTAAAAAACCATAGGGAATAAAAAAATAGCTAATCAAAATCTTAAGAGATGAATTTTTTCTTGATTTTATTGTTGCATGTGTGTGTGTGTGTGTTCTATTTACCATATGAGTGGGTGCCTAAGAGAGACCAGAAGAGGACATTGGCTCACCTGAGTTGAAGTCATACACAGTTGTGGGTCAGCCAATGTGTATGTGGATTATCTAAGAGTTGTCCTTTCTAAGAGGAGCAAGAGCTCTTAATGACTGAGCTATTGCCCCAGCCACAAGAGGAAGTTGTGACAATCTATTCATTAGAGATTTCTGATGAAAATATATAATAAATTGGACCTAAATGTTTTTCAAAAATCAATTTAATGAATATGCTTTATATTTTACTATATAATTCCATATATAGTTATATATTAAAGAATTAGTAACAAAGAAACACTGAATATTTATAAGAGAAACAAAAACTTTAAATACATTCCTAGACCTAATTTTAAGGCAATTATGTAGCACAAATTTAAAAGGTGACACTGGAGATTTTGCTTCCAAGATTTTATAGTATCAGTACAGTAAATAAAATATAATGCTTACCTCCAGAATTAGAGTCTACTTGGACAATATTTCACAGCACTGAGTTTCCTTGTTTGTACTTACAAAGCTGAGGCATCTGTGTTCATCTGTGTTTTGTATTCATTTTAAACAATTATTGCATCATAATGTTAATTATTTAAAATGAAACAAACCGCCTGGCAGTGGTGGCGCACGCCTTTAATCCCAGCCCTCGGGAGGCAGAGGCAGGCGGATCTTTGTGAGTTCAAGGCCAGTCTGGTCTCCAAAGCGAGTTCCAGGAAAGGCACAAAGCTACACAGAGAAACCCTGTCTCAAAAATAAATAAATTAATTAATTAATTAATTAATAAAATGAAACAAACCTCTCAGTGGTGTGATATATTGTGTACCCCAACAAAGCTTACCTGGGATCAGAGGACAGAGCCAGCCACTAAATTAGACATAGAGGCCAGGCAGTGGTGGCACACACTTTTTAATCCTATCACTCAGGAGGCAGAGTTCCATCTGGATCTCTGTGAGTTCAAGGTCACACTGGGCTACATGAGAGAGATAGAACCAAGCTGTGGTGACACACTCCTTTAATCCCAGGAAGTAATACGGCAGGACACAGAAAGGTAAATAAGGAATGAGGAAACAGGAACTCGCATTCTTGAGGCTGAGGATTTCTTAGAGGTAAGCTAGTGGCTGGCTGCTCTGTTTCTCTGATTTTTCAGCTTTCACACCAATATCTGGCTCTGAGTTTTTAATTATGAGACATTTAAGATTTGTGGTACACCTATTGTTTAGAAGCCTGTTCTTTTCTAATAGAGACAGAAAGGAAAGTGGATCCAGAGGTGAGGGGAGATGAGGAAGAACTGGAGGGAGTAGAGGGAGGGGAAACTAATCAGGATATATTGTATAAGAAAAAGAATCTCTTTTCAACAAAAGACAAAATTAAAAAATAAAAATAAAATGAAGCAAACTGAAGATATTCTATTAACTAATCTTTGATCAGTATCTAGGACTCACAGTTTTCCTTCCTGGATAATAAACTCTAAGGATATAATTAAACAATAAAGATTTGTGTTTTACTTGACCTAAGTACAAATATGAACTGGTATTTGGAAGATAATGCTAATTTCTATAAGAAAATAAAACCAGCAGTTAACTTAGAAGAAAATAATTTAAAATAATTGATTCAACTAGATATGGCACTATGCACAAGGATTGTAAATAAGCTTAATGTTACCTCTATGGTTTAAGATAATGTTACTTACTTGGTTATTTAATGCTATGAGACATTTTGTCCCTCCTGTATTTATCTAGTGTTGTAGTATATCAGAATTTCTGAACAGGAATTAGAATTGAAAGCTATTATTTTAACTTAAAAATTTCCAAGTGAAACCATTAGAAGTAAACACGGTTAAGTACCCCTAGATCAAGCAAGTCAATTTCCTAATACAAATGAAATAAAAATGGAATAATCTTTGATGAAAAAGATCAAAAGGTAACTATGATTTTAATTATCTCAACATGATTATACAAACTACAACAAAAATAGACCAAAGAAAGGAGAAATCTAGGTTTTACATTAGACCACTGAAGTATGTGTGTTCACATTTTCCAGACTCTTCCTAAAATTTTAAAACATAAAGGATTTTACAGACAGAATATTCCTTCTACAACTAAGATACTCAGAAGAAAAAGAATATGCAGTATAAACATTATGATTGTTTTTCCTCAAGACATGGTATTCTATAGCCTTTATATAATCGTGCAGCTGACAAGTGAACAGAAAAGAAACCATGTCCAGAGAAAAACAGAGTGTCATTGTGCATAGCCAAAAATTCAATTAATTGAATCTATTATGTAAACAAAAAGTAAATGTTTATTTTTTTATTCTGGCTAAAAGCGAGGTCATGAAGTAAAAATGATTTGTGACATGGCCATTTACTGTCGTTATACATTTTGGTAAGCCTCAAAGTACTTATTTATAAAATGAAGAGAATTAGAACTCCTCCTACCAGAGGCACATGTATAGGCTCCTAAGATCTAATAAAGAACAAAGGAAGCTTGTAATTAATTTGAACCAACTAAAATATGTAAGTGTATAATATTAAAAATGGGAAGAGTAACTCTTTTAGTACATTTGACAAATGTAATCGAATAACATTTAATTTTCAGTTTCTGAGAATTTGTTTTGAGAACTCGCATATCAAGTGAGTAGAAAAAAATGATATTGATAATTTTTACTTCCTTGTAGTCATCTGACATTTTTTAACTTTACCTGTTTATTTTCAGTAGTTTCTGAAAAAAAAATCCATCCAGGATAGTAAAATTTTGCCTTTAATAAATTTTAAAACATTCATGTTATTTTTAAAAAACTGTATCAAAATGTTTTTCTGCATTAAGTGCTCTACCACTTCAACATGAAAATAAAAGAATTTTTCTGTGAATAGCAAATTAAAGATATTTAAAATATCAATTTTCTGTAAAAATCTATGCTATGCAAATTAAATCTAAGCCTGGGGTACAGAGAGGGTGATGGGAGGAAGGGAAGAGGAGGACAGTAAACAGATCAGTAAGTATTCTACTAAATATTCTCTATGTTGATAATGAAAACGCTTTAAATTTTTGATAACGATATAAAGTTTCTTTTCATTTTCTTCTGCCCCTACCTGCTACCCCATGTCTAGGGACTGAAGTCAGAGTTGAGCTCATTTTACACCAACAGTTTAATACTGAGCTACATGTCTGCAACTGTAAAATAAAGTATCAATCAAACAAAAACAAGTAGGACAAAATATAACTGAGGCTGCTGGATTTTCCATTTAACCAAAAGTTGTGAATTTGTATTTTAAATAAAGCATGACCTTTGAAGATGTGCTTGCCGAGCAAAAGTTTGCAGCTTTGTTCATTTCGTCTATTAAAAGCCTAATGTGTTAGACATTTTTAGCAAGGGGAAAAACACCTTTAAAATAAGGAAAATATTTAATTTTCTGTAAATAAGCAAAACATAAGATCTATACATTGGAAGAAGAGTAATTTTTACTGTACATTAAAACTTTACACCAACATATTAAGGGTGTCTTAAGTAACAGAGACAGGTGATTAAAGTTGTGATGAATGATGGTAATGGTAAAGTACAAGTCTGTAAGTAAGACACTTGAAAGGCTAAAAGGTCAACTACAAGTTCAAGACTAACCTTGTCTACAAAGTGAGCTACAGACTGGTCTGAAATGGACAGGGAGACACTATATCAACAAACAAAAAGGAAAGAAAAGGAACCAAAACAAAGAAACAAACAAAAGCTTTTTTAAAAAAGTTGATTTGGGATGTGTACAAAACTGTCTCTTGCCATATAAAATGAAATTTGGAAAATGTATCATTCAAGATCAAAAATACTCTAAATACATTATATTATCTTATACAGTTTAGATTTTATTCTGAGGGGTGTTAAACATTTTTAAGTATTTGTTTAAAAACACCCATTATATGTTATCTAATAAACTTTACTATTCAAATCTGTACCTATAATTACTATAACACTTGGCAACATTTCAGGCTATATTATCATTCTATATTCAATTGTTTTAATTTACACAATGTATATATGTAAATGAGGTGACACTATGATACCCTGAAAAGCAAAATTATCAGAGAGACCTCCATTTTATTCCAAACTGTCATTACAATATTTTTTTTTAATTTTTGGTATGTCACTTCAAAAGTAATGAATCCTTCTTGAAAATCATAGACCTTAAGAAAGTGTAATGCCTCCTTACATTTAAACAGTATTTTTATTTTTATGAAGTTATTTTAAAACACCACATGATGTATTCAATGACAAAAATCTCCCATAGATAACTGAACTAAAAACAATAAATAATTAAATAAATTAGAGATTTGGAGGTATTATATGATGCCTAGAAACATTCTCTTTACTGAAGTAGTTTATATTTTCTCCATTCTTGCCTTCTTTTAGAAGAATTACATCACTAAGTACTTTAAGAATAAATTATCTCCAACCTATAATACAATCTGCATGACAAAGCAAACATCTCCACAAATTTTAGCTTTATCTTAAAGCCACATAGTGAACTAAGGAAGATATTTGACAGCCTAGAAAACCCTGTTTCTTCGTTTGGAGGAAACAGGAAAAAAGTGGGGCTGGATATTGATATTAATTACTAATATACTGGCCCCTGAAGTGTAAAGAACATGCTCACAACTAAATATTAATAACAGTGCTGCCTAAATAAATTGTACTTTTAAAGAAACTTTACATAGGGGTAGGCACTTAATAGCACTTAGAATATACACCATCATTTATACTTCTAAATGTACTAATTATCTCATGAGATTCATTAAAGAAACTAAACAAGGCTTGCTTCTCTGTCAACAAAAGTTATTTTTGTAATACCTTCTAATAATCTAGTTCTTCCAAGGGAAAACATAGTATGATTTCCCAGTGGGTGAAATTATTCACCCTACATGGTTAACTATTGGCACTGAAAATCTATACAATGGAAATTCTTAAATATGTTTAAACTAAAATAAATGTGAAACCTCCCAATAATCAGGGTTACAAGCACTGCCAAACCACAGCTATAGAATACACACACACACACACAAACACACTGTCATTTTGTTTGCTTTGTTTTGTTTTAAACACATGGTGTACTAATCCATAGCTGTAATATGTTTGTGTTTTTTTTTCTCCCAAATACTGTCTGCCAGACCTACTCTCTCAAATGAATGTATCTTTACAAAGATCAAAAACACTAAGGAGCTGATTTCTGAACCCATTTTAAACTAGAACGTTTTTCCCCATTCATTTTTCTAGTTTATCATGTAGAGTTCACAATTACACACTTATGTTAGCACATATTGTAAATTTCTAAGGCTAGGGATCTTACCTTAATTACTCCTAATAAAACTCAAGGTTCTGGGCAGAGTGACTCATACCTGAAATCCAGACCCATGGGGGCTCAAGGCAAGAAGTTTACCTGTAGTTCAAAGTCAGCCTGGGTTATATAGTGAGTCCCAAGCAGTCCTGGGCTACAGATTGAGATGCTGTCTCAAAAAAAAATGAATAAGTAAACAAATCAATTAACTATCTTCATGATTTCTAATATAAAATCAAAACTCTCAAAACATTAAGAACATTGTATTTTTTTCTTTGATATGTATGGCTTCTTAATTTTTCCTAGACATAAAGAATATTGCATAAGCTGAAAGAATTAATATTATTCCCTGTCTCTGGCACTTAAAAAGTATGGTGTCTTAAAAAAAATAGGTCTGTGTTACTTTTCTCAAAATACAGAGTATTTTAAACACCTTTGTCACGAAATTATTGTGAGAGATTCAAACAAGATAAAATTTGGAATACTATAAAATCAAGGAAAATTATTTTAAAATGATAACATAATCATTCATACAGTTTAAGCCAGCTGTCAGCACAGTAATTTCTTGTTACTAAGAGATGCTATTTCAAGTACAGTAGTACTCCTTTTTCCCATGGCTTTGGTATCCGTGGATTCAGTTACCCATGGGCAATCAAACATTAATATATTTCAGAAAAAAATTCATAACTTTTATTGCAGTACCATTGTAATTGTTCTGCAGTTATACATTGTTAGTGATCTCTTACAGTGTCAAATATATAAATCAAATTTTATTTGCAAAAAAAAAGATATATGGTATTTATGCTGTTCTAAGCTCCCTGGCAGACACATGGAAACAGTTTACGTTTAGCATTATTAAGTAATGTTAAGAGTAATGAAATCTAAGGCGATTTTGGCAGACACCCAAGTTCATTTAGCACTTGCAAAAAACATTTTAATCCAATTGGCCCTGTAGTTCACAGAGATCTTCAAGTCACTACCAAACAAGCTCTGCTGTTGCTATTATAGTATCTGAGCTCCAGAAAGACAAATGGTCTCAGGGAAGATGGTGACTTGTGGTGTCACAAAATAAGACAACATCATCTTTGAAGTGATAATTTTTTCAATCATTTTCTTAAACACTGCCAGAACACACTGTGCTTCTCCCAAAACACAGCTTAAACATTTATATTTGACTTATTTTAGTAGGTGTAATGACTGCTGTTGCTTCACTTTAATGCTGCTACTGTACCAAGATAAGGTGCACATAAAGAAATGGACTGCAAACTTTTATTTTATAGATTGATTAGGAATGAAGGTTTAACTCAGGAGCTATTGGGGTATTCTTTAAAACAGAAGCCCAACTGTGACCAAACAAACGTTTGTCTAATTCATCATTTGTTCACAGCTTTTACGATTTTCTTTTTTCTTTTTCTTTTTTTTTGGTGAATAGCAAAAAATGCATATAAACCCTTTAGCTGTCTCTTTTGGTGTCCATTGACTACAAAGTGTCAGATACTGATTTTAAAAAGTAAAGAAAGAAAAATTTTAAGTTAGAGGTGTGAAAATTCAATTGGCTGCTCTGAAATATGAATGACTGAGTGAAACATTTATTTAAAATATTTTATCCTGATAGAAAAAAAAAAGGGTAAAGGTACTTACTGTGAAGCCTGATGACCAGAGTTCACACCCCAGACTGAAATAGTAGGAGAGAATGGATTCCTGAAAACTGTCTTCTGATTTTCATACACATTACACGATGTTCGAGTGCACACCCACACACACACACAGACATACATGCACACACTAAATATTAAAAATCAAAAAGTATTTCAAGGAGCTCTACCCTGCTAAAAATAATTACAGCTTTCAGACTCTTTGGAATTTTTTAAAATATTGGCAAACTATTAACAATGTGTGTTCCATGCTTTTCAGTTTCCAAGCTATATAAATGCATGCATGTTGAGCTGGCGAAAAGTTAAGCATAAGATGAACAAGCAACTGGTTTTCATTCTGATGACATCTTCAACTAAATTACTTAGACCAAAGATTAAGATCAACTTCATCAAAATGCAAATAATCATACATTTCTTTGATTTTTAAATGTGTGATCCTTTGCAAAATAACTCAAATTGCCTATTTTTGAAATTATATTCTTTTTGGTTAACTTCACCTTTGTCATGTTTATGTGATGATAAATTGGCTCCTTTCTTCTCTGTGTAGGCTGAGGCGTGGCAGGATCAACATGCTTACAGTGTTCTTCAGAAATGCAAAATTCCAGGTCTTAACCAGAAGATACTGAATCAAAATTTGCATTTTAACAAGATTTCTAGATAATTGCTCTGCACATTAAAGTTTGAGAGGTACAGAAATAAAATATACCTTCCAAGAAACTGGAGTTTAAAATAACAAGTCATTAGCAGTGATCTTGATTGATTACAAATTGTTCTTAAAGTACTTTAATGCTGTCACAGCTACAGCTACCCATTTATAGCTATACATTTTGTGGAGCATTAGCCTCACATTCCAAATTTGTTTACTCTTGCACACAATTGTGAGACATTTACAAAGGTGTGTGATGGTAAATGGCTTTATAATCTGTCCTCTATGTAATTATGCTTCACATTCCTTCACTTCATAAAATGGACAGTGTATAGTTTAACTATTATGTCTAGTGATTGTTAGATCTACTGTATCTAGTGAGTAAGAAAAAATTGCAGACAAGGACAGCTCCAAAACTGGTCCTAATTGAAAGCAAAGGAGGAAAAATACAGTTAAACTGAGAGTAGTATTTTCTAATCTAAAGAGAAAAACAATGGCGATGCAGTATCCTTAAAGATTTTTATATTGCTTGTTTCTATAGTGCTACTGAGTGTGTGTGTGTGTGTGTGTGTGTGTGTGTGTGTGTGTGTGTGATATGTGTGTGTATGTGTGCGTGTGTGTGTGTGTGTGTGTGTGTGTGTGTGTGTGTGTGTGGTGTGGTGTGTGTGTGTGTTTAGTACATTTTCCTAAGTGTCTCTTTAAATGTAATGTAGTCTTATGTTTGGAAAGATTTTTATTTAGTAAACTACAGTCATACAAAACTTAAGGTATTCTAAACATGTTATATTCGAAGTGAGAAATAGAGAATCCAACACATGTAGTTTCAAAAGGATTGCATATTTCACACTAGATGGAAATCCAAGCCCTCTCACCTAACACTCTGGTTTGTCTTTCTTCTCCATTTGAATTCTTGTTTCCTCTCCCTTTCTCCTCATTCTCCAAGGAACATACAGCTGCACAAGGTTATTCATGGATGAAAAGGCAAACTTTGCTTTGAAATATTTAGCCTGCCTCCTTTTTTGCCTGACAGATACTCTCTAACATTCAGCATACACTTTGGCATACTGAATGATAAAATTTTAGAAAAGTTCACTCAAAATCTCTCCAAAGTTATATTCAAAACTTCATAGAAGTGTACATTTATAACTGTATAGTAAATATGCACTTATAACAATAAAATTCTTACAGGGACATTTATTTCAGCTATCTGTAATAAATAATTTTCCTATCATTTTAAATTTAAATATTTATATATTTTAATGTGCTGATATTTTACTCATTTGGCCTCTATATCAAGACATCATTTAGTGTATTTTAATACATTATATATGTATATATATATATATATATATATATAAAATGCAAGACCAATTAATGTTCTCAATTTAAAAGAAGAAAGTGGAACACATATCTGAGTCAGAACAGGAAATTGCCTAGCTTACTAAAGCCAGATATTAACTTCTGATAAGATAGCAAACCTATAATTGCATTTGAGCAAAGGTAATTAAAAACTTATACACAATAGTGTTTTGGAATTCTATACCCACAGGGAAGTAGGAAACACATGTGCATAATGAATGTTTTATACACTTCTCATTATTATTAATCTTTCTATTTCATGTCTTCTGAAGGGTTAATTACAATAACATATATGAATATGATCATCTTTATGTATGTAATTTCAGCTCTAACTAACCAAATTATTTGATAAACTGTGGTAAAAAAAATGTCATGTTTTATCCATAGCCTAATATCTTTATGCTTGATTTTTTTTTAAGAATTTCTAATAAATACTTCTCAGAATCTAAGAGAGAGAGAGAGAGAGAGAGAGAGAGGGAGGGAGAATTGGATTCATCAGTCTATCACGCAATACCTTATATGAACACCTAGAGAACTCATTCCACATCCATATGGTGAAGGTTTTGGATTCAGTGTTTCTGGTCTTTACCATTTCCAGTCTCTGAAACATGTACTAGACATGGTGTTCTATAATATAAAGAGTGACATTCAATGAATGTGTGTTTAATTCAATTTAATTTGACTATTCATTACTTTTTTGTTGCTGATGTTAATTGCTCCTGACCTGCCATGTAAACTCCTCAAAGCCATTAATTTCTTAAATCTAAGGGCCATGATCCTTTGCAATCCTGTCCATCTCCTGCATGCAATGCATTACAATGCTAAATAAATCACAACACTTTCGTTATCAATGGTTAAAGAGTCAATGCAGTGAAGGTAGTAATGCTTACAGAGCCAAAGAACAAGGACGAATGTTGTCTATGCTGTCTTTTGGGAACCATCACAAGACTTTTTTTTGTGTGTGTGTGTGTGTGAAGATCCTTAAAGTAATTTACAGCTTCTTCATTTTCCATTTGAGGAAACTAGTTCAGGGAACTGAAGTTATTTGCTCAAGGCTACCCTGTACACACTAATAAATTATAAAATACCTGATATTCACATAATTTAAGTAAATATCCCACTCTCACTTACCATATAGAAATCCAGAGGAAAATGTTTGTAATCCTGAAGACAAAACAATAGATTTGAATACTTGAAGCTTAGTGTCTTTTGTTGGATATGATACAAACCTACAAACAACTAATTAACACTCGTGTGGCTTCAAAATGACATGTCTAAATCAAAACACTACTTAAAAATCATTGACAACTTCCCCCTAAAATAAATCACCACGTGGAAACATACAGATGTCTTACAAGCACTGTGAATTAAGATGTAGCACTAAACATTTGCCACATTAAGTAAACTCAAACTTAATAGAGTGGTATTACAAAGGTCGGGATTTCAATTCTTCCTATAAATAAATTGAAGGGAATGTCTAAGTGTCTGGAATGTATACTATTAACATGTCAATAATCCTACTATTTTATGATATACTTTCACAAGATCAATACACAAAGGCACTAACTGGAATGAAAATAAAAAGCAAGCAGCCAAGTGACAAATTTGTTTTAATACACATGAAGGTACACATCTTTGAGATTTTTTAGTTTTTAATCTAAGGCTTTTATTGGTTTGTTTGCTTGCTTTTTGCTTTTTACATCCAGAACATGAATAAAATAAACTCAGGGAAATAGGAGAAGCAAGGGAGAATGCCGGAAAAAGTCCTGGCTTGACGACTGAATAACAGAAATCCCTTTACCTTTGAATGACAAGATAGTTCTAACTAATTTCACCTGTCTGATCTTCTGACAGCAAAAACGGGAATAACCATGACTTCCTTTTTCTCTTCTGTTTATGTGACATGAGAATGGGTAATTACTTTAGAATAACTAAATATTCAGAATACTGTACATATTGAAGGTGTTAGAAAAGAGAATGAATCAAATTTGTGGCAGAAAGCAATACTTGACTTTAATTTTATATGAGGTTAACAAATGAACTGCAAAACCAGTTTGAATTTCAGTTTGCATTATGATATCAAAGAGTTAAAAAAGAAATGAGCTTTCCTTTTATAATTAAAATTAATTTTACTATTGTCAATCTAAAAGATATGTTAGATTATAAAAACAATTTAAATTGAATAAGGAAAATTCTTATTCCAAGGATATCTCTTCTTATTTTTGATTTGCTTTTTTTATTATATAATTGTCAACATTGTAGATGAGTGAATTAGGTAAAGAAACCATTCTTTCTATTTGTGCTGGAAGGAACAACTATCGTCGTCATATTTGGTTTAAAAAATTATATTGATCAATATTTATACCATTAGAAATAATAAAAATGGCCCTTTAAATTCTTGAATAGTTGAATAGTTGAATACCTTTCAGAGTGTAAAAGATAATAGAAACATTTATGATTTTGGCAACTCACTCTTTTAATTCTAATCTGTAATGAAAAAGGCCCAGCTTTTTATTTTTATTTGGCTGTTTATAAAAATTCAATCTTTATGTGCATGCAACTGAAACTCCAAAGACACTTTCAAACTAAACTAGTTTTCCTTTATTGATAAGACTGTGCTTTATCATTAATAATGCATGGGTTATAAATCTTGAAGAAAAATGTCATATAAGTCAGTGACATTTTCCTTTCTCAAACCATGTTTTTGAGATATGCTTTTTTTATAATTAACTTCAGCCAAATAATCATATCATTTTCAAGTATGATCAGTTTAAATATTATAAGCCAGTCTAAAATATCAGGGAATCTTACCTATTTTTCTTCATTCTGGATACTAAATGATCAATAAAGTCTTCAAACAACAGAACTCTGCTCAGACGATGACATGTAATGTGGAATGTAATAATATATAGTTAATAAGTATAAATAAATGTACTTATTATAGATTTTATTTTAGCCAAGGTAAAATTCACATGTCTTTTCTGAAAAAAAAAATGTTTGTAGGGCAAATTATTTTCTTCCCTACTAATTCCCAACAACATTAAGCCAAACTTATACAATGCAGAGCAATATGCAAATTACTTCCTTTTATTTCCACATATCAAGAAACTTTATAAGAATTGTGTTTTATTTCGTTTTGGTTTCTCTTTTTTATACAAAAGGATTCCTTTATCTCTGGGCATGGTAACTGCTTATGTTGATAGAAGCAAAAATTGGTAAAGGATTTAAAATCTTGTCTGGGATCCTGAAGATGACGATACCCTCTTCAAATATTTAAACTTACGCTGTTACAACATTTGCACTAAGAAAAAGGAGCAGGAAATTTAAAAAAAATTACTAAAACAAATAAAATGAAAGGCCCACACAAGAAAACGAAAAGGCTACACCAGAAAGGATACAACATAAAGCAACAGTGTGAAGAATGTGTAGTGAACAATTCAGAAAAGTTGGAGTACTCCCTAATTCACACCATTAAATCCCTAAATGCAGTCAAAAGAAAATAGGTATTTGCAGACATAATAAAAATACAATAAATTGGAGGAATTCCACTAAAAATCCTGTTTGAAATTATAGCAGCAAAAGACAGAGAGACGAAATTAAACCTTCTTAGTGAGGAAAATTTAACAAATTTGTAAATAATTAATTATTAATTTATGTAAAGCTCCTTTTAGGTTACAGAAAAGGCTAAGGTAGCTAATGGGTAGTAGGATAGGAGAGAATTTAGGGTGTTAATTAATACAGAGATAAAGCAGTGAGAGAAAACATGAAAAGGAAAACAAGATAAAAATTGCTTGCTAGTGTCTAAGGAAAAGAAACAAGATTTCAGAAAGTCTAAACAGTGCACTAGGGAGAAAGCTGAAGTAGTTAGCTGAAGAAATGATGTAGGGTGCTGAGATGATCCAAGACTGTGTGCAAAAAATGGAGTAAGGTTGGGCAAAACTGTGCTTGAAAGTGTGTGAAGAAATGCTGATGTCTAAAACAAAAGGTACTTTCTTTTTGGTGGAAGATGAAGAATATACAAAATTGAGACTGATGAGGGTGATGTGTCAAATGATATGAGTATGCAGATAAAGAGAACCCCCCCCCCCCAGCAGCATTTCTTTTTCAGTTCTACTGATTTACTTTAAGCATTCTCTTATGTCCTGTGCTCTGGCTATTATAAAAGCTTCTCACCTTATTGGTCTCCATTTGCTATTGAAATGAATCAATTTATTTAAAGAGAATAAGCAGCATTTCATGAACCACTCACTGCAAGATATTTTGTTCTTTCTTTTATTGTTATTAGCATATTTTCCTGAAATAAAAAACCTCAAAAGTGGCCAGAATCTACAAATTACAGAATTACACATACTTGTTAACTCAACAGTAAGCCATAAATCCCTGCCACCACCCTTTCCTTACTACTTTGTTCTATATAGCCATCCATATCTACTTGGCTAGCCACTGACTAGCAATGGCTAATTGCTTATAGTCAAGAAGATATTTTTCAAATGAACCTTTTAACCTCCTAGCCAAAAAAAAAAAAAAATTCCTTCCTCCATTATGCACAATTAGAATATTCATCACATTGTATCCTACCTTTATGAGAGTCTCCTAAACTCAATTAGTCCCAGGCTAAATTTTTCATAATCTCTTTTGGACTCTAAGAGCGTGACACTTTATCTGGCACAATAGTTGACTAATTTATGTTTGTGAATTTCTCAAAGAATAAATAAATGGATGACACCTCCTTTCAAATATGTATACCAAAATTATTAGAGGGAATTAGCTTTCAGGTCTTCATCCCCTGAATAATTTCCTTTCCCACTAATAGAAAAACGTGGCAGCCATACATATTTCCTCGGTGTAGTTCAAAGCCAGTGGTTTCTATAAAGTCTCCTTGTCTGTGTGCCTTCCTGTGCTCCCCAAGAATCTTATAAATATTGTCCAAAGACGGTTGTGGAGTGCTTGCATGGAGAAAATGGACAACACTCTGCTTTTAAAATCCCTTACTATAGATCTTCTTGCCAGCAACACTCAAGAAGCTTACGATCAGGAATTTCTATCTTTCCTAAAGTTTTGAGTACCAGGAAAAGGGATAATATGAAACCTGCAATCCTCTCAGCCAGGCCTTCCAGCTTCAGGAAACTAACATTAAGGACATCCATCAGAACAACACTTGGGTGATAAAGGGATGGTGGGTCTTTAGCAAATGATTGAGCTCTAGAAAACACACTTGGTTTAAAGCTTGATATGAGTTCCCTTCTTCCTGTCTTTAAAATGCACAGCAACTCTTAAGTTTGAGGAAGCAATGTATCATGTAAAGGAGGCTTTGCATCAAAGGAAGGAAGTAAAGGAGGAGGGAGAGAAACCCCACATTTACAAAAGAGAAGAATTCGCTATTGCACAGTTCCCCTCTGCCTCCAAAGGAAAACACAGCAGACAAGCAGTTTGCTGTGATCCCCTGGAATCCAATTTCTGCAGGAATGTGACAGCTGTAGGCTTCAGTTAGTGTCCACAAGCCCAGCCTGTGTCCCCTCCCTCTTGCCCTGTATGACCTTCTCTAACTGCTCCCTAGGACCCTTCTCTTGGAGCTAAAGAATACATTGTTCACAGTCATTGGGAAAAGGGATTCGCTTTGCTTTCAGGAAAGTGGGGTGTTGTTCCTCAAAAGGACTGGAGCAAGCTATAAAAGGAAGCTACAGCGGGCTTCTGTCTAGTAAAAAATCCTATTCAGGAATCTTCCCAATTTGGCGCGTTGGTCCACAGAAGTGACTCCACAGCCTTAGAATAAAAAGCACGGCGGCTTCTTGCCTGCTGCTACAGAGCCAGAAACATTTCAGTGTTCAACTTCCTATTTCCAGCCTAGTATTTTCGGCCACCGGACTCCGCACCAGAGCATTCACCTTCGTCCCCTCCCCCACCGCCCTATCTCCTCATCTCCCGGAGAAAAGGAGCCCCCCGCCCGCCCTACACACACACACACACACACACACACACACACACACACACACACACACACACACACACACAGGAACTCGCTTCCTTAGGTTGCAGGCAGAGAAAGACACCAGGGGAGGGGGATAAAGATATCCCTACATCTTTACTAATCACCCAGCGTGGTTGGAGGGGCGGGAGCGCAGAGATTCAGAGATTTCAAACCTAGTACCTTGCCCTCTACCTTGCCACTGGACCATTAAATTCAGAAATTCGGTGTGAATAAAAAAGGTAAGAGCCTGAAACTGGAAAGAACAGAGAGCAGCTGGAAGGAGGGAGGGGAACCCCCACACACTAGGATCTGAAGCCCGCTTTCGAAAAGCGCAGCGGGCAAGGCGGCACCTTAACACGCCTCAGGGGATCGGGGTGCCTCTGGGAGGTGCTGCGGGTGGGGGTCGGCTGCGCGGGAAGGGAGCTTAGGGAGTCAGGGCGGCTGATCAGGGGGAGCGCGCCCCGCAGTTTGGCCTGCTTGAGCCCCCAACCGGCACTCTCGGCTTGCACTCCTCTTGGCCAGCGGAGCCTCGCCGCGGCGGCTGACATCATTGCCAGAAAAGGAGGGGCTGCCGGGACGAGGAGGACCCCTGCACGAACTGCGTTCCTGCGGCTTGCTGGAGGAGGCGCTTGCTAGCCACTTGGCAAACTCAGAGCCCTGGCGGCGGCACCCGAACTCGAGCTGGGCGCGGCAGTTCTTAATTTAGCATCAAGAGAAAGGTAGACTTAGACCTTGGCTTGTCCATCTCCTGGTTCTTTCTCAAAACCGCCTGCACACTGTGCGCTCTGCCTCCAATAAACCAAAGACAAGAAAGGTGAAACATGGACACATACTATCAGTTACTTTCACTGGCTTTCAAATACCTCCTCCCCCAGTACAAACACACTGGCAAAGACAGTCCTGAGGCTATCTCTCGCCCAGACCGTGAGAATTTGTTTCAAACAAGATTAAAAGTGCATGTCTTCCAAAGTTGCAGCGGTGCCAGCAAGTGCACCCTTCCCCCATTCCCTTTTTTTCAGTCCTGAGTCACACTTGTTTTACTTTTTCTTTCTTTCTTTTCCTTCCTTCCTTCTCTCTCTCTCTCTCTCTCTCTCTCTCTCTCTCTCTCTCTCTCTCTCTCTCTCTCTCTCCTTTCCTTCCTTTCTTTTCTTTTCCTTTTCTCTAAATAGAGGACAAGGAAGGCAGTCTCTTTAAGTCACCTAGCGCCTTCATCTTTTGTGCTCAGTGTTTTGAATTCCCAGCCCGCTCCTCAGGTTGTTTCCTGGTTGCAGTGGTAGGACCACGCACAGGGCTCCTCTGTCCCCATCACTCTCTCATCTTTCAGCCGCCTTTGCACATGGCCTAGATTCTCAACCACTTTTTTCTACACCAGGTCCATTGTACAGAAACAGCCCCTAGGCCGGTATAAATCTGCCTTTGGAAAGTTTCCTCATAATGGGGGAAAGAATAGCATTACGTTTTTGTTTTGAATGTGTGTTGCTGTTGTCCTTTAATTTTCTTCCTTTTTTTTTTTCTTTTGTCCTAGCCCCACTTCTCTCCTGGATTTACTTTGTGGGTGGGTGCCGCAGTGGCGCAATGTTGGACTTCCAACCCCCTGAGACAATATTTTGGAAGGGCACCCTGCTCACAGAGGCGAGTGCCTACCTGCAGGCGCGCGCTCACATACTCCAAGAGAGCATCCCAGTGCCCTGAACCCCAAGCCGCAAAGGCGGGTAACCCAGTGGAGCCCTGAGTAAATCACAGGCAGCAAAGGGGCCATCTTCACTAAGCCCCAAAAAGTCTTTCCTTAGGGGAGACGTGGAAACGGATCCTGCTGTGCACTCTGGGACATTGACACCTCAGGGACAAGTCGCTTTGTGACTCTGCTCATAGGGAGGTAGTGTCCCCAACCTGAGGTAGACAGTCGCTGCGCTTTTCCAAAGTCTCTAAAGCAATGTGGTCACCTTTTAAAGTCACCTTTTCCAATGACGCTCTTAGCAAGAGGCATTTTCGCAAAAGGGGGCCGTTTTGTACACGCTCTTGGAAGATCGTTGCTTTGTGGAGGGAACTGCTTTTTGCGTTTCTTTTGGAAAATGCCATGTATTTATGACATAGGTGGGCGTTCTTTTGGCTAAGGAATCCCAAGTCATTTCTCTAGAGAAAAAGGAACCCTTTTATGCTAGGCTTGACTTAGGAAGTCTTTTTATTTCCCCCAATGAGAAAAGAACACCGGTTTTCAGCTGCTGCTTTATAAGAAGTTGCGTTTATAAAAAGGGGGCAGAATTTCCCACATCTACCATTTCCACATCCACTAGGTCCCAGAGTAGGCAGAAAAGGAGGAGCGCCAGGAAGACCAAACCAGGGGGACCCTGGGCTCCCTGCTGCGCGCATTCTTTTCTCACGCCCTGCGGCAAGGGTCTAGCCCCCAGGGGTTTGTGCTATCAAACTGGGACTCAAATTGGAGCCCCCAGAGAGAAGAGCGCATCTGGGCCTGCTTTCAGCGTCCACAGTGGATTTGCTGCTGGGGCATTGCCCCTCATCTGGAATCATTCCAGGGGACACCCCCGCCTCCAACAGTACACCTCCCTCCTCCAACAGTCTGGGGCGTCAACTCTGCATCCCCATACTTTCACAATCAGAGTTTCATTCATCTTCGCTGAAGCTGGCAAAATCAGTTAAAGTGAAAGACCTTTTTGCACAGCCAATCTCGAGGAAATTCATGCGCGGACACTTTTCTGACAAAAGTGAGAGTTTTAGCAAAGTAACCAAACCGAGAGGAGGCAGTGCCAAAAGATTTTCTGTGCAAGCTCACCTCCGGGGTGTGCTCTTTCTCTTACCTCTAGGGAACAGAAACCAGAAGGGAGGGCACCAGCAGCATCTCTAAAAGAGTGCTGTGGTCAACTGTCCAGATCCCATGCACAGGCAATGACCACGTCCTAAGCGCAGGACATGCCGTGAGTCCCCAGCCTTAGCGGCTTTGGCACCCGGACCCAATACTTACCTCCTGTTAAGACTCCTCTTGAGTAGAATGAAGAGGGGAACGAAAAAGGAGAAAAAAGGCTTCCGCCTGCTCCACGTAGACTGCGATTGCTGTAGCGGGATCTACCGCCACAGCTCGCAGTCCGCGGAGCAGCTGTTTGTCGTAGAGGCTGGTTGGGAGGCTAGTCGGGCCGCCCGGGCTAGCTGGGCTGCCGGTGTCGCCTGAGTAGCCTCTGCTGCTGCCACTTCGTGCACTCTGGTAGTCTGGCTTTCTGCTTTGCTGCGCGGGCCGCTGCTGGCTGCTCTGGCTCACAGCTCCTCCCGCCCTGACAGTTCGTCGACTGCAAGGAGCCACTGCCAAGCCAGCCCTTTTCAATGGCGAGGGGGAGGGACTAGACAGGAGGGGTGGAAGGGGGGCAGAAGGGGGGTGAGCGAGTGGAAGGCGGGGGAAGAGGAGTGAACTAGTGCCCTAGCCGCCTGCTGGGAGGGGATGGCGCAGCACCAACTGCTGGATACCCCCCTTTTGTCCCCACTCCCAGCACCCCCGCATCCCACTCCAGCTCAGGAGGTGGCCTCTCCCAGCGGACGCTGAACCTCAGGAGCGGTGCGGGGGCGAGATTGAGGTAAGCTTGGGAAGTTACGCTTGTGGCCCAGAGAGGGAAGCGGAATGCGCACAGCCCACACGCTCCTTTATGGGACAGGAGGCTTAGGGGACCGCACAGAGCAAAATAAGAAGGGCATGCATTCCTGCCCGAGGGTGGTCGCTCTCTCCTTGCACTTTTAAGTTTCACTCCTTTACATTATCTTACAGAAGTTTGATTTTTTTTTCTTGGTTTGTATGCTTTTCTCTAGATTCCTCTGGCTCCCCTGAGTCCAGCTGGAGAACCGGCACCCAGCAGCACCATTTTCTCATACAAAGGGTACTTAGGGCACACTAGTGGAAGTAGGGGCAAGAGCCAGGAGAAGCCGCAGTTTGAGCCAAGTGCCTGTTTCTGAATATGTCATATTCAACTGTGAATGGTCTCTGATACCTCAGCTGCCTAGGTCCACACTCATTCTCCATTGTGGGGTGGGGTGGAGTGGGGATAGAATGTCTGAGGAGAAAAATCATCATTTGGCTATCCCAGAGAGCAACTAAGAGTAGCATTAAGCAGGTCAGTCCGTGTCTGTTGCCCTGTAGTTGGTGAATCACACTGTGAACACCAGCACGTTTAAGAGGCAAGAAATGATACCAGGCGAGGAAGATCCCGGCCTGGAGCTGCAAGCCCAATGCTTGCCAATAAGCTTGGCAGCCCAGTTGGTGAAGTCTGGCTGGCATGGGGTGTCAGATCTCCCAAGAGCACTAAAGCAACAAGGCACACTGTGTCTGGTAATGGCTCAGATATATAATGAATATCAAGAAGCAATAGCTAATCCCTTACCTATAGAATGGGATCAAAACAAGTAATAACACCCAGACATCTCTGATTCTTATTTCAAGGAGAAAGTCCTTATATGAGAGAATGAGACAGGTGAATTGTCTATTTTATTATGTATGAAAGTGTGCATTTTAGGAAATAATCCACTTTCTTTGATTAATGCGAAGAAAGCTTACATTTCTGGTTCTCTACTTTGGTTGTGAAAGGGAAAGCTCTTTTTGCTTTTTTTTTTTTTTTTTTCCGAAGAAAAGGGGAGAAAAAGTACACTGCTTTCAGGCACTAAAAGCTTAGTATTCAGTTTTACTCTTGTGTACTGAAGGGAAAATAGCATGAGAGATTGCATCTGCAAAGGAACAGAGTATGAAAAAAGGAAATAGTCTGCTAGTTAGTATTAGTTGATTTTCTCAAAACAGCTTTGTTTTTCAAGAAAGTTCTCTTAAGGGCAAATCTTTATGAATCCACAAATCTTTATTGCTCCACTGTGAACTACTCTATTTTCCTAAACCTTTTCCAATTTCCAGTTGTAGTTTTTTTTATTTTTATCTTACAAGTTGCGACAAAAATTCCTCAAAAATCATTTTTTTTCTGTTGTATTTTTTCTCATACCCGAAGCCACTGCTAGGAGAAAGCCTTAGCATGCCAGTTGAGTGCAGTATGCATGAAATGAAATAAAACACGAGAAAGTATTTGTTTGTACCGGCCCAGGGAGACACTTTACCATTACATTTTATTCCTGTTGTACCTCTGACTTCATTATTCATAGTATCTAGCAATTCTCTATCGTCCTATTTTTTTTTTAATTTTTTTTTTTTGTAGCAAGGAAATGTGTAGGGGATGAAATCAGATGCTGTCAAATAGTTACTGTTCCTACTCTTGAACGTTGCACTGTTGGGTGACACTGTAATAGGGCATGGCAGTAATGCAATGAAAATAAAATCACTGATCTAGAAGAATGTGAAAAAGCTATGTCACGGGGATACTTTCAAAGCACAAATAATTCTCCATAACACCTATAGTAGAGATCAATCAATTTATTTCTTAAGATTTCCATCTCAATTTGGTGTAAAGGGAGAGAACTAGTCATTAACTGTTCTTAAAGTTATCATCATGACAGAATAATGTTGTTAATATTAATAAGTCTGTTTTATAATTCCTAAACTGATACTCATAAAACACAGGTAATTTTCACAGGACATTAAGCTAAACAACTTAGTCTCTGACATTCTGTTCAGAGTAGAATATCCTTACATTTTGCAAAATAAATAATTTATAGTTAATATGTATTCTGTAGTGTAAAGTGCACTATTTTATTTTGTGTGGACAGTTCAAAAGAAAACCATTTCTGTGGAGTAGAAGCATTGCTTGTAGACCAAGGACACCCTATAAGTTGAACTAAGTAACCCAGAAAAATCATCTGAGAAAAAAAATTGCAGTTTATTGATAAGACTGACAGAAATCCACATCTAAAAATAATGAAAGAAATTTCCCCATTTTCTCTTTGCCTGTATTCTGACTGATGGTGGCACCAGTGAGCAATGGAATAACCAGAAGCTAGGACACCTGGCAAAAACAAACTGAATTCTAACTCTAAAAGAACTGATGAGGACCTTGCTATGCCTGCAGAGGGAAGGGCTCTCCTTTTCTAAATGAATTGATGGACTTCCTGCATTATTAAATAGCCCTATTAATCATCAAAAACCACTCCATGAGGTAGATATTATTAGCTTCTCCTTTTTCTTTTCTTTTTCTTCTTTTGATTTTGTTTTAACATGAAAGGAAATAAGAACAGACAAATGCCTAATATTTTATAGCTATAAAAATCTAGAGTTGGAAAACCCAACCTATACTGTTTGCAGTACTTTATGCTGTCCACTCACATACGGTTTTCAGATTGTGTGCTTATAGGCTTTCATAATGTAAATTCTACGGGAAATTTTATAATTAACTAAGTCTTCAAAAATAAAAAAGATACTGTGCCAATGTGTTTGTTGAAGGAAATGACAGAAAGCAACTGTGATATTTATTGCATTTCTTCAGTGTTCCAATTAAAAGACTGAATTATGATTCTGCTATGCTTATGAAAGTGTAATTATGATAATCTATACCTTGTAAGTATGGAAATATGCTCACTATCATAACTTTAGCCATCATAGTATTATATGGTTACATAAATGATCAAAGAGATTTCTTTTTTATTTTTTATTTTTATTTTTATTTTTTTTGGTTTTTCGAGACAGGGTTTCTCTGTGTAGCTTTGTGCCTTTCCTGGAACTCACTTGGTAGTCCAGGCTGGCCTCGAACTCACAGAGATCCGCCTGGCTCTGCCTCCCAAGTGCTGGGATTAAAGGCGTGCGCCACCACTGCCCGGCGAGATTTCTTTCATAAACTTCAGTGAGTAAAGTTGTTTCTCAGACCTGGGAGAATTGAACACTGGGAAAGAATGTGTTAATTTTAAGAAGAATTGAACAGCCATGCTCTCCTAATAAAGGAATGACTATTGGTACTGCCTGTTAAAATATACGTCAATCACTCTGCGAAATCTGTTTTTTTATATGAGATTAGTGAGGACAAAGAATTTCTTTTATTTCAGTTTTCCTTACATTAAAATACTGCTTATTGAGTAATTTCCTTGGGATTTGCCCTCCTATGTTATCACTGTGCAGAGAAAAACACACTTGACTGACCATGCTGATCAATCATAGCAAACACATTGTGTCTCTTACATGATAGCTGCTTTATACAAAATTTAAGCCATTTTGTGGTGTACTAAACAACTTGTACTGAACATTGTGCATAAATAATACAGTTAATAGATAATAATGGCTATTTGGAAAGTAGATAAGGCAGGATAAAATGTATTCTCCACATTTCTATATTTAATGTTGATTCAGTAACAATTGCAATTATTATCAGACAATAATGCTCAATGGTTAAGAAAAGAACAGTAGTTTTAGACTAAACAGGGAGTCTCAGCTCTGCCACTTTCTAGCTGTATGGTTGCAAACAAATAAACCTCCAGGACAGTATTGTCCAGCAAGATAGCCACTTTCCACATGTGAGTGCTGAGCCCATGAAATTGATTTTCAATTTGAGATATTCTGGGAGCATAAAATCTGTAGCCAATTTTGAAGATTCCTTAGAATGTGAACATTCACATACATATATGAAATATCTCATCATTGCATACCAATGTCACTATACAATGTCCATATTCTGAGTAATTGTTTGAATGAAACTATCATTCATTCATTCAAAGTAATTGCTTTTTCATAATTGTAATGTGACTGCAGAAAAATATAAAGCTATATATGTGGACTTTTAAAACATATTTAATGGCAGAGTTGTCTTCTAAAAAGTTTCTGTTCATTCATTTAAATGTGAGGATAACATTACCCACCTAAACATACATATGTAATTTTTTAAAGATAATGTACCCAATATGCTCAACACTGCCTGACACTATGTTAAGGAGTTGTCATTTTCCAAAATACCGGTAATAAAGATACACACTAGCATTAGGATAAAGCTGTGGTATTCACGAATGATAAAGTATGTACAAATGTTCTGAAAAGTTTAGAAACTGTTTTTAATTACAGACATTCTTACTACTACATCATTCGTACACACACACAAGTCAAAGTAAGTCTGAGAGCAGTACAAGTACACCTAAAAGGCAAGTGAATTCCTGCTGAATTTAAATATGGAGAAATGGACGAAATCTTGTTTTTACAGCCCGCTAAGGTGCTAGTAGTTTTAGCTGCAGAATTTTTTCCCTTTCTGTACCTAGCTGAAAATCGTATGCATAGCTTAACTGAAGACACTAGAGGGTGCTATTAGTGAAAGCTTAGAAAAATAGTCTTCTAACACCCATCCCCCTCTCCACCACTATAGATTATTAGAATTTGAAAGAGGCATACCTGTGAAATGAAACTCACAGCTCTCGATTCTCTCCTGGATATAACTTGTAAGCTTTAGCTTTCTTTTCTGGTTCTTTCTTTTCTTTCCTTCCTTCCTTCCTTCCTTCCTTCCCTCCTTTCTTTCCTTCCTTCTTTCTTTCTTTCTCTCCCCCTGCCTCCCTCCTTTTCTCTGGGCACTACCACATTACTAAAACAATATTAGATGTTTGAAATAGTACTTGGGCAATTAAGTGGGAAAAGTTTGAATCGGTTCTTCATTCTAAAAACAAAAAGCTGAGTGAGGAGTGGCAAGGAAAAATCCAATAATGGGTTTCTTAAGGAAGAAAGATTTTTACAGCCATACCTGACTTCTTCAACAATCTTGCTAATGAAGTAGTGGTGAAATAACTGTGAGTGATCAGGTCATCTAAGAGTCTCTTCCCTTCAGGTCTGAACAGTTTGACACTTGGAGTGGACAAAAGCTGCAGCCTAGTTTTTTTCTCCTAAGCTCAGGGAATGACAGCCTTGTGTGTATAGCTGAACTTTGCTGAAGCACAAGACTCTAATTATTGCCAGGAAGAATGAGTCCTAGTGGTGACTGTTTTCCACTAAAGAATGTATTTCTTGTATTGTATCACACTTTTCTACACTGTATCAATTGAAACTTCAAAATCTGTGTGGTAATTAGTTGTGCTGTCAGTACATAAGCACAGGAAAATATTGTCTTTTTAAAGAGTCAAAAATTCAGAATATTATTTACAACTTCTATCTTTATTTCTTTAGGAAGGACATTAGCTAAGTTATTCAGATGTTGTGCCATGAGATTAAAAAAAGAAAAATGCAAGGCACTTTGGCTGTTGAGTAAAACAGAATTCTATTTTTCTTACTTGTTTAATATTGAGAAAGGATTTTTTTTTCATCTTG